>NC_137974.1:33238546-33588546 GCF_963924665.1 Micromys minutus
ATGGAACTAGAAGCAATCATGCTTGACTTCTTTCTGTTAAATAAGACATATATGTGTCTTTTTTCAGCAATAGAGCATTGCATTTAATTAGGGAGAGCAACCAGTACATTTGACAATTACCTTATTTGTTTGTGTTTTCTAGGGGCCCTTTTGGCTAACATCTCAATTGGATATAACATTTCTTTCACAGGACTTTCTCCTCGCCCAATCTCTGTCTCTGTCTCTCTGTCTCTCTGTCTCTCTGTCTCTCTCTCTCTCTGTCTCTCTCTCTCTCTCTCTCTCTCTCTCTCTCTCTCTCTCTCTCTCTCTCTCTCTCTCTTTCTCTCTCTCTTGTTTTCTTGTTGGGGCTCTGTTGCCATCATACTGTGGTAATTTCATGTAGATTTCTTCCATTTGCATGTAGATTTAAAGAAGCTTCTACTGTTGTAGGTTTCTGTATGAACCTCCAGATGGTCCTTATGATTAACTGTCTTCCCCATATGTCTTCCCTTTCCTACATTTTTTCACTTTGCAATTGTTTCATCTTCTATATTCTCTTCCCAATGCTGCTCCATGCAATTTTATATTTCCATAAACATACATACTATTTCTTCTTTGTTGGAGTATCTTTTCTTCTTCCCTTGTCTTATATCCTGTACTTAATTTTTATGGTTACAGCATACCTATTGAAGAATTAAGAGCTCACATTCATATGTATGTATGTATGTATGTACGTATACATATATATATGTATGTATATATGTGTGTATGTATATGGATATATATGTTAAGAAAATATAAGAACATATTCTTATATTTTTCTTTTAGTTTCTGGGTTATCTCACTCAAGATGATATTTTTCTACAGCTCCAGCTATTTTTGTCTGCAATTTTCAATGTTTATTTATTATATCATGTGTGACATCATATTATGTGAATGCATCATTAATTTATTATATATTTAACAGAAGATGGACATCTTGTCAGATTCCAATTTATGATATTACAAGTAAAATAGTAGGTAATTTCTCTTATACTTTTTACATTTTGAGATATTTTACTCTTATTTTCATTATATCTTGCATGGGAAAGAGAATATACGTTGAATCTTTATATCCATTATCATTGACTGAAGTTGTCTTATCCTTGGTGAATTATGACTGTATATTTGAATTGTATTAAATGTATTGAATGTATTTTCAAACTTTCATTTGATTTCTTTAATTTTTTTATATTCATTTATTTTCATTTCACTTGAAATCTTAAACAATTAATTGTATTTTCTTTGCAGAAAACACCGTGGAAATTATAATAAATATTCGGTTTTCATTATGAAAAAATGTTATCTTACAATTCTAGATATTAGAAATGATAATTCAAGCTTCAAAATTTTTAGCCTATGTATATAACATATAAGTTCTATAAAATGAATATGTATGTGGGCATGTGAGTGATGTAAAATGATATTAAAATCCAACTATTATAAGGTCAATGATCCAACATCAAAGATATATGACTTACCACAGAAGAACATGATAATAGTATGTGTGAATATATTTATTATCTTTAACTGTAATTCGTGTATGTTGAAGATCTGAATAAGACGTCAGTAAAGCAGATCTAGTAGATGGATTAAGCTCAAATTTCAAAAGTGTTGAGGTTCCCATAAAAATTCAATAGGTATTTATAGTTGTAAAAGATTTCACTAAATTAAGAATGACTAAAATGGGTGGACGGGACACCACAAAGCTACCATCAAAACCTTTGGCCCTCAGTTGATCCTGCCTATAGGATTTGCAGGGAAAAATATGAATCAGGAATTAAGGAAATGGCAAAGCAACTTTAGACTCATGTCATGAAAGTCTACCCCTAATATTATTAATGATAATTTCCTATACTTGCAGACAGCAACCTAGCATAACTCTCCTCTGAGTCTCTTCATTCTGCAGCTTTGGAAACAGATGAAGAGACCCTTGGGCAACCTTAGGCAGCTTGGGAAATCTTCAAAGAGTAGGAGGAAGGATCAAAGGAGCCAGAAGGGTCAAGTAGCACAAGAAAGCCTACAGAATCAATATCATGGATACATAGAAACTTCCAGAGACTGATCCACCAACAAAGAAAACACTCATGGAATGGCCTCTTATGCATGTTTGACAGATTTATAGCTCAGTCAAAATATGATTCCAGTAACTGAAGCATGGGTTGTCGCTCACTCTGTTTCTTGCCTTTGGATTGCTTTCCTCTAACTGGACTACCTTGTTTAGGCTTCATAAAAGAAGATGTACCTAGTCCTACCGTAACTTTCTATACAAAGACAGGCAGATATAAACTAGAAACCTTCACTTCTCTGAAGAAAAGAAGAGGGGGGTATGGAGGAAAACAAGTAGAGAGGGATGGACTTGGACTAAGAGAGGAAGGGGAAGTTAAATTGGGATCTAAAGTAAGTAAATAAATTAATAAAACATTTAAAAATAATCCATAGATATAATTAGTAAATTAATAAAAGAGTGTAAGGAAATTTGTTGGTTTATATTGATCTGTCTTTTTGGAAACATATGTGCTTTATACAGCAGATGATCTCAAAATGTGCACATATTTTTAAAGAAGAGCAAAAAGAGATACTGTAAGCCACAGGAAAGGAAGCAATTCTTTCACTTGAACATAAGAAAAGAAAACATAAGGGAGAATTAAAATATTGGCTTATAGATTTAGACATGAGGAGAAAAATTAATCTTTCAGTGGTTTATTTTTCTAAAAATATGTGGTAATGCTCTGTTATGGGAATAGAGACAAAGAGGGGAGAATTGGGAAATGGGTAGTGGCAACTATCTTAAAAATAATATTTGTAAAGTCATATTCTTATATATAATTACAATTACAGTGGTGATTTAGCTGGTTAAACAATGTAAACTTATACATGCACAAATGCTAAACAGAACACGAGAGAGTAAGAGATCAGGCACGAATGCTCAAAGAACGTGACAGTGCCTGGGGTCATTGTTCAGTTTACCCTCCGTGATTTAATGTGTAAAAAAAGAAACTTGAGAAATGTGGTGTGGGGACAACGGATTTCATTAATTACATTAATCAGAGGAATGTTTTGGTGCCTATTCTATATGCAGAGACAAGCTTTTTGATGTCTGGTGTGAACAGAACTGCCTACTGCATCATGGGAAGGGGCTGACTTAAAGAAGGGTTTAATCAATTCATAGGAAATAATTGGTCTGTTAAACATCTTTCCTTCGATAATGATCTTTGCCTTCACTAATTTCATTAAGCAATTAATGAATAATTAACTAATACTTCATTAAGTAACCAAGACACTGTATTCACATATAACGCCATTCATTTTTCAATTAACTCTTAGAAACAAAGTAAATTGTAACTTTTAACAACAATATATGAAGAAATATGAATAGCCTGTGGTTAGTACACAATCAAATGAAATCTAACTCAACCAAAACATCATTGTTATAGCTTATAAAAAAGAACATCTTAAAAATATTTCCATTAATACTTAAGCTTTTTTCCCCCCTGTGGTGAAACCTATATGACCAAGGTGCTTTTAAATTAAGATTCAGAAACGCTTATAGAGCAAACACACAAACTCACACACACACACACACACACACACACACACACACACACACACACACTTTATCTTTATCTATCTGTATCTTAGTATTTCTTGGTCACATACTATATATATATATATACATACATACATAAGGGAATGAAAGACAGAGACAAAGAGACAGAAACAGGAAATGATATGGAAAACAGGAATTTGGAGTTTGGCAGAGGAGTTAGGAATGGTTTTGGTCAAGATGCACTGTATATATGAATATATGAATGTCATTTCAAATCTCATTTTAATATATGGATAAATAAAAAAAATATGAAGTGACTTAAATTCTCTGAAGTTAAGAAAGTCCTTACTCAAAGGACATTATAAATATGACAAAATGACAATCAACAGATTAGCAAATCATCTTCACCAACCCTATATCTGATAGAGAACTAATATTCAAAATTGATTTTAAAAAATCTTAAGAAGTTAGACATCAAAGACCTCAAAATAACCCAATTATAAAAATGGAGTAGAGAGATAGAAAATTCTCAACAGAGGAATTTAGAATGTCTGAGAAGCACTTAAAGACATGTTTAAAGTCCTTAGTTATCTGGGAAATGCACATGCAAAAAATTCTAAGGTTTTATTTTACACTCCTCAGAATGTCTAAGATCAAAAATTCAAGTGTCAGTACATGCTGGTAAGGATCTGGACCATGGCAAGCACTCCTTCATTGCTGGTGGAGTACAATCTTGTGCAACAACTTTGGAAACCAATTTGGAAAGTTTTTAGAAAACTGGGAACAGTTCTACCTCAAAACCTAGCTATACCACTCCTAGGTAGATACACAAAAGATGTTCCACCATCCCACATAGACATTTGTTTAATTATATTTATAGCAGATTTATTCATAATATCCAGAAACTGGAAACCTAGACGTCCCTCATCTGGATATGCAAAATGTGACCCATCTACACAATGAAATATTATTTAACTGTGAAAAACAAAGACATAATGAATTTTGCAGGCAAATGAATGGATCTTGATATCATGCTTTAATGTGGTAACACATTCCCTAATGTACATGTATGGTATGGACATTATGGTAGATATTAGCCATAAAATACAGGATACATAATTCTCTAGAGACCCAAAGAAGCTAAACAGGAAAGAAGTCTAAAGATCGAATGTTTGAATCTCACAAGGGGAAATAGAATAGTCATAAGAGGCAGATGGGAGAGGGACTGGAAGGGGCAGGGTGGGGATGGTAATGTGAGGGGTTCTTGTTCCAGTGTACAATGGGACAAAAGAAATGGCTGGATGACCACAAGAATGAATGAAATTCTGCAACTGACACTGATGAGGAGTTGGATCATATCCAGGACCAGGCAGAGACCTGGGATTAGGTAGGTGTCCCAGAATTAACGGAGGTGCCCTTAGCTGTGACTTACAACATTGGGGATATGAAATCTGAAGATGTCTCCTCCTGTAGTCAGGTAGGAACCCCCGTGCATGATAGAGACAACAACTCACTCACAGAGCTTTCAAACCAAGTTTCATCCTGTCTACAAGAAAGAGAGAAATGCAAGGATGGGGTATAAAGCAGAAACTTGTGGAGTAACCAAATAATAAGGCAGCCAACTTAAGACCCAGCACATGGGAAAACACTGGTCACTGACACTATTATTGATATTCTGTTGTGCTTTCGGACAGGAGCCTAGCATAGCTTCCTCTGAGAAGCTCGGACCATCACCTGACTCAGACATAGATTTAATCAGCCAAACAGTGGCTGGAGCTTACTGAATGTTATGGAAGAATAGGAGGAAGACTTGCAGCCTCAGGGGAGATAGAAACTTCACAGAACTACCAAAATATTCAACTAACAAGAACCCTTGGAGCTCTTAGAGACTGAACCACCAAATAAATAAAAAGAAAATACTCAGCTGTATCTAGGCCTCCCTCACATATATACCACATGTACATCTTGCTCTTCATTCAGATAAAAAAGAACTAGTGTGAGGACTATTCCAAGTGCCAGGGTAGGGGAATTGTAATCAGGGGCCCCATCTGGTTTTATTCGATGGGGGAGGAGGAATAGGGAAGGATTGTGGAAGGGGGTGAGCAAGAGGGTAGTGATGGGTGTGATGTAAAGTGAATAAGTTAAAAAATAAATTTTAAAAAAAGTCCTCAAAGGTTGCATATAAAATTAAACTTTCATATTTTCTAAGTTTGTTATGGCAATGTTTTGAATAGTAACAGAATAGATAAGAGACTGTAGGAGTTAAACAAAGATAGTAATTAATTGTTCATGCAGTCATGTGAAGAGGATATGTTGTCAGAAAAATAAGCAGAGGACCATGTAACAGGGAAAACCCAAATTAAGAAACAAATCTCTCTGGGTCTCTATCTTTGTCACTGTCTCTATCTCTGTCTCTCTCCTCACCCTCACTCTCTCACAATCAAACAAACACAAACAAACACACACACACACGAGACTCATATCTGTAAAAACAATGAAACAAACTTTCAAAGAGATACCTTATTGTCATCTTTTAGGAAATAAAAAGCTTACTATTCAAAAACATCTTAAAAATTATTGTAGAAAATGGCAATAAATTATTTTAATCACAATTCTGCAGAAAGACAGGCATATTAAACAGATTTGTTTCTACATAGCTTTTAAAATATAATATTTATACTATACATAATGCTGCATTCACATGTAGAATTATATTTAATTGGTACTTATTATTATAATATAATAATGTACAGAGTTATAAAAGCTTACATTATGCCCATTTTATATTGTCAATTATAAATTTATAAAAAATTCTAGTACAAAAATTGTGTGAGCCCTATTCTCTCTCCTTCCCTACCTTGCTCTTTTCCTCTGTTCCTTCCTCCCTTTCTTCTTCATTATGTTTCTATATTTTGTTCAGGATTTACATGGAATCAAAGTATTTTGGTGGAAATTATGTCAATTACATAAACAAATGCTTTATGATATGGTAAAGATCCAATATAACTTATGTGTTGAATATATGTGTGTACACTGATGAATATTGCAATTTTATCAGAAAATTTTGCTCAGATAACATCTAATTTTCTCATAATTTTAAAATAATGAGCACTACGAATTATGAGTATGGGCAAATTTTTAACTTTCATGTAGTAAATGAATTTAAAATTTTGAAAAAAAACAATACTTACAGTATAATATATGTGTTTTAAAACTTTTGCCTAGTTTCACAAAGCATAATTTTGTACATGAATGATACATCTCATTTGGAGAGCCTTAGAAGCAAGAGAATATGCTTAAATATATTAATAAGACAACTTTTAAAATATAAATTCTGTGAAATGTTAAAAATTTGTTTAAGACTTGGCAGGAAAGGAGCTTAAAGAAATCACACCAAGGAAACATCTCCATGTGTTTCATGAGAGCTGCAGCCCTTGACATTTCTGCTTTCATAAATTCATTATAGAAAGTTACCTGTGTGTGTGTGACTACACTGCATGTAAATCAAGTACTTCCTGCAAAACTCACATAAATGTGCAAGTTCAGGAAATGTAATCTATGAGATCACTCACTTAAAAATTAGCACAGCATAATGAAACAAATAAATTGCTATTATAACGACAATATTTATTCTCTTCAACTAAACTTAAGTGGCTTTTGGATCACAGCAAATCAAAGAAAGTTTATCAAATAAAATAATCTCTCTCTCTCTCTCTCTCTCTCTCTCTCTCTCTCTCTCTCTCTCTCTCTCTCTGTCTATCTATCTATCTCTATGTTTTCCTCCAATCCTCCCCCGTTCCTTCCTTCCTCCCTCCTTCCCTTCCCCCCTCTCCATTTCCCTGTCTCTCTTTGTGTGTGTGTGTGTGTGTGTGTGTGTGTGTGTGTGTATGCCTGAGTTTATAGAAACAAAATAAAACACACTTTCTGATTGTGGTACTGTCATTTAGTCATTACTAATACAATTCAGACTTTTTCAGTAAGTACTTAATTGGGAAAATTTTATCTATTTCTGATGCCAAGAAGTGCTTTCTGACAGAAGCTTGATATGGATGCCTCCTGAGAATCTCTGCCATAGCCATACTGATTCAGAGGAGGATGCTTGCAGCTAAGCACCAGACTGAGCACAGGGACCCCAATGAAGGAGCTAGAGAAAGGAGTGGAGGAACTGAAGGGATCTGCATCACCACAGGAAGAACAATAATATCAAACAACCAGACTCTCCACAGCTCCCAGGAAATAATCCATCAACCAAAGCAGACATGTAGTAGCTATGCAGCTTGGTCTTTAGGTGGGTCCTACAACAACTGGAGTGGGGGCTGTTGAGAACTCTGTTGCCTGCCCATGTAGAAGAGGTACTGTGGGGGTTGACATTGGGATGTAAAGTGAATACATAAATAATTTTTAAGGTAGAAAGAAAAATAAAGGGTATGCATGGAAGTACCAAAGACCTCAATTACATATGTAGCAGAAGATGGCATTGTCTGCCATCAATAGAAAGAGGAGCCCTTGGTCCTATGAAGCTTACTTTCCCCAGTGTAGGGGAATGCCATGGTTTTGAATTGGCAGTGGATAGGTGGGAGTGAAAGCATCTCCATATAAGCAGGGGGCTGGGGAGGGGGTAAGGAAGAGGGAAGAGTGAATGTAAATACACAAAATGTTCAATATGTTATCTAAGGCATTGATTTATTTCTTCTGGATTCATACTAACAAACAATTTAAGACTCAGTGAATTTCAAAACAATTATTATAGTATATATAACTGAAAATTAATAATTTAGTAAACTGCATATTCATTGGCATTCTTGGATACACAAATAAAAGAATCTAATTGGTTATCAATCAACTGAGAATAATGGCTATAAAAATAATTGTACAGACGATTAAATGAAGAAATTTTTGACTCCTCTGGAGATCTTGCTTTTGGTTTTATCAATAATATTATCTCTAAAAACTTAAGGAGCAGAGTTGTCTTTATGAAGCTGATTTGATATGTAGTCACAGGAAATCTTCAGGTATAGTGAAAATGAGGATTACTTGTGTCAAAATAGTCACAGCCTTCAGTCAGCATTCTGTCCAAAAACCTTTTTAGGTCTGACACCTATTGATCAAAGAGTTTGTTTCTTTCAAGTAGAAACCCTGAATACTGTCAAGGATTTGTTCTAGATTGTTGATTCCAGAACTGTATCTGTAACCAATTCCCGAGGTTTTTTCTTTTCTTTTCTTCAGTACAACGTTTGTTCCTAACTTCAAATTTTTACATATGAGACTATAACCCACAATAACACTAGAAACCATGAGTGGAAAAATAACCATGTGTGAAGGAGGTCTAGGGAGAAGAAAGAAAAATAAAGCAGTGTGAAAGAAGGAATGGGAAAAACAGGCAAGGGGATTTAATTGAGGAATGCAGAAGAAGGAAAAAATACAAAATATAGGAAAAATATATATTAAATGAATTTATACTCCTTGGGGTTATAATTCTCCCCCATTCTCCTAGACTAAAAGGATAACACACAAAAAACAAAACAAATGTGTATTTGCTAGAACAAATACTTAAAAATACTTTTAAAAATTAGCTATGGAAGATATTGTGGAAGTCCACGCTTCAAAATAAATTTGTCCTCCAATCTCTAATGACATCGTATTTTTGCCAGATTAGTTTTTCCACCTGCTTTTAAAAATGTTATTTTCCTACCTTAAAACATAAATGTTCTAAAATTATTAAATCTGTGTGGATAAGGTTAAAGCAGAACTGTCTAGAAATATATTACTTATTGGTTATACTGTATATATTTTTTCAGATTTAAAGTTAATTGCAAAGCAAAAGCAATAGTATCTACCCTGTTTTCCCTGTAAGTTCTGAAAGCATTGAAAGGGCTGGTTAATGAGGTCATCTGTAGCTCATTTTGACAGCTTGGGAGGATTGTGTTGTCTTGACATAGTTTTATATCATTAGATTCCAGGAATACAGAGATTCTTCTTTCAAAACCTACAGGAAGAAGCAAACAGAAAAGCTGAACTTTGTACTGAACATGCTTTCGATGGCCAACTCATTTCCTAGTCATGGAAAGAAGGCCATCTATAATTAAAGAGATGATGTCTACAATTCTTTGACCTAAGACAAACAAAAGCCCCAAATAACAAACAAACAAACAAAACCCAGAAAACAAAAAAATCTTTTCATTAAAACAATGTCAGAGATATAGATATTAAAAATTAATCTACAATTCACTTTTAGGCAGCTAATCATTCCTTTCTGCTTAAACTTGCAAGGGTAACTTAACTTTGTAAGGGTGGCTACCTCACTACATGACAATGTATTTCAAAAACCAAATGAATAAAATCAATGTGAATGTCATCTTTATTTTATTGTTTAGATTTTAAATTTTCATTCTCCAGTTTCTTTAAGACAAGATAAATAATAATGCCTTATAGTAGTTTGCCCAGAACACATGTACTTATAGTTTACAAGGAAAGTACAAGAAGAGAGATAGTTATATATAAGAATAATTAACAGCCTAAGTCTCTGTTTGGGAAAACCTTTTATTTTTATGTGAGTCATCACTTATATTCAATTTCATACTAATGTTTATTCACATATGATGTCTTTTCACTTGTGACATAAAGATTATACCATGTAGGGGAACCTTCTTTTTCAAGCTAGCCCTATAGATTTCCATTCATCATAGATGCTACATTGATTTATTGTGATTAATGTTATTCTACTACTGCCTCTTGTATTCAATCTCCCATACCATGTTAACACCTTATACATTGTTGGAAGCCAAAGCTATGTTCATCTTATATTTCATTGGTTTCCTACCCAGTATATCTCCAACTAATTTTCTTGATAATGTTTTATTGAAAATCTACTTTGGTGTTCATTAATATTGTTTACAAAAATATTCAAGAAGAAACTGAAATACAATGTTTCCTGTTATTTAATGAATAGAAAAGTCATATGCAGAGATTTGCACCCAATCAATGAACAGAAGCAGCTGACCCTTTTGGTTGAATTAGGGAAAAGCTGGGTGAAGCTGAGGAGGAGGGCAACTCTGTAGGAGGACCAACAGTCTCAATTCACCTGGACCCCCAGATTTCTGACACTGGTCACCAACCAGGAAGCACACACGTGCTGATTTGAGGCTCCCAACACATATACAGCAGAGGACTGCCAGGTCTGGGTTCAGTCAGAGAAGATGCACCAAACCCTCAAGAGACTGAAGGCCCCATGGGGATTAGAGTTTTGGTAAGGTGGGTAGGGTGAGGACATCTTAGCGGAGACACTGGTCTGGGAGGAGGTATGGGAGGTGGAAAAGCCCAAAGGTGGACCAAGAGAAAATAAAATCTGGAGTTAAAAATAATAATGATGAATAAAAGAAAAAGAAATTTGTGTTACTCAGACTCACTGGTATATCATCATTTTTCACAACTTAAGTTAAAACTAGATGAGCACAACATTGCAGTACAAGCTTCTATTTGCAGAAAGGGGAATGACACTGAATAGTTAAGCTACAATGACCAAGGAAATTCATGCAATGGCATAGAGGAAAACAGTCATATAAACAGAAGTCTCACACAGACACACACACACACACACACACACACACACACACACACACACGTGCACACACACAATCCACTGATTACATGTGTTTGTGGCTGTTAAATGCTTTTAAACTTTTTTTTAAAGTTATAAAAGGTTGTTATTTTTATTTTATAGATTATAACTTAATTTTCTGTCATATATTTTAAAATAAGTTCTATATTCTAAAGGAAACAGTCAAACCCCTTTCCAAACAAACTGGATTCTCAGCATTTTATATTTACTTAATCATTATTTATTTGATGTTAATTAAATTGTGGTGAAACAATATAATCCTTATACATAGAATGGTAAAAATAGTTTTCAAATCCACGATTGCTTAACATGTTATCAACACTTTATTTTGTATATTTTAAATGTACTTTCCAATTTTCAGGTGTGAATTTGATATTTGGGACTGCAACATATTTGTGTAAAGTACAAAGTATCAGGGTTTTTTTTCTATTAAATAACTAGTTTTTTAATTAATAATGCATTAATCATAATGTTTAGAAGATAGAATCTGGGCCTGGAAGAAGGCTCAGTAGTTATGAGTAAGGACTTAGTGAGAACATGTGCTCATCTCTTTAAAATGAACAGTCTCAAGATGTCACTCAATTGTAGATATCTTATCTAGCCAGTGGGAGACTGTGAATTCTATCCCAAGTATAAAGTAAATAAATCAAGGATAATATAGTAGTATAAAATGATTTATTTTATTACACTCCCCGTCTAGTAAGTGAGATTCCCATGTCTTTCTAAAATACAACATCTGTATTTTTGCAGGTGTTATTAGGAAGTTAGCTAACACATATATTTTATCACCAACATTCCTATCATTTCTCCTATTCATATTTTATTATTGGAAATATACTTTTTCATTCAACATATTCTGATTACTGCTTCCATTCTCAACTACTTTACGATCCTATTATCTGCATCTACCCCCTTCCCTTCAGTAGAAAGCAACGGGAACTGAAATAATGATAGATAATAAAGTAAAATAGAATAAAATAAAACAGCAAACAACCTGAAATAAAACAAACCAAATAGACTTTAGAAAAATAACCAAAGACAAAGTAGTACACACACACACACACACACACACACACACACACACACACACACAAACACAGAGAGAGACACATACACAAAAGAATCCCATAGAAACACAAAACTAGAAGTCACATATAAACCAAAAAGACTTATAAGGCAAAACAAACAGACAACAAACACCTCTACATGAGGCCCAGTTTTGTTTTTTTTCTTTTATTTAGATCTGGTTATCCCCCAGAGATTGCACAACATTTGAATTATGTATGGGACACTTCAATTCTGCTTGCTGCCACAATCTCTCTGAATTCATACATGCAACTGACTCTTTGTATCTAGGCATATTTCTATGATGACCTACATTTCTTCTGTCTCTTATACTCTTTCTGCCTCCACTCCTGAATAGGCTCCTGATTTCCCAAGCTGATAGATATAATGGGGGCATTCTATTTGGAAATGAGGGCTCCAAGATCTTTTACCCTATGTGCATTTTCCAGTTGTGGATATAGCTGAATGTCAAGAAAAATAATTTTATTGCTACTTTTGATGGGCCTGAAATATGATCAGATATTGGTTGGTCACTCCCAGAAAGGTTGGGCCAATATTGAACTAGCACAGGCAGGTCACTATTGTGGCTCAGAGTGTGAGTAGCCAGTTTGGTGTTTACCTTTCAACTTTGGCAGTAAATAGGAATATCAAAGAAGCAGGAAGTAGTAAAAGGAGGGGAGAGAAAATATGTAAAGTGACATCTAAAATGAAGGGCCCTGTGAAATCTCATTTGGAAACCTAATATACTATAAGATTCCTGGAATGGATTGACATAGACAGACAGACAGACACACACACACACACACACACACACACACACACACACACACACACACACACACAAATTAAACTAACAAATAATGAGACACATCCCCAAAGTGGATATCTTTCAATTCAAATACCCAGTACGGATATTGACTTACATTACATTCCAAAGAACCCCATGGAAATTGTAAACAATTCAGACTATTGCCTTGAGTACTGGTTGGTTTCTCTCCCCAAATTTACAGTGAGGTCTGTAAACAACACCTATAGAATGAATTGAAGACAAATAAGTTGAGTGTTTATACAGAGCCATCAGAATTATCAACTGGTAGTGATATGAATAGTTTGAACCTATGTTAAGAAACTATTAGCAAGTATAAACAAACTATTTCTCTTTTATATTATAAGTGTGGCTTATTTAAGAGACTTTTCAATAAATGCCGATAATTTACATTAGAAGTTTACTTTGCAAACATGAAAAGAAGAAATCCTAAAGGAAAAAAGGAAATGAAACTTTGGGTCACATCTTATAACCAGATGTCTTAAAGATAAACTGTTTTCCTTTGAGTCTATTAAATATTCAGATGCTAGGATACACTGAAACAAATTTATATTCCTCATTGCTAATAAAGATAATGCATAGACCCATAATAGCTTTAGTTACACAATGGTTTCATTCTGAGAATAATTTCAGAAGTTTATGATTCATTGATTTCATTAAAGGTTAATAAAATAAGGCTGAGGACTGACAGTATCTTAGACACATTGAGGAGTTTTTCAAAAAGCATTTTCACTGCTTATGATAAAGGCACAGAATATGCTGAGATCAATCTCAACTACTCTGGCACTAAACCAACATGACTCAAACTCTCAGAGGAAGTGTTCTTTGGTGGTGAAAAAGTGAAATGCTAAAGGTTAATGGAAATCTTTTATTCGGTGTATTTACCCTGCAAACACTGACCATCCGGTATATATCAATCTTCTTTATTATTATAAATTCTTTCCATTTTAATAAAAGCAAAAAAAGTATTATTGCATTAGATTTTTCTGTGATGAAACATAGGACTTTATCACCCAAGTGGTTCAATGGATACTTAAGGCAACAATGTATTTGTACAGTTGAGAAAATCCTCTTCTTTCATTCTTATTTTTAGGTTCCATGTAGGTCTGTTAGTTACTACGTAGTTGTGGAATAAATAAAAATAATATTTTTTTTGTTTTTGTTTTTGTTTTTTTGGGTTTTTTTTTGTTTTTTTAATGACTTTATTTTACAAAACAAAGATAAATGTACAGATTTTAAACATTTTTTGCTTAAAATTATACATTTTTGTCAGTACTTTTTTTTCAGATATTAAAATAATTTTTACATAAAAATATGTTAATATATTTTTAAGTCAGTACGTGATTTTTTCAAGGGCTTGACAGTATGCATTGAAAACCTAATAGTTACAATGAGCATAAAGTACATGCAAAACAAAACACAACATGGAAATAGTCAAAGTCTTCTTGTTTTGTAAATATATATATATATATATATATATATATATATATATATATATATATATTTTGTTTTCTTTATTTCTTAGACTTCATACAGTCTGTGAGTTGTTTCTGGGGGAGTGCAAGCCTCTGGGGTTAGCATCCCAATATCAGTGACTGCATATTATGTCTGTTCTTTTGTGACTGGGTTATCTCACTCAGGATGATATTCTCTAGATGCAGCCATTTTCTTAAGAATTTGGCTAAGTCATTGTTTCTTGTGGCTGAGTAGTATTCCATTGTGTAAATGTACCACAATTTTTGTATCCATTCATCTTCTGAAGGACATCTGGGTTCTTTCCAGCTTCTGGCTATTATAAATAAAGCTGCTATGCACATTGTGGTACATATATCTTTGTTGTGTATTAAAGTGTCTCTGGGGTATATGCCCAGAAGTGGAATAGCTGCGTATTCAGGTAGTACTATATCCAATTTTCTGAGGTATCACCAGACTGATTTCCAGAGTGGTTGTATTAGTTTGCAACCCCACCAACAGTGGAGAAGTGTTCCTCTTTCTCCGCAGCCTTGCCAGCATCTGCTGTCATCTGAGTTTTGGATCTTGGCAAATCTGACTGGTGTGAGGTGGAATCTCAGGGTTGTTTTAATTTGCATTTCCCTGATGGCTAAGGATGTCTAGCACTTCCTCAGATGTTTCTCGGCCATTCGGTGTTCCTCAACTGAGAACGTTTTGTTTAGCTCTGTACCCCATTTTTTAATAGGGTTATTTGATTCTCTGGTGTCTAGCTTTTTGAGTTCCTTGTATACCTTGGATATTAGGCCTCTATCTGATGTGGTGTTGGTAAAGATCTTTTCCCATTTTGTTGGTTGCCTTTTTGTTTTCTTGATAATTTCCTTAGTCTTACAGAAATTTGCAATCTCATTAGGTCCCATTTGTTAATCTTTGACCTTAGAGCTTGAGCCATTGGTGTTTTGTTCAGAAAAATTTCTCCAGTGCCTATGTGTTCTAAGGTTTTTCCTACTTTCTCATCTAATAGTTTCAGTGTATCAGGTTTAATGTGGAGATATTTGATCCACTTACACGTGACCTTTATACAAGGAGATAAGAAAGGGTCTATTTTCATTCTCTTGCATGCTGAGTGCCAGTTGGACCAGCATCATTTGTTGAATAGGCTGTCCTTTTTCCATTGAATGTTTACTGCTCCTTTGTCAAAAATCAGGTGACCATATACATGAGGGCTCATTTCTGGATCTTCTAATCTATTCCATTGATCCACATGCCTATTTCTGTACCAGTACCATGCAGTTTTCAACACAATTGCCTTGTAATATAGCTTGAGGTCAGGAATAGTGATAGCTTTTTTGTTGTTGAGGATGGATTTCGCTATTCTAGGTCTTTTGTTATTCCATATGAAATTGCACATTGATTGTGGGGCGCTGCCTGCACATTCTCCATTACAAGATGGCGCTGATATCCGGCTGGAGTTAGCAGTAAACAAGCCATGTGCGCACGTTCTGGGTAACTTTCCACTTCTTGAGCTCTGCCTCTTCTGTGGCGTCATAGGGCCTGATGAGTTTCAACCAATCAGGGGGCTCCGCGTCCAAGGCAAGGACTGATCCCTTTATAAGGGGACGGGCTAATTAGTTCCTCCCTTTCGTTGGTTTCGTCCTCTCGTGGATCTTGTTCGTCTTATTCGTCCTGTTCGTCTTCTTGGATTTCTTGGTTTTCTCCGTCTTTTTCGTCACATGGAGCAAGTACTGGTTCTCGAGGATAATAAAGTTTACCGCAGAAGGATTCTATTTCGTGTGCCGCGTCGTTCTTGCAGGCGAGACAGTTGCGCGGGACATCTGGTGCCTCAAACCCGGGAAATTCGACCACTCCATCGTCTGCACCACAAAAGACCCTCTGTCTCTGGGCAGGGAGAATCCAGAACTGCGGGGAGATTAGTTCGGCAAGGTATGTCTGATCCTCGATCTTTCTTTAATTTGGTTTAAATCTTCCACGGCCATGTGAAGGGTCCATAGAGGCTCTGGTATTCGTCAGTGCAGTTTTATTCTCTTCCTCTTAATTTCCTCTTGTGTCCAATGGGGCTGGTGTTAATTTTGTGCTTAAGTTGGACGTAGATAAGCAGAGGCACCCCTGCATTCCATAAGTCTTTGTAGATAAAAAACGCGGAACGCGCTGAGACTTGCCTTTCAGTTTCACTTTGGGCCGCCACGCAAATAAGCCACGGGCATTACATCTCTGTGATGGGCTCTTCACACTCGACCATTACAGCTCTGCAGTCAATTCTTAAGCAGAGAGATTTAGAATTGCCCACCCGCATTTTGCAGCGTTTCGTAAAAGAGGTTGAGCATACTGCCCCTTGGTTTGCGGTCTCTGGGTCTCTCTCACCAGCCTCATGGAAAAAATTGGGTAGAGAATTAAACTGTGCGCAGAATGCCGGAGACCTCGGGCCCGGAACCATGGCCATTTGGAGGATGGTACAAAATTGTTTAAGAGATGAGAGTTGTAGGCCCGCCGTCGCTGCGGGGCAAGAGGTATTGAGTGAAGTCCAGGATAGACTATCAGAAGCCGAACAGAGTGAGAAGATGGGCGCGCGCAGGAAAAGATATCCCCCCCCCTAAGGAAAAAGGACCACCAGGTACGCTGTACAGCGGGAGAGTAGTTACCCACAAACCCTCAGATTTTCATTCCCTTATGCCCTCTAATGTTAAGAAAAGGGGAGTCAGCTTGTACCCTGTAGAAGACTTTGAGGCTCTTAACATGGTAGCCCCGAGACTTCAGATGATGATTATGAGCGAGAAGGCTTAGACCCAGTAGAAGAAGTGGAGGTAGATGAAGAAGCAGCTAGTTATGAGGAAAAAAGATATTATCCTGACGAGCAGTACAGGCCCATGCGCTTGTCCCCAGTAGTCCCGACAGCGCCTCCTTTACCCGTGGCCCCCCCCTCCTTATGCAGCACGCACGCCTGTAAAATCCTTCTCGTTCCTCCCGGAAAGGGTGAGAAGGCAGATGTGTCTTGCTTTCCCTGTGTTTGAGACAGCTGTGGGTGGCCACGTTCATGCCCCCGTAGAATATAATCAAATAAAAGAATTGGCAGAGTCAGTCAGAAAATACGGGGTAACCGCCAACTTTACCATTGCTCAGCTTGATAGACTGGCTATCTCTGCCTTACCTCCCTCTGATTGGCAGACAATTGCCAAGGCTGCTCTACCGAGCATGGGACAGTATATGGAGTGGAAGGCTCTTTGGTATGAGGCTGCCCAAACCCAAGCAAGAGCCAATGCTACAGCGTTGACTCCTGAACAACAAGAATGGACATTTGATCTGCTGACTGGCCAAGGTCGCTATGCAGCAGATCAGACAGCTTATCATTGGGGTGCCTATGCCCAAGTGTCAAGCACAGCCATTAAGGCCTCGAAGGCACTTTCAAAAAAGGGAGGGGCCGATAATCAGCTTACAAAAATTATTCAGGGACCCCAAGAGCCTTTTTCAGATTTTGTAGCCCGCATGACCGAGGCGGCAGGTCGGATCTTCGGGGATCCCGAGCAGGCTGCCCCTCTTATAGAACAGCTTATTTTTGAACAGGCCACCCAAGAATGCCGAGCCGCTATTGCCCCTAGAAAGGGCAAAGGTCTTCAAGACTGGCTTCGAGTCTGTAGAGAACTGGGAGGGCCACTTACTAATGCAGGTCTCGCGGCAGCCATTTTGCAGTCTTCTGCTGAACTTAAACCCTTATTTGATACTCTAGAAGGAGATCCTCATGTCTCCTCACCTAGAAGTTTGACCCCGCAAGCAGAAAGAGCGTTACAGTTGGTAGAAGAAGCTATACAGGATGCACAATTGGTTCGCATAGATTATGATAAACCTTTTTCATTATGTGTTTTTAAAACGAACAGGCCCCCTACTGCTGTGCTTTGGCAACAAGGACCATTATTGTGGGTACATCCTAATGCCTTGCCAGCTAAAATAATTGACTGGTATCCAGATGCTGTGGCACAATTGGCGCTGAGGGGACTAAAATCTGCCATCACACATTTTGGCACTGAACCACAGCTGCTAATTGTTCCCTATAATGCCATGCAGGTTTCCACTCTTGCTGCCACTTCGAATGATTGGGCTATTTTAGTCACTTCCTTTTCGGGAAAAATAGATAATCATTACCAAAAACATCCAATTTTACAGTTTGCTTTAACTCAACCTGTAGTTTTTCCCAAAGTAACGTCCTGTAGTCCCCTAAAAGAAGGGTTAGTTATTTATACTGACGGTTCCAAGACCGGGCTGGGGGCTTTTGTGGTTAATGGGCAGGTCTATTCGAGGCAGTATACAGAAGCCTCTCCGCAAGTGGCAGAATGTCTAGTGGTTCTTGAGGTCTTACAACGTTTCTCAGAACTTATAAATATAGTGTCTGATTCATCTTATGTTGTTAATGCTGTCAATTTGCTTGAGGCGGCTGGCATTATTAAACCGTCTAGCAGAGTTGCCTCAATTTTTGCGCAAATTCAAAACTGCCTTCTAGCCAGAAGATCACCCTTTTATATTACTCACATTAGAGCTCATTCTGGATTGCCAGGACCTATGACTCAAGGTAATGATTTGGCAGACGGGGCTACAAAAATGATTGCTATAGCCATGTCTTCGCCTCTAGAGGCTGCTAAAAGTTTTCACAAAAACTTTCATGTAACTTCTGAAACTCTGCGGCGCCACTAAACTCACAGAACAAAGACAGAATATTAAAAGTTATAAGGAAAAGTGACCAAGTGATACACAAAAGTAGACCTTTCAGAATTACACCATACTGCTCAAAGAAGAAAGTAAAAGCAAGAGGAGCCTGGTCATACTCAAAGATAAAACAAATACCAGATCAGGCTCCTATGTACCCAGCAAAACTCTCAATAAACATAGATGGAGTAACCAATAAACTAAAATCTCAAGCAAAAATTTACAAGCATGATAAGGAAGAACCCTTCATATTCATCAAAAGGAAAATTCGCCAGGAGATGGTTTGAATTCTGAATATCTATGACCCAAACACAAATACCCACATTCATAAAATAAACTTTACTAAAGCTCAAAACTTTTCTTGAACCGCACACAAAAACAGTCAGAGACTTCAACACTCTACTTTCACTAATGGACAGGACACTGAAACAGAAACTAAAAAGATCCACAATAACACAAATAGATGTTGTGTTCTACATAACATTTTACTCTAAAACAAAAGAATACATATTCTTCTTAGCATCTCATCATACATTCCCTAAAACTGACCATATAAGTGGTCAAAAAACAACTGTCAACAGATACAAAACAGATTCAAATGATACATGCATCCTATCAGATCAACATGGTCTTAGGCTAGTCTTCAATTACAGCCAAAACAATAGAAAGCTCAAATACACATAGAAACTGAACAACACTCTACTCAATGATAACTTCTTTAGGGAAGAAATAAAGAAGGTAAAGATTTCCTGGAATTTAGAGAAAGAGTTGGCATATCATACCCAAACTTAGGAGATACAATGACAGCAGTATTAAGAGGAAAATTCAAAGCACTAAGTTTCCTGGTAAAGAAACTGGAGATGCTTACACTAGCAACTTAACAGCACTCCAGAGAACTCTAGAACAAAAAGAAGTATACTTACCCAAGAGGAATAAATGGCAGCAAATGGTCAAACTCGGGGCAAAATCAGACAAATAGAACCAAAGAGAAAAAAACAAAGAATCAACAGAAACAAAAGCTGGTTCTTTGAGAGAATCAATAAGATAAATAAACTCCTGGTTAAGTTAACTAAAGGACGCAGAGGCAGTATCCAAATTAACAAAATCAGAAATGAAAAGGGAGATATAATGAAAAAAAAAACAGAGGGAATTTTTTTAAAAAGTCAGAAGACTATACTCAACACTACTGAAAATCTAGAGGAAATGAATGGTTTTCTAGACAGATACCACATGACAAAGTAAAATCAATACAAGTAGAGTATGTAAACAGGGCCATATTCCATAAGGAAATAGAAGTCATTAAGCCCCCCAAAACAAAACAAAAAAAAAACAAAAAAAAAAAAAAAAAAAAAAACCAAGGCAAATAATTAAACCAAAAAAAGAAAGAAAAAACAAAACAAAACAAAACAAAAAAAGCATTGACACATGATTTAGTAGAGAATTCTACTAGTCTGTCAAGAAAGATCTGATACCTATACTTCTCGAACTATTCAGTAAAATAGAAACACTATCTAATTCATTCTATGAAGTCACAATTACTCTGATACCTAAACCATACATGGATCTAACCAAAAAGAGAACTTCAGAACAATTTTGCTTATTAATATCAATAAAAAAGACCTCGAAAAAAATTTTCCTATCTGTATTTAAAAACAAATCAAGATCATTATTCAACACTATCAAGTAAGCTTCATTCTAGGGATACAACGTTGGTTCAATATAGAAAAATTCATTAATATAACCCACTATATAAATAAGCTCAAAGGAAAAAGATTCACATCATTATCTTCGTAGATACAGAAAAAGCATTTGACAAAATGCAACACCAGTTCATGTTAAAACAATTGAAGAAAGCAAAAAATCAAAGATCATACCTAAATATAAAAAAAGCAATTTACTGCAAAATAGCAGCCAATGACAAATTAATTGGAAGACAGAAAGAACCCAGATGTCCTTCAGTAGATGAATGGACCCAGAAATTGTGGTATATTTACACAATGGAGTATTACTCAGCTATCAGAAACAATGATATTATGAAATTAATAAAAAATGGATGCATCTGGAGAATATCATCCTGAGTGAGATAACACAGTCACAAAAGAACAGATATACTATGCAGTCACTGATAATTGGATACTAACTCCAGAGAGCTCTGAACACCCCAGAAACAACTCACAGACTATATGAAGTTCAACAGAAACAAAGAAAGAAAATAAAAAACAATTATGCTTAATCTTTACACACCAAGAAAAGTATGACTAATTCTAGGTTACATCTTGATTTACATGTACTTTATGCTCATTGTAACTAGTAAGATCTTAATGTACACTATCAAACCTTAAAACAAAAAAACAAGTACTGAAAAAAATGTATTCATATACTTTTATTCAAAAATGCTTAAAATCTGCACATTTATGTTTGTTTTTTTAAAATAAATTTGTTCAATTAAAATAATAAAAATACCACTAAAATCTGGACAAGACAAGGATACCCACTCTTCCTGTTTATATCCAATATTGTACTGGAAGTACTAGCTAAAACAATAAGAAAGCAAAAAGAGATCAAGGATCAAGGGGATACAATTTGGCAAAGAAGAAATAAATGCATTGCTGTTTGCAGATGATATAGGCTTTGTCTTAGTCAGGGTTTCTATTCCTGCACAAAATATCATGACCAAGAAACAAGTTGAGGAGGAAAGGATTTATTCACCTTACAATTCCACATGCTGTTTACCACAAAAGAAAGTCAGGACTGAAACTCAAGCAGGTCATGAAGCAGTGTTTGATTCAGAGGCCATGGAGGGATTATACTTGCTGGCTTGCTTACACTGGATTGCTCAGTTTGCTTTCTTATAGAACCCAGGTCTACCTGGCCAGGGATGGCACCACCCACAATGGGCTGGGCCCTCCCCCCTTAATCGCTAGTTGAGAAAGTGCCTTACAGCTGGATCTCATGGATGCATTTCCTCAACTGAGGCTCCTTTCTCTGTGATAACTCCAGCTTGTCTCAAGTTGACACAAAACCTGTGAGAAAAAGCACATATATAATTGACCCTAAAAATTCTATCACAGAACTTCTCCAGCTGATAACTTCAGCAAAGTGACTGAATATAAAATTAACTCAAATAAATCAGTAACCTTCATTTATACAAATGATAAAATGGCTGATAAAGGGATTAGGGAAACAACTTCTTTCACAATCGCCACAAATAATAGAAAATATATTGGGGTCACTATAACCAAACAACTGAATGATATGTATGACAATAACTTCAAGTCTCTAGAAAGAAATCGAAAAGATCTCAGAAAATGGAGAGAATCCCATGCTCATAGATTAGCAGACTTAACATAGTACAAAGGGCCATCCTACCAAAGGCAATTTATAGATTCAATACAATCCCCTTTAAAATCCCAAGACAATTCTTCCAAGACATGGAAAGAGCAATTCTCAAGTTCATCTGGAAAGTTAAGAAACCCGAAATAGGAAAAACAATTGATAACAATAAATGAACCACTGGGGGAATCACCATCTCTGATCTCAAGCCCTACTACAGAGCAATAAGAACAAAAACTGCAGGGTATTGGTACAGAGACATACATGTTGATCAATGGAGTATATGATAAGGTCCAGGAAGAAAACATTCACACACTTGATCTTTAACAAACAATCCAAAGATATACAATGTAAAAAAAAAAAAAAAAAACTGCATCTTCAATAAATGATGCTGATTTAACTGACAATAAGAAAGATGAACATGAACCCATATTGATACAAAGCTCAAGTTTAAGTAGATCAAGGATCTGAACATAAAACCAGATATACTGAATCTGATAGAAAAGGGAGAAAGAGCCTTGAGTTCATTGGCACATGGGGAAATTTCCTAAACAGACCTCCAACGGCTCATATTCTAAGATCTAGAATTGATAAATGGGACCTCATAAAACAGGAAAGTTTCTATAAGGCAAAGGACATAGTCAATAAGAAAAATATGCAACCTACCAAATGGGGAAAATTCTTCACATCTGATAGGGTCTAATATTCAAAATATATAAAGAACTCAAGAAGTTAACCACAAAAGAAAAACAAAAATTAAAAAAAAAATGAGTTATAGAACTGAACTGGGAATTTGTCACAGAGAAATCTCAAATGGCTGAGAAGCAACTAAAGATATGTTCAAAGTCCTTATTAATCAGAGAAATTCAAATCAAAACAACCCTTATACCAATTTTAACTTATACCAATCAGAATGGCTCAGATCAAAACTGCAGGTGAGAAAAACCTTTTGGGGAGGATGTGGAGAAGGAGAAATAATCCTCCATTGCTGGTGGGATCATAATCTGGCACAATCACTCTGGAAATCAATCTTAGAGGTTTCTCAGAAAATTGGCAATAGTATCAGCATTACCACTATTGGGAATATACCCAAATGATAACCCACCATGCCACAGAGGCATTTGTTCCATTATGTTCATAGAGGCCATATTTGAAATAGTCAGAAGCTGGAAAATAAAACCCCACATATCCCATGACAGAAGAACAGATATAGAAAAATATGGTTCACTTATACCATGGAATGTTTATTACTCAGCTATTAAGAATGAGGACATTCTGAGTTTTGCAGTAAAATAGAACTAGAAAATATCTTGAGAGAGGTAACTTAGACCCCAAAGGACTTGCATGGCATAGCATGTACTTACTAATACCCTGATATTAGCCAATAAATGAATAAATAAGTACAGAGTACCCAAGATACAGTCCACAGAAATCTGTTCTACTACATCTTACTTTTGAGGCAAAAAAAAAAAAAAAAAAAAAAAAAAAAAAAATCACAAAGAAGGGAAGGAGAGATCTGAGTGGAAAGGGGGCAGGTAGGGCAGAAGTGGAGAACATGGTCTGTTATTGGGTGGGGGTAAAGGACAGAAGCCCTGAGGGCCAGCAGAAAGAATCGGAACAGGCAACTTTAGGAGGCAGAATGTTGGGGCACCCTCCAGAATTTACTACAGACCTGGGAGATCAGAGGCTCTCAGGAATCAATGGAAGGGACCTCAGATGAAATGTCTTAAAATGCAGAGAGGAAACTTGTAGAGCCTACCTCAGAATGATAGTGCATCAAGTTAGAGATGAGGTTGCCATTCTTCAGTCAAAAACTCTGACCCATAACTGTTCCTGTCTAAATGAGCAGCTGGGGTCTAAATGGAGAGGAGCCTGTGGAAGAAAAAGGATCAGTGACAGGCCCAAAGTGGAATCCATCTCAAGTGGAAGCCCAAGGCCTAACACTATTACTGAGGCTATGGGGTGCTCACTAAAAGGGACCTATCATGATTGCCTTCTGAAAGACCTAACAAACAGCTGAAAGAGTCAGATACAAATATTTGCACTCAATCAATGGAGAGAATCTGCTTACCCCTGTGGCTGAATTAGAAAAATGCTGAAAAAAGCTAAGGAGGAGGGCCACCCTGGAGAATGACCAGCAGTCTCAATCTGGACTCCCAAGATCTCTCAGAGAGTAGACCTCCAACCAGGAAGCAAACACCAGCTGGTAAGAGACACCATCCCCCAAACACACATACAGCAGAGGACTGCTGGGTGTGGGTTCAGTCACTGAAGATGCATCTAACCCTCAAGAGACTGGAGGCAACAGGGAGTGGGGAGGTCTGATGGGGTGGGGAATGGGATTGGGGACATCTTTGTGGAGACAGAAGACAGGGCATGGTAAGGGATCTGGAACAGTCAAGGATAAACTGGAAAAAGAAGAAAGTCTGAAGAGTTAAAAAAATAAAAAGGATTAAATGAATTTTTTACCCCAAATTTATTTTTAATGGTAAACTTCTGCATTTACGTTTCAGATGTTATCTCTTTTTTAAAGTGAATATTTGCATTTCTCTAAACTGAACCAAATAAAAATAATTTTTGCTCCCTAAAACTCATTGAAAAATGTAGTATCTTCATATGCAGCAACCACTGTCAAAATTCACACAATATCAAATGGTAAAATAGATTAGTACATATGAATACTTTCTCACATTAGATTTTAAGATAATTTGCCAAAACCCTACACTTGACTGCATTATATTTAAATAAAACCCATAAAAATAAGAACAATAAAAATACATAAAATAGTTTTGCTAGAATATATCAAGGAAACAGGTTTAATTACTAGCTATGTTATTTGATGAATAACATACATGTTTGAAGGTTCATTTTCTCCAATTAAAAATTATCCACAGTGATATTTGTAGAATCATTTCTCTGTGGATCAAAGGCAAATAAGTTTATTGGGAGAAGCCCTGAGTACTCAGAAGGGTGGATTTAGACTGTGAAAAGTGTTTGTTTTTCCTTTGTATCAGCTAAGAGGTTTTATCTTTTTATTCTCTGCTCCTGGAGTCTCTCCTCATAGGCTCTGTACTTTTATTCCTTCCTACTGAGCTACTCTCAGTTTATAAAGGAGCCATAGGAAGCCTTGATTATGTAAACGTAACACCCCACAAAAGCAGCTCCACAGAGAGCAAAGAGAGCAAAGAGTTAGAGTCAGACTCAAGCCCAGCTAATAAGGCCTATGGGGAATCCTGTTTATAATTAGTTTCTTCCTCATACAGGGATACATTATTTCATGTTATATGGAATATGAACAGTTTTCTCTAAGTTTTCCTGTGTTCCATACACAATGATGTCAATGGCTGTTTGAGAGAAAAGTAAAGCCAGAAAATATAACTATGTAAATGTTTTCCCTTGGTGATATGTTACACATTGAATATAGGACAATTTAAAAGGACACATAGATATTTTACCTATTTTAAGTTATGGTTTCAGCTTTTCAACATATTAATTAAAAGAAAAAAATCTCCAGTCAATTTTAGGATAAAACTGCCAAAGGTACTTTGACAGACTGGAGCCCAGGAATTGCACTAAGTCACAGGATGCAGGAAATCTCAAGCAATAGGTGTGTTAGGGTCAGGGTGAAACAGATAGACACAGGGAGAGACAGCAAGGGAGAGAGACAACTAGAGCATGAGACAAGGAAAGAGGAAGATAGATATATAGAAAGAGAGAGAGAGAGAGAGAGAGAGAGAGAGAGAGAGAGAGAGAGAGAGAGAGAGAGAGAGAGAGAAAGAAAGAAAGAGAGAGGGAGAGAGAATATATGGTCTGGCCATTTAGGCACCACCCCTGGAGGCAGCTGGTGATGACAAAAGCTTTTGGTGCTAAGTTGATGAAAAGCAGGTTGGCAAAGCATTTAATTTCCAACAGCTACTTCTTATTTTAATGTCTTAATATTATATCATATAAAATATAGGCATGGATTTTGCACTAAAACATTGGTATAAGTGTGCTTGTACGTGTATCCTAATAAGATACATATCATACAAGTTTAGCCTTTATAGCATGAAATCACTTTTTACCTGTCGAATCAACTGAATTATAAGAAAAGTTAATATTATGACTGTATTATGACTGAGTATTACAATTACATCTTTTATCAGTGGTTCTCAACCATACTAGTGCTGTCAACTTCCTGTTGTGCTGACTCACAACCATAAAACTATTTTTGTTGCTACTCCATTAACTGCAATTTTGCTACTGTTATGAATCATAATGGAAATATCCAATATACAAAAAAGTTGATATCAAGACCATGTGAAAAGGTCTCTTGACTCTCTAAATAGATCATGAGCTACAGGTTGAGAATCACTGGCTTAATTGTGTCTGAGAAATTGTAATTCATAAAAATTATTTCATAATACTGTCAAATTAGCTGTGATGGTACGTTTATTATAATTAACTTCCTGTAAGGTGAATCACAGGAAAAAAATGAAAGGACAGGACACAAAAATATCTCATACTTTTTGCTTTGGTGTTTATAATTATTAAATCAAAATGCTGGCTATTTATACATGACAAATACTATCATTCTGAGGAATAGAAAGATGAGTCAGTAGGTAAAAGGACTTAAAGAAGACCTGGTTTGTGCTCCACGAAACTACATTAAGTTTCTAGCTACAGTTCTTGAAGTCGCTTCATATTCTTCTGGACTTCACATAAACCAAGAATATACATGGTACTTACATATGCAGGCAAACACTCATAGTCACAGAACAAAAATAAATAAACCATAAAACAACTATAACAACAACAACAACAACAAAACCAAAAAACTAAAACAAAACAGGATACCTTATTTGGGGCTTTCATTCTGATTTTTTGTTATGAGGGTTTATATACTGATAGCCATTTTTACAGCCATAACTTTTACTGTTTTAGAAAAAGAATTTTTCTATTTTTTTCTTTGTTTTTATAATATGACAATGGGTTTGATTGTGTGTCAGTATTTGATTTACAATAAGACATTTTATTTCATTAGGTATGAAGACAAACTCTACATGTAGCTTAAAAATATCCTCTTTTAACTATCTGAAAAGTTTTTCTAAATTGTCCTTCATGAATGCATACATGGCTTTAGAATGTAACCTAGCACATAAAGTGATAGCCTGTAACTGCATGAGTAAGTCTCAGCTCCTACATTAGAGAATCAGATATCACATGTAGCCAAATCGTCACTAAGCTTATGCCATCTTCCAGAATGAAAGCTGACTCTTCCTTTCACTGTTGTCCTCTGCCTCCATAATTATAAGTACAAGAAGCTGGAAATCAATATGTAAAATCTAGTCTTGCCACGGTTTTAGATATTTTTCCACATCGATACGTTATAGTAAATTTACTTGTTTTTCTATTTTCTTCTGATGAGTTTGAGACTCAGAATATACGTCTTAGCTTATATTTCTAGGCCTTGGTCTTCTAAAATATGTTGAGATGGAACAATGTAATTGATTCTGTAAAGGATAAAACAAATCAACCTAACAAATAAACAAAACAACCAAAAATCTTCAAATATTTATTATTACTGTCAATTGTTTTCCACTTCTAAGAAACTACCATGGATATTAACATATAATAAAGTCTGCTAGTAATAGCTATTCTGGGTTGTTAACTTGACTATATCTGGAATGAACTATAATACAGAATTGGAGGACTCATATGTTATCTAGATCTTGAGACTAGGAGACACAAGTCTCTGACCTGGATTTGGCACGGAGATATTCAGGAAATAGTGGCTGTGAAAAGCTTAGGCACAGGCAAGGTATAACATGCTTTTAAAGCCAGGAGACTAAAGCAAGAAAATCTCTCAGTTCAAGGTCAGCTTGGGACAAAACAAGCCAGAGATCAAGTCAAAGTCAAGGTGGCACACAACTTTAACTTTGGCCACAATTTCTGTTGTAGACCTACATAAGGACATTTGAAGAAGGAAGACTCACTCTTTTTGTTGTTGTTGTTGTTTTGTTTTGTTTTTTTTTTTATTTTTTTTAGACTCACCATTCTTAGCCTGCTTGCATTTCCTTATTTAGTTGCCAGCACATCTGCTGGAATCTACATCTACAGAAGACCAGCTGACCGGTGTGGGGAAGTTGAACTGTAGAATGTAAGTCATTCTAAAAAATTCCTTTTCTCTATAGAGACTATCCAAAAGTTCTGTGACTCTAGATAACCCTGACTAGTAAATCTAGTGAATCTTATTTACCACACACTAACATACAAATAATTTTTAAGTATGATTAGTATTTACATTGCAATTCTGTGGCAAACTCATAATGACATGCCTCCAACATGATTTTACATTTGGTGAGATGGGTCCATGAGCAGCAGTTCCTGTCATCCATCCACATAATAAGTTCAATCTTTTGGGTTGCTATGGTGAATGTAGAAAATTGACTTTGCCATGTTGTTTCAGACACCAATATGCAATATTTTTCCACGTGAAGGATACAGATGTGTGTAACTGTGCAAGGACACATATACACAAAAACATATGCCAAGGCCCATACAAGGAAGAACATTAAATATCCCAATAAATAAAATACTTCAAAGGGGCATTCTAAATTCTTTAGTCTGTATGATCATATAAATTGAAATTGAATTAATCATTTCACAAGTTATTTCATGAATGAGAGTAATTGAATTATTATAGACATTCTAGTTGATTTTAAAATATATGTAATACTAAAATTAAGATAACTTATTTTTAATAGTTTATAGTTACAAACATTTAAGATTCAGATAACCATCAGAGAGACAGTGTTCATTGTTCAAGACTTCTCAACTATTATATCTTGTGAATGATAATACAGTTTGCTAAGACTGTTCTTAAAACGAATCATCCAGAATCTTTCAATTAACAAAGAGTGCCTAATCCATTTTCTTTAATATTATGATTCCTTTCATATACTATGTTTAAAATTATTATGCAGTTATTCCTGTTGACATTATAAAGCCATACAGCATTAGGTAAAACCTAGGGTAGTACAGCTTACACACAGCAAAAAGGAATAAATTCATCGGCACTTCATACTTCAGGACATAAACACTTTGGTAACTTGACAAATACACGGGCAGTGAAATGTTGCTTCTATTAAAGTCTCTGTGTGTCTGGAAATATATCTACTGTTAAATTGATCAAGAGAACGTAAGTCGTGAGTTTTTTCATTTCTTGGTATTATTACGGGTAGGGAACTTTAATAGTCTAGCCATAGCTTGTGGAAACTAA
This sequence comes from Micromys minutus, assembly GCF_963924665.1. Taxonomy (NCBI): domain Eukaryota; kingdom Metazoa; phylum Chordata; class Mammalia; order Rodentia; family Muridae; genus Micromys; species Micromys minutus. Next base: position 33,268,380 of record NC_137974.1, read on the forward strand.
ATCACACGCCCTGATAAATGTCAACAGGATCTAGCCTCTCTTTCTTACATTGCACTACCATCACCCATAGATGAGTATTTTTCTCCACCACAGGCATTCTCCATTGAATGCCACCACAATACAACACAAAAAAAAATTACCATGTGTGTATGCACAGGTGATTAAAACAACAGAAGTATGGGTCAAAATGAGTCTCTACTCTTTATAGCTTTATATTCTGGTAAGATGGTTATAGTAGTAGAAAGTAAAATGACCAGTTACAGTCATACTTAATGGTCAAAGTATGTTACATTATGTGAATTAATTAAATTCTCCTTAAACCATGCAATAAAAGAAAGACTGTTTTTCTTATTAAAGAAAGCTAATCGCTTCTGTCTTACATTTTATGATATTCTGTTTTTTATATGAAATAGTGGCATAATTAGTAAATATCGTTCCCTTTTCTTGCCTGTAAGTGATTTAAACTTGACCCAATTTTGAACAGAAACAATAACACATTTTCTTTATGCTGAGAAAGACTTACAAATATCATCAAAATTTCCTTTAATTTTCCTTTAGAGACTTATATTTTGAACAATTTGTATTTGCTGTGTCTGTTCTCCAAAGCAACATTGGCTTCTCAACTCAGCAATATTCTATCTGCCCCAAAACTCAAAACAATTATTTGGCTAAAAGTCTCCAAAGAACTGTTATAGTGAAAGAGTAACTATGATATCACCATTCTGAAAATTTGACTTACTATTTAGAAATATTAATTATAATGTGTTCTAACCTTTACTTCAAAAATGCCATCCCAACATTTTATTATGTCTCATGTGTACTGTTCGGCTGTCTCTTTCCTGCTCACAGTGCCAAAGCTCAGTTCCTCTCTGCTAGCTACCCCCACATGCTATCAAAACGAGTACATCCTGGGCAAGTCTTACACAGTACCATGTTTGACCACTGGTGAGAGATGCAGACTCCTTTTGAGCTGTAGCTTCTTCGTGCTGACCTTGGAGAAATACGTCCCAAAGATTTTGTCTCAGTGACACTTGTCTTTTCTTAACTCTTGCTGGTTTCTCAGCATCACCTGTCCAGTATCAATTAACTTAGTAAAGCTGAGAGTTACAGTTAGTTGTCTTGGTCCCTTGCTAATTACAGCCACTCATTTTGCTCCTTTTGAGCAGACAGTACAGATTCTCAACAGAAAGTCTGTACAAATGACCCAGATATTGCCTTGAGGGACTCTTTTTCTTTTCCGTCTAACTTCATAATACATTGTTTAATCTTCCATAATTCTCTGTACCAACTCCTAAGTTACCATACCATCAGTTTCTAAACATGTAATAGTTTCCCAAGTCCAAAGTTTAAATTCCACAACAAAACTCCTCTAAACACGGAGTCATATATGTCACAGTTCCCATTCCTGGTAAAAATATCTTAGAGCTTCTAACTATATAAGGAAATACCAAGATAAAATAAACTTTTTGAGAAAGGGGTCATTCAAACTCTACAGTTCCACACAACAATTAACCAGAAAAAAAAGTCGAAGCAGTAATTCAAAGCAGGAACCCAGACTGATGCAAAGGCCATGGAAGGGTGCTGCTTACTGACTTGAGTTTCATGACTTGCTCTGTCTGATTTTTTTTATAGGATCCAGGACTATTATCCCAGGATGGCTCTGACCACAGTGAGCTGACAAGACACCCACCACCACACACACACACATATTCATCATAAAAAAGAAGATTTGATAATGCTTTATCCATGGGTCATGATGGTACAATTTTCTCAATTGATATTTCTAGGTGTAGAATGATTCTACCTTTGCTCACATTAATATAATACTACTCAGACTATGGGATGACTTGTATGTATCCTTCTTCTACTAAATATGCATTTTGATAACATGCAACAGAGAATATTTCCACTTAGTGTCCATCCTTCAATATAATAAGTACAGTGCAATTTGTTCCATTATAAAAAGAAATATTGATTTGTTGTTAGACACTCAGGAGTAAAGGGCTCTTCAGAGAGGTCAGACCTAAGAAAAGGGCTCAATAGTGCCTTTCACAAGACTGTTAGGTGCCTGCTACCACATGACTCTCTGTACATGTTAAAAGAAAGATAAATTATAAAGACCTCATATTTTCAAATAAATAATTATTTGAAAGGAGTAAGTTTTCCATTGTTGTTTAATCTTACTTTGTTTTATATGACATTTACAAGATTAAAGTCATAAAACGTTTTAAACATAACTATGGATGCCGTTTCCATTTGGCACATGCTGTGTGGATGTTTTTAGTGAGCTTTAGTAGAGCTGATCTCTGAAGAGATGCCGGCATTATATACAATTATTTAGAAGACTACAAAGAAATTTAATCTTATTCTAAATGTAATGCAGGCTCATGATATAAAAAAAAAACCCTTTAATTTATCAAAAATGTTGGTAAAAATTCCTTTGAGAAAATATTGATCCAAAAAAGACACTTGAAGCTTATATTACCAGTCTGGTTAGGCATCAAATTCTGCAATTCATATTTTTAATATGAAGAGTAATGTGGCTGAAAAATTCAACTACATGGATATTGCATAAACAGAAACTTATAGCAAATAACATTTTCCAACAGGAATTTATACATAAAAATTTTAGACTGATTAATTTCCCTAAGATGTTAGTACTTTTGTGATCAAAGGTAAAGGATAAAGAAAAAAGTTAAGCAATTAACTGACTAAAAATTTTAGAAATATTCTGGTACTTGTGGCTGAATATATAAAAGGCAAATCCAAAATAAGGACCACATTGTTCATAAAATTAGAAAAGGATAATTGAAAATTACTATGTTGTGGTAAATTAGAAGGCTACAGTTTTCATGGTGCTTAGTAAAACACTTTACTGGATTACTCCTTTCAGCATTTCACTATTGTGAAATATTACAATAGACTCTTAACTTTCTATGCTTTGTGTATAACAACCCTAAAAAGGTATTTTAGTAAAATGCAATTCATGTATTATAAAAAGCGTTAAATAATAGCAAATAACATTTCATGCAAAGAATATCTGTTATAAAAGTTCACATATTTATTTAATGTTTATAGTTCCATACACTAGGAAAAGATCAACAAAGACAAGAAGACAACGAAATCAATAGGAAACAATTGTTATTTACTAATTTACAAAAATGCTTATGAAATTAATACAATTTTGATTTGCTTATATTCAGCATAACTTATACTGTCAAATCGACTGTGAAATCATTTTTTCTGAAGTCAAACTATGAGAATAATTAAATATATTTTCCGATTTCTTTGACATTCTTTCAGAAAGAACTTAAATATGTGCATTATTGCACCTGCAAGGCTAAGGAAAGAAAATGTGTGCAGTCCTGTAACAACATTAGTGTCCTGCCATGGTAATAACCAGAAGGAAAGACAATGTGTGCAGTCCTGTAACAACACTAGTGTCCTGCCATGGTAATAACCAGAAGGAAAGACAATGTATGCAGTCCTGTAACAACACTAGGTGTCCTGCCATGGTAATAACCAGAAACCTATTTTTGTCCATTTGATTTCATCTCCTAGAAGAACATTTTTATAAGATGACACTAAAGTGGATTCCTCCATAGTCTTGTTTAGATAGTATTATGGAAATAGTCTGCCCAATTTTTCTCAGCCAAATCACTGTAATCAAACAGTGAGACAATGTTTTTAATAGAACTTCTGCACCTTCAGCTTTCCGTTAAACGTGGTGTGGCTTTCAGAGCAACTTCAATTTCATTTCAGGGATTTTCAACCACTTTATTGTGAAAAAATTCAATTTTTTTCTGGTGAGTAGAGAAAAACAATATTATGTTTCTGAAAATCCATCGATGGTGATTCAAGCATCAATGTCCTAACTATAATTTAATTAATATCATTCATCAGTAAAAATACTGAGGTTCCTATTTCCATGAAATATTTAACAACTCTTAACTATTTTAAAATAAATAACTTAATCCTAACTGTAAATATAAATATTCCCACCAATTTTGATGCAAAAAGTATCTTCCATAGCAATAAAGAAAAGATTATTACATTCCAACTAGGTAAAACTTAATGGGAAATTCTTTAAGCATTTATAGGAGACAGAAGCTCACAGAAAATTCCGTGTTCCTTTGGTTCTTACAATCTACTACCTCTTCTTTAACAATCCTAAGCTTTTATTGAATGAATAATAAGCTAGATAAATCCACTGTAGATAGGTTCAGTATCATAATATTTGGGTTGGTTATATTTTTTTCTAGTATAACAGCAATTAATGAAGAAAAGATGACTTTGAGAGCAAGATAAGGATAGAGATAAGAAATGTATAGTGATATTATGTAATTATATAATAATAATAAAAATAATTAGAAAAAACATTGGGTAAATATCCAATATCTATTGTTTTTTCATTTGTATTGGATATTTTACATATTTACATTTTATTATCCCCTTTTCGTTTTCATTTTCCTCCCTCCCACTCCTATCCCCCTCCCCCTGCTTCTATGAAGATGTTTCCTTTCCCATGCACACATTCCCACTTCATCACCCTGGCATTCTCCGACACTGGGGAATCATACTGTCGTAGGAACAAGGGCTTGTCCTCCTTTTGATGCCAGACAATTTTATACTCTGCTACTAAATATGCAGCTGAAGCCAAGGTTACCCCCATGTGTACACTTTGTTTGGTGGCTTAGTCCTTGGGAGCATTGGGAGTCTGGTTAGTTGATATTGTTCTTCCTATGAGGTTATAAATCTCTTCACTTCTTGAGTCTTTTCTATAACTCCTCCATTGGGGTCCTGTTCTCAGTCCCATGGTAGACTGCTCCAACTGGGGATTCAATGCATATGCAGCCACCAAACCCAGTCACTATTTCTGATGCCAAGCAGTGCTTAATAAAAGGAGTCTGATACAGATATCTCCTTAGATATGTGCCTGAGCCTTACTGATACAGATGAGAATATAATGTCTTTTAAGAGTTCAGATCTATTTTGGCTGTTCAAAGTCTCTTCTGAGTCCATATTCTTGCAATCCTTATCATTTACCCCATACACATATGTGTCTCTCTGTCTCTGTGAATGGAAGTGTATGTGTGTTTACATGTGTGTGTGTGTGTGTGTGTGTGTGTGTGTGTGTGTTCTGTTCAAAAAAACTTTTCTTGCTCTTCTAAAATTTTTTTGATAACCCCTCTCTTCAAGATCGAAAGCCCAGTCTTTTATTTATATATCAATTCAGTCATTACCCCAAGTTATCCCATGAAATCAGCTGATTTTGACCCCAGACCCTTAAAATGAGAGAACAAGCACAAGAACTGAAGATAAGATAGCTTGGTGGGACACCACCCTAAAGTCATAGTCCCTACCATGCCTATTCTGGTCTGTCCATAGCTTACCTTGAACTCAGTAATCTGCTTGCATGTATAAGCATTTTTTCTCATAATTTCATAGAATTTTTTTACAACTTCATTTGAAAAAACAAAGATAAATGTACAGATTTTAAGCATTTTTTTGCATAAAAGTATACAATATATTTTTGTCAGTACTTGGTTTTTTTTGTTTAAAGGTTTGATAGTCTGATTAAGATCTTACTAGTTACAATGAATATAAAATACATGTGAAACAAGATGTAACCTGGAAATAATCAAAGTTTTCTTGTTGTGTAAAGATTTTTTTTAACAATGGAGATACTTAAACAAGAAAGGGAGGAAAATCAAACGAATCAGCAGCTTTTAAAGAGGAAACAATTTCATAGAAAATTTGACAAAAGTAAATAGATGATCAAGAAACATTTTAACCTAACAGATAATTTCTATCTGTAGACTACCATCTTCTTCACTGAGTAGTTAACTTTACTTCCCAATTGCAAACTAACTTCCTTCTCTCCTCTGAGGCACAGCTTCAGAACCTTTTCTCCCATGTCCTTCTCCCATGTGTACCAACCCACCCTGGAACATCCGTTCTTAAACAAACTGAGGTCAGACAATGTAGCACATTTAGTAGAAATGGATCCAAAGTGAGGCAACGAAAACCAAGTCACAGAGAGGCCCATCAGCAATTCTTAGTGAACACACATGAATACCAAGCTGCACACATGCTACAAAGGGGAGCTAAGTCACATCCATGCATGCTCTTTGTTTGGTAGTTCACTCTCTGTGAGCCCCCATGGAACCAGGTATATTGGCTCTACAAGTCCTCCTCTGGTATCCTTGATATTTCCATCTCACTCCATTCTTCCTCTGACTCTTCTATATCACTCCAGATGTTGTGGGTCTCTGTGTCTGCTTCCATCAGCTGGTGGAGGAAACTCCTCAGATGTCAGTTGTGCTAGGATCCTATCTGCAAGGACATCAGACTGTCATCAATAGTGTCAAGGGTTGGATTTCTCATTGTTGTGGTTGGACCTATCACTGGTATTCATTTCCCTCAATCTCTGCTTGACCTTGACCATGGAACATCTTGAAGGTGGGCAAATATTGGGGTGAAGGTGTTTTGGGTGGGCTTCTGTCTACCTGGCTCCACTGGATGAGCTCCATGGCAACACATGGTAGCCACTTCAAACTTTTTATAAGCTATTGCTAGGAGTCTCAGCTAGAGTCACTTACATAACCTCCCAGGAATTTCCCCAGTCCCAGGTCTCTGGCTTGTCTCAAGATGCCCCCCATCTTCCACATCAATTTCCCCTTACTCTCCCAGTCATTGAACCCCCTACCAAGACTTTTCTTATAAATGACACCCAACCCATTGCTCTCCTCACCCATTCTCCTACCAAGTTATTTCAAGCCAGTTACTTTGGTTACCTATTTTATTTCCCCTTCTGAGTGAGAGTCAAGCATCCTGTCTTGAGTCCTCGATGTTACATAGATTTCTTAGGTCTGTGGATGTTATGCTATAATATCAACTTACAAGTGAGGACAAACCATGACCGTCTTTCTGGGCATGAGTTTTCATTCAGGATGATATTTTCTAAGAACTGAAGCACACTCACTTTTGTCTTCTTTTTGAGCTTCTTGAACTCTGTGAAATGTATTTGGGTATTCCGACTTTTTAGCTAATATCCACTCATTGGTGAGTGCATACCATGGGTGTTCTTTCTTTTATGGTCGAAATATTTATTGGTATTTTATAAGCTTCTTGTATGTTTATAGGAATCTCTTTTTTTAGGTTGGGGACATTTTTGTCTACAGTTCTGTAGAAAATATTTTCTGGACCTTAGAGCCAACTCTCTTCTTCTTCCTCTGTTTCTATTTTCAGTGTGATCTTCTCATTGTGTCTTAAATTTCTCATCCAGTTTGTGTCAGAAACTCTTCACATTTAACATTTTCTTTGACTGGTATATCTATGTGTTCAATAGTATCATTTACCCCTGAAATTCCTGCTCCCATCCTTTGCACTCTGCTGGTGATGCTTGGATCTGCAGTTCCTGTTCTTTTCCCTGGGTGGTCTAACTCCAGGATTCCCCCAGTTTGTTTTCTATATTACTAATATTGTCATTTTTAGATCTTGAACAGTTTTACTCCTTTTCCTCATCTATTTGATCACACTTTTCTGTATTTCTTTATAGGATTTGTTCATTTTCAATTTAAAAGCCTCTGTGATCTTTGCAAGATTGCATTTAATGTCCTCTTGCATTCTGGCTCTGTTAGGACATGTGGGCTCTGGTTGTTAGGATTCTTCCAAACTCAATCTCACAGCTACATGGCAACAGCCAAGTCTCCTCTGTCCCACAGTTACCTGACACTGTAAATGGGCTACTTGGCCCTTTCTTACTTTCTTGCTCTCTTCTCATGCCTTCTTTCTCTTTCTCTTACACCCTTGTCCCTCCTGTCCCCATTCACTACACTCCTCTCTCCCCATGTGCTCATAGCTGACCTCTATTCCTCTACTCTCCTTTTCTCTTTTCTCTTCTCTTCTCTTCTCTTCTCTTCTCTTCTCTTCTCTTCTCTTCTCTTCTCTTCTCTTCTCTTCTCTTCTCTCTCTCTCTCTCTCTCTCTCTCTCTCTCTCTCTCTCTCTTTTTCTACTACCCTCTTAACTCCCCTCTCTGTGCCCCAAATAAACACTATTTTATACTATACTGATGTGTGGTTGGTCTTTCAGGGAGAAGGCATGCCCATCCTGGATCTGCCATAGGCATCCATCCCCCTTGTCCCTTTGCCTCACCATACCTCCATAGAACATACCCTACTCTCTTTAACTTTTTTCTAACACTGGTTGTTCCATATTGCCCTAACTCTTAGTGTTTGTGTTTTTATACTGGATTTTAGCTATTTGGTTGTCCTTAGTGTTGGGTAGATGTTCCATATGTTGACAGGATTCCTCTGGGTAGTGATCAGCACCTTGGCTCTGACAATGGATCTCAGGAAATAGCACACAGCTCATCTCAGCTCTCTGTATCCCAGTTGGAACTGAATGTTACCAGGGTCCCACAGGCCTCCTCAGAAAGGGAGGCACAGACTTGGGCCTGATGATTGGGGGATATGGGTAAGAGTGAAACTCACCTCTGTTGACTATGACCACACTTCGGTCTTCCTTTTTCTTGAGGTTCAAATGGTCTCTGAGTTGAGTCATGTGTATTCTAAGCTTTTGGCTAAATATCCAATTATCAGCAAGTATATACAATGTGTGTTCTTTTGCGACTGGATTACCTCACTAAGAATAATATTTTCTATTTCCACCATTCTCCTGAGAATGTCATGAAGTCTTTGCATTAGTAGGTTAGTACTCCATTGTGTAAATGTACTACATTTTTTGTATCCATTTCATTGTTGAAAACACATGGGTTTTTCCAGCTTCTGGCTATTATAAATAAGGCTGTTATGAATGTAGTAGAGCACGTGTCCTTGTTATATGTTGTAGTATCTTTTAGGTATTTGCCCAGGAAACAGACAGAGCAACAGCAAGAGTGGTGGGGGGGGTGGTTAGGAAGGGAAGGCAGAGGGAGAAGTGGAGGGGTACAGGAGGGGCAGAGGGAGAGAAAAACAGAGAGACACATTAAATAAATAAGCTTTCCAAAAGTAGCAACACATTGTTTTACAAGGGGAAAATGAAAAAAAAGTATAAGTGTTTAAAATATTGGACATCAAGTTATTTTTAAAATAAATATTAATGTAAAACAGTTCTTTACAAATTAATTCAGAAAGAATGTGTAGAAAGTTTACATTTGAAATGTGGCGATTTTAAACTTAATAACCGCAACAAACAAAATAGTCCCTTTCAGTAAGTATTGGAATCTGTTAGTTTTACTGACATCTTATTTAAAGCTGAAGTACACCCCAAGCCTCTAGCTTTAATTTATGAACAAATGATAGACATGTACACTATAAGCCATTTGACAGAAAGCATATTTTTTTCCAGATTGATAGACATTTTCCAGCAATCAGGAAGGAAACACGCATTTCAGAGATGATGAGTGAGCACACAGTCAATCTTTTTCAATCCTGCCAGGATTTAACACCTGCTTGACATTGTTCAGAGCTCCAAATTTGGAATTATCTGACTCTGCAGAACAAGCCAGAGTTTGTTGTAACTGACAACACTTTAATTGGGTTTAGTTTCATGGCCACATGCCCGTTACTCAAAAGTATTGCCTTTTAAACATTATACCAGTAAGATCTTGGCATAGTCTCAAGTTCATTTCCTTGCAGTCACTGAAAGCACATAAAACAGTATAGCCAGTGTGTCTGTTTCACATAAAAGTACTTAATAGCATAGGTTGAATCTCTGCATGAAAATAACAATGTTTTATTTTACTTCAGGAAAGTAAATCAAAAGCTTATAATCAGCAAATATTAAAACATCCTTCACATTGGCCAATGTTAGAAGACATAAGGAAAACCTATACATAATTTTTAAAAAGTTTGATACTATGCATTGAAATCTTACTATTTATAAAGATCATAAAGTATACATAAAATAAAACATAACAAAAATAGTCAAAGCTTCTCGTATGTAAGGATTAAACGTAATGATTTTTAACTACTTATAATTGGCACAAAGCTATCTTCTTAGCTCTAGAGTTACTAATGCTTTAAAGTTTAAGTGTACCCCACACTGAGAGGGTGCTATACACTTTTATTATTATTATTATTATTATTGTTATTGTTATTATTATTATTATTATTACTAATATGATTACTATTATTTTTAAGAAGGACTGAGGCTTCCACTTTCGAACCTTTTATTTTAAGCTTCATATTGTCTTTGAGTTGTTTTCTTGGGTATTAAGAGGATTCTGAGGCTTGGATCCAATTATCAGTGACTGCATATTGTGTCGGCTCTTTTGTAACTGGGTTACATCACTCAGGATGATATTCTCTAGATACCTCCACTTTCCTAAGAATTTAATAAAGCCATTGTTTCTGATAGCTGAGTAGTACTCCATTGTATAAATGTATCACAATTTTTGTATCCATACATCTACTTAAGGACATCTGTTTTCTTTCCAGCTTCTAGCAATTATAAATAGGGCTGCTATGAACATTGTGGTGCATGTATCTTTGTTGTATGTTGGAGTTTCTCTTGGGTATATGCCCAGAAGGGAAATGACTAGTTCTTCAGGTAGTATTATGTCCAATTTCCTGAGGAATCTTAAGACTGATTTCCAGAGTGGTTGTAAGAGTTTACAACCCCACCAACAGTGGTGAAGTATTTCTCTTTCTCCATATCCTTGCCAGCATCTGCTGCTATCTGAATATTTGATTTTAGCTATTCTGACTTGTGTGAGGTGGAATCTCAGGGTTGTTTTGATTTGCATTTCCCTGATGGCTAATGATGTTGAGCACTTCCTTAGATGCTTCTCAGCCATTCAATGTTTCTTAATTGAGAATTTTTTGTTTAGCTCTGTCCCCCATTTTTTAAAAGTGTTGTTTGATTCTCTGGTGTCTATCTTCTTGAGGTCTTTGTATATCTTAGATATTAGGCATCTATCAGATATGAGGATGGTAACGATCTTTTCCCAATCTGTTGGCTGCTATTTTGTTTTCTTGACAGTGTTCTTAGCCTTACAGAGAATTTGCAATCTCATGAAGTCCTATTTGTCAATCTTTGACCTTAGAGCATGAGCCATTGGTGTTCTGTTCAGGAAATTTTGTCCTGTGCTTATGTGTTCTAAAGTTTTTACTATTTTCTCTTTTAATAGTTTCAGTGTAAGTGGTTTTATGTGAAGATCTTTGATCCACTTGCACTTGAGATTTGTACAAGAAGAAAAGAATGTGTCTATTTTCATTTTTCTGCCTGCAGACTGCCAGTTGAGCCAACATCAATTATTTAAGAGGTTTTCCTTTTTCCATTGAATGTTTTTAGCTCCTTTGTAAAAATCAAGTGACCACATGTTTGAGAGTGCGTTTCTGGATCTTCTATTCTGTCCTATTGATCTACCTTCCTATCACTGTACCAGTACCATTCAGTTTTTAACATAATTGCTTTGTAACATAACTTGAGGTCAGGGATAGTGTGTCCTGATGAATATTTCTTTTTGTTGAGAGTAGATTTTGCTATTCTAAGTTTTGTTATTCCAGTTGAAATTGAAAATTGCTCTTTCCTACTCTATGAAAAATTGATTTACAATTTTGATGGGGATTGCATTGAATCTGTTGATTGCTTTTGGTAAGATGGCCATTTTTAAAATGTTGATACTTTCTATCCATGAGCATGAGAGATTTTTCCATCTTCTGAGATCTTCTTCAATTTCCTTCTTCAGAGATTTTAAGTTCTTGTCATAGAAGTCCTTCACTTGCTTAGTTAGTGTCACACCAAGTTATTTCATGTTATTTGTGGCTATTGTGAATGGTAACTTTTCCCTATTTTCTTTTTCAGCATTCTTGTCCTTTAAATAGAAGAAGGCTACTGATTTGTTTGAGTCAATTTCATATAAAGCCACTTTGCTGAAGTTGTTCATCAGCTGTAAGAGTTCTCCAGTAGAATTTTTCGGGTCACTGAAGTATACTATCATGTCATCTGCAAATAGTGATATTTTTACCTCCTCTTTCCCAATTTGTATCCCTTTGACTTCCTTTTGTTTTTTATTTGCTCCAATCAGGACTTCCAATACTATGTTGAATAGGTAGGGGAAGAGTGGACAGTCTTGTCTAGTTCCTGATTTAGTGGGATTGCTTCAATTTTCTAACTATTTAATTTGATGTTTGCTATTGGTTTGCTGTATATTGCTTATATTTTTCGGTTTGGACCTTGGATTCCTGCTTTTTCCAAGACTTTTAACATGAAACTGTTGATTTTTGTCAAATGCTTTCTTCACATCTATTGAGATGATCATGTGTTTTTTTTTCTTTGAGTTTGCTTATATGGTGGATTAAGTTTATAGTTTTCCATATATTAAGCTATGCCTGCATCCCAGGGATGAAGACTATTGATCATGTTGAATGATTGTTTTAATATGCTCTTAGATTTGGTTTGCAAGAATTTTATTGAATATTTTTGTATTAATGCTCATAAGGGAGAATAGTCTGAAGTTCTCTTTCCTTGTAGTCTTGTTGTGGTTTAGGAATGAGAGTTACTGTGGCTTCAAAGATTGAGTTGGGTAGTGTTACATCTATCTCAATTTTGTGAAATATTTTATAGAGTATTGGTATAAGGTTGTCAATAAATGTCTGATAGAATTCTGCACTAAATCCATCTGGTCCTTGGATTTTTTTGGGGGGAGGCTTTTGATAGCTGCTTCCATTTCTTTAGGTGTTATGGGATTGTTTAGATGGTTTATCTGGTCCTGATTTAACTTTGATATCTGGTATCTGTCAAGAAATATATCCATTTCCTTCAGATTTTCCAGGCATGGCCCTTACTGTGGGCTGGAATGGCACCTTTTCTCTGAGCTCAGCGTAGCTCTCTGTGCAATTTGGTTACTCACAGAGCAATCTCACCAGGCCTCGGTCTCCAGATCTCTGCTGGTGTAGGTGGCACTGGGCCTGTATATTTTTTTTCTAACATTGAATTGTAATGAATCTATAACCAACGTGCCTAATAATAGCTTATAAATCATTAAAGTTTAATAAAACACACCTATGAAATTACAAAAAACCATGGTACCTAGACAACCTACATATCTTGATAAACCAGTTGGCATGCTACCATGGTTTGGTGAAATCTCACAAGACCAATTTCCTTCCTAAAGAACTACAATAAATGAAAAATTACTGAGAGTTTGAATCTTTCATCCCCAATTATGACTTCTCTAATGAGTTTTAAAATGCCTAGTTGTCAGCTGTAAAAGTATATTTCAAATGAGAAATATTACTTGGCCTCAGAATGTTTATGTATATGGGTGTATGTGTGTGTTTGTGTTTGTGTGTGCCATTTCAGTATCCATGCACACACACACATACATACAGGTGAGGAACATGAAACATCCACCAATTTAATCAGAGACAGTAACTAGAGAGTGCCATAGAACCTCATTTAGATCAGCATTATAATTCTGAACCGCTATATTATGTTATTAGTATGGGAGAGTATTAGCTTCCTCAGCAAGTGCTGACTATTTATTAAAACAAATATTAGCATGATATAGAGAATGTTAAACAGAAATGTATGACAGGTTCATCAATGAAATTTCTACGTAAAGCCAGATATTTAAATGGATTTGCAGTTGGAAGAAGTTGAGTACCATTCACATTTTAAAAATATATTATATTTAAAAAATAGACAAACCTTGAATTGCTCTCATTGAGAAACAGAATCAAATGTCATCATGGTGAACTTAAACATCACAATAATTATACAGGCAAGTATAAGTGGTAATGTCCACGACTTTTATATTTTCAAAGAAACTAAGACCTGCAGGATACTATATAATCAGTGTTATAACACAACCTGATATATGTCAAATGATATTTCATTAGCATTATTTCTAAGCTGAAAGAAAAATCAAAATTTACATGTTAGTTTAATCTACAAAGCAGGCAAGTAAAAACATTCTTCATGATTGCATCAAAGTGAAGACTATTATATAACACGGGTATAGAACATATTGTCATCACTATAGGAGCTGCAGTAATCATGGTTAATAAATTGAGTATTAAGTTCTAAAAATATACTACTGAGCACTGTTATAGATATTAATGTTGTATCATATTTTTGGATAATGTCAGTAGTCTCTAACTCAAATTGATGACTATGTAGTAAATTAATTTCTTAATTAGTTACATGGTACCATTGTGCAATATATACACATATCCACTTAAATTTAATGTTCCAAATGAGAAATCACAGAAATACATGTCTTTTTAATGACAAAGAAAATTGATCTAGTAGCAAATGTAATTTTATTTTTTTCTAAGCCTGCTTTATTGTCTATAATAATAATAATACAGAATCAGACATGATGAAGATAAGTGAAGTACAAACACAAATGATGTGGGCATAAAACCTACAAGCTTTACAGAAAATATAATAGCAAATTATCCACTACAAATTATGTACTAAAGGATGGGAGTGCAGAATGGGGCTGATTAAGAGATTTTGCTTAATTAAGAATCACTATAATTAACTCCTTAAAACATTTGGCTAGAGTCAGTGATTTCTGAAGCTTTTAATTTTTCCTTTTTCCTTTTTATACTTATGAGGACATTGGTGTTGCTTTTTTAATCCTCAAAAATGTACATTTTAATAAGCATATTAAAGATTCGTGCTAATCGGCCAAATTTTGATGAATATTATTGTTTCGAATGAAGCTGTGAATAAAACAGTAACAGTAGATAATGTAGCCAAAATGATCTGATGTCCATTATGATACATATTATTTATAAGTCGTCGTTAACAACTACAACCTGTAGATGTACTGTGGGCATGTATATGTATAGTAAATGACTGAGGGGACAAATAAGTCTTGTTAGGAAATGAAAATAGAATAGATATGTAGAACGGAGTGCGTGAAGCTTGGGGATACTGGAATGGAGAGGATCAAGTTGGGTGCAGAAGAAAAGAGAGGGAAGAGAAAGCTGGTGGTATTCATGGATGGAATGCTCAAATTCAAGGTCATTTGAATGGAAACACAATAAATGATAAGCTTCCTAAAAGACATGGACATATAAGATGATTTGACTGACCTGAATGTGAAAGTAGAGAGATGAACAAAAAGAAAACTATAAAAAGAAACAAACAAACAAAACCAAACAACAGCAACAACAAAAACTCTTTTAGACCTTGTTGGTTGAGTGACAAAGACAAAACCACCACTCAAAAGGAATTCACCAAGGGTATAACTCAACAGGTAATGATTTAGGTTTTTCACATACGTTTATTTCTGAAAGGAAATTTATTGTTGCTTTCGGGATTTTTGGTTTTGTGTTTGTAAAATGCAATGCCTCAGTGAAATTCTTTGCTGCTGTGAATAAATACAACACATATACACAGATATACAGAAAATAAGTTCATATTTAATACCATCGGTTGGCCATTTTTCTCTTGCACCATACAATAGAACAGCAAGTCAGCCTGAAAGAACCCAAGATAGAAAATCAGGTTGAGTAGTGTCCTCATATACAAGAATGATTTATCCAATAATTAATCCATTACTGTGATAAAATGATTTTTTTCTAAGAGAAAAGTGATCACAGACTAAGCATCTTTCATATCTTATCTCTAGATTATTACAATCACACTACTTTTCCAACCTGAATTTTGAGAGAGTTTCTCACTGTACCTAAAATTGCTGATTCAACTTAGTTGGCTGGCTCTAGAGTTCCTTCTGTATACTATTTTACTTTTATAGTTTGGGGTTATAGAGAACTGAACTCAAGGTCTTCAAGGTGGTAATCATTATAGGTGGTAACATTTTGATAATCTCTTTAAAACCTGTGTTTTATATGAACTTAAGGTTTCTAATACTGTCTTGTCAGCAATGTACAGCATAAAAGTACACTAAACTTAAAATAAAATGGATTCCTTGTTACACATGGCATGTAAAATGTTCATTGTAACTAAGCCAAACTCATCCAAGAAAAGATATAAGGGTGAAGTCACCATAGTATTCAGACAGGAGTATGGCTCAGTTGTACAGACCTTGCCTGGCATGCACAGGCCTTGGACTACCAGTGCTGATAAACACAATTGTAATCTCAACATTTGGAAGGAAGAGACCAGAGGTCAAAGGTATGCTTAGCACGCTATCAAGTTCTAAGGCAGCCTGTGTATATCAGATTCTATTAAATATATATGATAAAACTATTATCAAATTATATTGAATGAAAAATAGAATGCATGCTAGAACATAAATATATTTTCCCAAACTAATTGGAGCAAGTATAAAAATTAATGTTCACTGTTTCTAATGAACTTGGCTGTTGGCTTTCACTGTTGATATTTCTTTTATTTTGTATTTACATAAAGTTAGGAAAATTATCCTGTTTTATTATTTTTACTATCTATTTTTAAATAAACTCTGGTTTAATTTTAATGAACTGCAAATCTCTGTGGTCTTATTAAACACAGGTCTCACTTCCTCACACCTATTATTTAAAAGTTATTGAATAATTATTGATTACAACCTTTTACAAAATGTCCTAAATGCTACCAATTTTCACTTTAAATAGAAATAAAATAGTCTAGGAAATGAAACCAAGAGAAAAAGTATATGAACTGATTCATTAATTTACAGTTTGAGTATATATTTCTCATAGAACAAGAGCTCCCAAAGTAGAAAGTGTTCTATTCTTTTGATTCATTTCTTTTTTACTACAAGCTCAACTTTAATGCTAATACTTCTAAAGAAGGGTTAACATGATACAATTTTCATAAATGTGTTACTAACTTTTAAATATTTTCAAAGGACTGTGTAGTTAATGACTGCAATCTTTAACAGGCTTGATCTTTATAACTTCTTTGTCTCACTGTACCTTTAACTGCCAACTT
Organism: Micromys minutus; assembly: GCF_963924665.1. Lineage (NCBI taxonomy): Eukaryota > Metazoa > Chordata > Mammalia > Rodentia > Muridae > Micromys > Micromys minutus. The sequence goes on from NC_137974.1 coordinate 33,285,241, forward strand.
TGTTATTTGACTATCATTACATTCTGGCTTCCAGACAAATATTATATGGTATCTTTTTTGTTATTGAAGGTTTCACTAAATTTTACCTAAAGAATATATTTAGGTGTAAATTTTAAAAATTATTTGTAGTTAGAAAATATTTAGAGATTGATTATAGTCAATTTTATGTCTAATAAATGACATTTGTCCATTCTAAGTACACAATTGCTTAAACTACTAATTATTTTTCTTTTATGAATACTGTGAATTTTCAAACATAAAAACTAGTAATATTTAAGGAGATCATTTTTAATATTGTGAGGTTCTGTGGCTGAATACAATAATGGTTGTCTTTCTGTATGACATTAATTACACTGAAATCTTGAGCTAGATATTTTTATGAGTGAATTATATAATTTGTGAATGATAGTTCAGTCAATAGAAGTTAATTGTAATACAATACAGTTAGAGATATTATCAAATTTTAAATCTGTTTGAATTATACCACACAATAATGTTTCTCTGGGTTAATTAGTAAACCTGAAGATAGTAGAGAACAAGTCAGTGGGTCCTTACTAATTACTACTGAATATTATTACATTCTAGCCTCATGTTTCCTGGACTGTAAATTTCAATTTGCCCTTCTAGCTGACCTTGACCAAATAGAAGAATACTAAATATTATTAAATTGTTTTCTTGGTTGCTTTCAGTTTAGAATTTTGTGCTTTGGGAAATATAAAAAGTCAGCAGCTCTTGTAATTCCAGAATTCAGGAGGCTGAGATAGGAGGACTTTCTTGACTCTCATTGCAGCCTACTCTATAAATTCCATTATCAGTTTGAACTATGCAGTAAACCACTGTCCTTAAAATAAAGGAACCAAACAACTGAAGTCCAGGGATGGGGAAAGATACAGCAACTCCACAATAAGTCACGAAGATCATGAATTCAATTTATCTTTGGCTAAATAGAATTTTAACACTGAATTGAGGCACAGGACTCCCCCCCTTCTCTTCTTTCTCTGCCCCTATCCATGATCCCCTCTCCTGCCCGCTTTCCCTCCCACCCCATATATTCCCGTGCACGTGTGTGCACACAAACACACACACACACACACACACACACACACACACACACACACACTCACAAGTGACAAGGAAGTTAAAGGATATTGTTCATCTAGTAATTTTACAGTAAAATAAAATAAAGATCCTATGCTTGATATTTTGAAAAAAATCCATGTTGTTTTAAACAATGAGAGTATTAATTTGCCTTTCTATTACACATATGTTAAATGATTTTACATTGATATTCTAAAGCTATTGTAATTGTCCAAGTCAGAAAGCCTAGTATACTTAGTAAACACAAACACAGGCACACATCTAAAGCTATTATAACTTTTATGACATTAATGAGATTTCCTTTTTTTGTTATCATTTTTATTAGATACTCTGTATTTACATTTGAGATGTCATCCCTTTACCATGCCCTGCTCTCATTCCCCCTCCCCCTCCAGTTACCTTGACAAAGTTGCACTCCCTGCTGATCCCCTTCTCCACTGCATTGCTTTGTCATTCCTCTACATTGGGAAAATGTGCCCTCTCTGGAACAAAAGCCTCTTCTCACATTGATGCCAGACACTGCTATCTTCGGCTACATATGCATCTGGATCAATAGGTCTCTCAAAGTGTGCACAGAGGTTGGTTCTCTTAACTTGAATGCTTAACACATTAAAAAATACAGTAAAACTTCTTTTTAAAATGTTTAATTAATTTTTTACTCTATTGTGTGACTGCTTTGTTAGCTATGTTTACTATGGGAAATTCTATAACATGGTATTTTCAAGTAATATTCTTAAGATAAAAGCAAATGCTTGTGTATTTTATAACTATATAATAAATCAAACCAGAAGAGTACCATATATATATATATATATATATATATATATATATATATCATATGAAAGGATATATATATACTATATGCTTCTTTATTGTTCAAAAGCACTTTATTTATTTATTTTAATATTTCTTATATTTATTTAAACATATGAGTACAATGTAACTGTCTTTGGGCATACCAGTAGAAGGTATCAGATCACAATACAGACAGATGTTTGCGAGCCACCATGTGGTTGCTGGGAATTAAACTCAGGAAATCTGGGAGAGCAGTCAATGGATGAGCCATCTTTCCAGGCCAAGAAAAAATTTTTTCACAAAAAAAATCTTAATCAGCCTTTATTCCACAGAAAAAAAAAAATGTTTCTATATTTCTTTCTTTTTATTTTTCTTTTTAGTGGCTGTTTTAAAATTTGTATTGTAAGTATTATCCTCTTTTTCATTTCCCTTCCCTCTTCTTCTATTAGGGTGTTCCTCTACCCACCAATCCATTGCTTCACATCTCCCTACCATACAATGGGGACCTCAAGCCTTTATAAGACCAAGGACTTCTACTCCCATTGATGCCCATAAAGGCTATCCTCTGCTACATATGCAGCTGCAGCCATGGGTCTGTCTAGTTCTCCTCTTTGGATGGTGGTTTCATTCCTGGGAGCTATGGTTGGTTGGCATTATTATTCTTATGGGGTTGCAAACCTCTTCACCTCCTTCAATCCTATCTCTAATTCCTCCATTGGGGACCCCATTCTCAGTCCAAGGTTTGGCTGGGAACATCCACCTCTGTATTTGCCATGCTCTGGCAGAGCCTCTCAAGAGACAGATAGCTATCTCAGACTCTGGTAAGCATGCACTTCTTGGCATCAGCAATATTGTCTGGGTTTGATGACTGTATATGGGCAGGATCCCCAAGTGAGGCATACTCCTTAAAGAGAATATGTTTCTTATTTTCACCTGCAGCCACCCTTTATGACTAAGCTTTCACTAGCAGAAATTCTTATAGACCAACACTGACTTACTTCTATTATGCTAAATAGTTGAGGGTATGTTTCCCATGCATCATATTTACATCCTCAAATGCTGAAAGGCAGACAGCCTAAATATTATTATCACCATGCTGCTAATGGGGAACCTGACAGCAAGACAGATTATTTATAGGCCATTATTTGCTAAGCCTAGCCCCGAGTAATATTTAAGATTATGATTAAAAATCAACATGGTCCCCATCTACCAGTGAGATCATCAAAAGTATCATAAGCAGACTATAAATGCATCTGTGGAGTATGGTGACTCAGAAGGGCTCCTTAGAAGATCAGTGTCATGCTAAATTGATTTAGACTGAGGTGGGAAGTATAAAAATTGAAAGAAAAGAAGGGCTGCTAGCAAAAGATAGATTAAGAAGCATGAAATTGCATATATGTGCTGTGAATGAGGAGACTGGTAAGATGATCGCAGAAACAGGATAGAGCTGAAGAGGTTTTCTTGTAAATACCGCATTAAGAATATTTGGATATATGAGTATCATTGGAAGGATTATGCAGTGAAAATGACATGTTGAAAATTTAATAAAAAGAATGCTGCTAGGCAGCACATCTATTTGATTATAATGATAAAAATACACAGATTGGGAAATGACACTACAGTGATCCCTGCAGGACATACCTCCTTCACAATGCCAGACCCTGAAGATGCTAAGTGAGGTTAAAATAGAACAAATACATCGCTATTTTCTGAGTTGCCGGTAGAAAAGAAAGAATGTCAATTGTGATTAGAACAGGACTAAGGAAGAACAAAATGTTCAGGTAATTCAAAGGAGAAAGATGTAAGCTCATGGATATTTAATTTTTACTCCTACCAAACAAAAAGAGATGGAATCTTACATAGGAAAAGGACAATATCACAGTGTATAGCTGTCATGTTAACAACAGATCAGAGTGAACAAGAAATAAAATAAATTTTGGAGGTATAGTGAAGTTGGGTAAGTGAGGCCAATATTTCAATCTAGGCTTCCAGTAAAAAAGGCATGAATGAATTTGGGGGTTTATGTAGAACATGCATATTACTTCATTAAAATTTGGTATATGAAGGGAGATAAGAAGATATTTTAAAGTTGATTCAAATATTTTTCTTTAACAGCTAATAAAAAATTAAATGCAGTGAGTAACTTGTGCTGGTAAAGATTTAACATTTTCAATTTGAGGCACATCTAACATATTTGTTACATACCCAAGTAGTGATCTTTACTGAGTACCTATAATCTATAGATATAGATGTAAATATAGTTAAACATTTAAGATATAGATACTTTGAAGGTCATGAGAGTATCATGTCAACAATAAAGAAAGATTCCTTGGGCAAGAAAAGAAGGAGACTGAATAAAACATTCAAAAAATGACGATATGATGGATAAACAATGCAGGATCATCAAGTTCAGTGAAATGAATTTTTTAAAATATCAACAATTATTACAAGAAAATCCCTTATCAAATTTGCCTTGTTACAAAGAATATTCATGGTTCTTGACAACAGACCATAAAGACTGTAACAGGTGTGAACTCTAAGTTAGATCAAGGCACCCAACAGACTCTGCAAGGAATTTGGCAAGGGGTTGGGGATGGGAAAGATGAGTAAATAATTAGAGGACTGTAAAGTAGTGGATAGCAAAGAAGCAGGCCATTAGGGTGTATTACTTTCATTAAAGATGGAATAGGTTAGGTTCCAACCATGATTTTCTACTGGAAACCATAGAGTACTTCCTGATCAAGATCAATGGAAAATATTCATTCACTTTAAAAAGACTTGTAAGCTGGTACTACCACTCTGGAAAGCAGTCAGATAATTGGACATAGTGCTATATGAAAACCCAGCTATCCCACTCCTGGGCATATACCCTGAAGATGCTCCACAATATAAGAAGGTCAAATTCTTCACCATGTTCATAGCAGCCTTATTTATAATAGCCAGAGGATGGAAAGAACCCAGATGTCCTTCAACAGAGGAATGGATACAGAAAGTGTGGTACATTTATTCAATGGATTACTATTCAGCTATCAGAAACAATGACTTCATAAAATTCCTAGGCAAATAGATAGAACTAGAATCTATCATCCTGAGTAACCCAGTCACAAAAGAACACATATGGTATGCAATCACTGATAAGCGAATACCAGCGCCCAAAAGCTCTGAATACCCAAGAAAAAATTTATAGACCTTATGAAGCTCAAAAAGATGGAAGACCAAAATGGGGATGCCTCAGCCCTTCTTAGAAGGGAGAACAAAACACTCCTGGAAGGAAATAACAAGGTCTAATAGAGGAGCAGGGATTGAAGTAAAGATCATTGAGAGGCCGACTCACCTGGGGATCCACCACATTTGCAGCCACCAAACCTAAGCACTATTGTAGATGACAGAAAGTGCTTACTGATAGGTACCAGATTAGAGATGCCTCTCCTCTGGGGCTCCACCAGAGTCACACAGATAAAGCTGGATGTGTTTGCACCTAACCACTGGACTGAACATAGATACCCCAATGAAATTCCTAAGAAAGGATTGATGGAGGTGGAAGGGTTAGCAACCTCATGGGAAGAACAACATTATCAACCAACCAAACCCTGCAAAACTCCTGTGGACTAAAACACCAAACACTGAGCGCACATAGAGAGAGCTATGGCCCCACTTGCATATGTAGCTAAAGATAATAGTGTCTGGCATCAAAGTGAGAAGAGAGAGGCCTTTTGTTCAGGGAGTGCAAGTTTTCCCAATATAGGGGAATGCCAAGGCATTTGGGTGGAGAGGGTGATTAGAAGTGATGACAAGTGTTGGGGGAGGAGAGATGGGAGCAGGGTGGGGGAAGGGAATAACATTTTAAATGTAAATGCAGAGAGTATCTAATAAAAATAAAAAAGAGAAACAAAATAAATAAATAAATGAAAAGTAAAGTCTCAGGCACTGTAGAGTAGTATATATATATATATATATATATATATATATATATATATATATATAATCAGACACTTAAACTATAAAAGGACAGAATAAATAGGAGAGAGTATATTTCCCTTCAATTACTGGTAAAACCTCACAGGAAGACCTTCACACCAAGTTTTTGCTTGATCTGAATTACTCAGAATCTTTCAAATAATGAACTGGTCTTTAATTTTAAGAAAAAAAAAAAACACCGAAATGATCTGGGAAGTATATTTGTAACATTTCTAGACACAATACTTCTAACTCTTAACTTTCTTTAAAGGAAAAATAGCATTGTCTTTAATTCAAAATTAAACACATTTTGTAGCAGACCAACAACTCATACATTTTGTGGTAACTTGTATGTGCTATTTTGGAAAGTTATCTGCTTACAATAAACATATGTTACAATCAGCATTACTGATGAAAAGACAAACAGATGAGTATATGATTTATATTATAAAAAGCAACTGGGTTGGAAAGATGGCTCAGCGGTTAAGAGCACTGACTGCTGTTCCAGAGGTCCTGAGTTCAGTTTCCAGCAACCACATGGTATCTCACAACCATCTGCAATGTGGATCCCATGCCCTCTTCTAGTGTGTCTGTAGAAAGTGACAGTGTACCACATACATGAAATACATAATTAAATAAATCTTAAACAAACAATATTTTTATTAATTTTAAGAAACAAATCATGATGTGTGTTGCAAACTACATGTAATTTGCAAAAAAGCTTTATATTTATATTTATATTTATAAAACTATATATTTTAAGTTAAATGAATATATTACATTGACTATGAAAATCATTTTATTGAATAGAAAATATTTCAATAAAGCAGAAAAAAAGAATGTTAAGCCAGTAATCCTCAATAAATGCCTTCATTAAACTGACACATTAAACAGATAAATTCACAATATTAAATTAAATATTTTTAGAAATGTTTTAGATAAAAATGAAATGTTATGATTCTGATAATAGCTTACATGTGATAAGGTATTATAAAAATCATAACAGTATACTCTTACAGATATTTGATATAAAGGAGACACATTTGTGTACATATTTTTATAGCAGCACCAGAAGAAAAGAGATACAACTCAAATTCTTGTTCTTTTAATTGAACAACTTTATTTTATAAAACAAATATAAATGTACAGATTTTAAAAGCATTTTAGCATAAAACTATATGAATATATTTTGTCAATACTTTAATTTTTTAAAGGTTCGATAGTGTGCATTAAAATCTTACTAGTTTCAATGGGCATAAAGTATATGTAAAACAAGATGTAACCTGGAAATAGTCAAGGTTTTCATGGTGTGTAAAGATAAAGCATAATGTTTTTTTTTTCCCTGGCCTTTGTTTTTCTTGAACTTCATATAATCTGTAAGTTGTTTCAGGGTTGTTCAGAGCTTTCTGGGGTTAGTATTCAATTATCAGTGACTGCATATTCTGTCTATTCTTTTGTGAATGGGTTATCTCACTCAGGATGATATTCTCTAGATGCATCCATTTTCTTAAGAATTTCATAAAGTCATTGTTGCTAATAACTGAGTAGTACTCCATTGTGTAAATGTACCACAAATTTTTGATCCATTTATCTACTGGGTTCTTTCCAGATTCTGGGTATTTTAAATAGGGCTGCTATGAACATTGTGGTACATGTGTCTTTGTTGTATGTTGGGCCTTCTCTGGGGTAAATGCCCAGAAGTGGAATAACTGGGTCTTCATGTAGTACTATGTCCAATTTTCTGAGGAATCGCCAGACTGATTTCCAGAGTTGTGTTACCAGTTTACAACCCCACCAACTGTTCTGGTGTGGTTTCCTATCTCTTACTCACTTTAATTTCTTCCCAGCTCCCTTCACCTCCATATCCACACTCAGTTTGTGATCTCAAACAATGGCTTCTAAGAAATACTAGTGAAATAAAATAAAATAAGTTGTAAACAGAGAGATACGGCAGAAACACAATACTAGTACAAAATAAACAAAGAGAAAAAAAGGAGAAAGAAACATACCCATGTATTCCCACACACATAAAGCCCCATAAAAACATTGCTTGGGAAGCTGTAATATATACGCCTAAGACCCAGTACTGATACATATAGGCCTTATGCTTGGCTTAGTCTCTCTGAATCAATGTGAACTCTGTTCATATTGGTTTAAAGGACATTATTTTCTTGGTGTTTCCCATATTCTGTTTTTTCTACATGCTCTGCCTTCTCTTCTACATAGCTCTCAATCCTGAGCAAAGGGATTTGTTGGAGAAATTCCCATTTAGGGCTGAGTATTCCACGGTCTTTCATTATCTACATAATATTTGGCTGTGTAAGTCCACATTTGCATTCACATGGGCTGCAGGATGTTAAGCATCTTATTTGATGATGGCTGAACAAGGCACTAATTGGAGTGTAGTGAAATTAAGTTATGAGTAATTTTATTGGTTTTTTTTTTTTTTTACTTTTTCTTTCATTTAATTTTTAAGAACAGAATGGTTGGTTTTACCCTAGGTTCCTGTTCTGTCTTGCCTCAGATTCTTGAACACCCAGGCAGTGTGAGTTATGAATTGTCTCTTCTGGAGTGGGCCTTGTATTATTAAATCAGATATTGTTTCCACAAGCTTTCTGCCACCAGTGCATCAACATATTGTGGAGACAGGATAAAAGCATTGATGAAGGTAATTGTGGATGGGTTGGTGTCTTACACCAAACATATTAATATATAGATATACAGGTTTCATATAGACATCACTTGACTTCTTCATATTCAGTGTTGTGTAGAGTTTATCTTAAGCACCATCTTCAACAGACATTGCTCTCAGTTTATGCATAGCATCCTTGTGCTGACAAGTACTTGGGCTAATGTGGGATTCCCATAGAACCCTTGTTACATCTCAATCAGATATAACCCAATCCTGATAATGGAAAAAACATTTGATGTCAAGAGTTAGTCTGTTGAGACTCTGTCTTTCCTATTATTTGTTATTTTCAGTTATATATTTCATTCTGTGTGTGTGTGCATGTGTGTATGTATGTGTTTGAGTGTCTGTGTATACAAGTCACCTTCTCTTGTATCTGGATTACTTCATTTGTGCTGATTATTTTTCTAGTTACACTTGTTAAATAACTCATGAATTTATAAGAAAGCAAAGATAAGGTTATGTTCATAGTCAGAGTGGTATAAGGAAAATGTTGTAATCTTATAAATAAATAAAGGAAAAAGAAGTAATCCTAAAAAGCAAATTCTGTGTAAGTTGATTATAATGTTACACAGTAGACAGAAATTTTGAATTTAGCATTCAACTTAAGATAACCACTATTTATACTTAGTTCTGCAATTTGTATGCTTATATTACTCCTATATAACAACCACAGATATTAATAAATTTCTAGAGACTATTGTGTCTTCAGGACATTGAAGTAAGCCATTAGAAATCTGGCAAAGAATTTTTTGGCTGGAATATTGTAATTTTATTAGTTCAAGACATACTAGATGCATACACACATTTTATAGGATACACTGTAACTCATAAGTTATCTTGTTGAGAAGAGATTTCACTATTCTAGGTTTTTTTGTTATTCCAGATAAATTTGAAAATTGCTCTTTCCAACTTTATGAAGAATTGAGTTGGAATTTTGATGGGGATTGCATTGAATCTGTAAATTGTTTATAATAAGATGGCCATTCTTACAATGTTGATCCTTACAATCCATGAGCACGGGAGAGCTTTCTATCTTCTGAGATCTTTTTCAATTTTCTTATTCAGAGATTTGAAGTATTTATCATACAGGTCCTTCACTTGCTTAGTTAGGGTCACACCAAGAAATTCATATTGTTTGTGACTATTGTGAAGGGTATCTTTTTCCTATTTTAATTTCTCAACGTGCTTGTCCTTTGAGTAGAGAAAGGCCACTACTTTGTTTGAGTTAATTTTATATCCATCCATATTGCTAAAGTTGTTTATTAGCTGTAAAAGTTCTCTGGTGAAATTTTTGGGTCACTTAAGTATACTATTATGTCATTGGCAAATAGTGATATTTTGACTTCTTCCTTTCTGATTTGTATTTCTAGTCATCGGGAAAATGCAAATCAAAAGTACCCTGAGATTCCACATCATACTAGTCTAATTGGCTAAGATCAAAAACTCAGGTGACAATAAATGTTGGTCAGGATGCAGAGAAAGAGGAATACTCTTCCACTTTTGGTAGGGTTGTAAGCTGGTAAAACCTCTCTGGAAATCAGTTTGGCTATTTCTCAGAAAATTAGACATAGTACTATGTGAAGACTCAGTTATTCTGCTTCTAGGCATAAACCCCAAAGATGCTTCAACATATAATTAGGGCACCACTCTACCATATTCATAGCAGCCTTATTTATAATAACCAGAATGTGAAAATAACCCAGATGTCCTTCAGTAGATGAATGGATAGAGAAATTGTGGTACATTTACACAACGGAGTACTACTCATCTATTTGAAACAATTACATTACAAAATTCCTAGGCCAATGGAAGGATCTAGAGAATAATATCCTGAGTAAGGTAACCCAGTCACAAAAGAACAGACATAATATGCAGTCACGGATAATTGGATATTAACCAAAAAAGCTCTGAATACCCAAGATAGAACTCACAGATCATAGGAAGTTCAAAAAGAAAGAAGGCTAAACAGTGGAAGCCTCAGTCCTTCTTAGAAAAAAAAAATAAATGTATAACAACCTCCCAGAGTATGGTACACCTAGACTTTATATCATTAATAATTTAAAAGCTAAGAATGCAGCCTTGTGGCAATTCTTGGCATTTAAAAATCATGAAGTTTAATTTTAATGCACAAAGAAATTTGGACTATTTCCATGTTATATTTTGTTTCACATGTACATTATGCTCATTGTAACTAGTAAAATTTCAGTGCATACTATTCAGTGCTTAAAAAATTAAGTACTGGCAAAATATATTCATATAGTTTTCTGTAAAAATGCTTTTAAAATCTGTACATTTATCTCTGTTTTTTAAAATAAATTTGTTTAATTAAAAAACAAAATGTATAATTGCATAAAAGTTCATTTTTGCTTGATTTCCATATGTAGTGAGGTAATGATCTAAGAATATAATTTGGCATATAATTTTTATTGAATCCTGCTTATACTTATGAAAGATTACTTGACCAAGAAACAAAAACTTGTCTCTAATATCATTCATCTATCTATGTCTTTAGGCTCCTGACACATCTACAGTCTAAAATCCTAAAAAGAAATCTTGATCTACTTTTTGTTGTTAAAATGATTTTGTTTACATTACAGTCTCTTAGGATTCTGTATCAGTCTGATTATTTATTCTATGGATTGAAAACATACATTTCTTTGGGTGGTATGAGCATGTGAACAGTTTTATATTTTCTGCCATTAAAATTTAATGTCTTTCAATTTATTTAAGTCATTTTTTGATAATAATCAGTTTTGGGTAATTTAGAGTATACAAACATATAATGTTCCTGGGTATGTTTACTCATGAATTTATTTCTTTTTCATGAAGGCAATTGCAATGAGTTTCTTAAATTTCATATTACTTATTTTCAGTGGTGAAAATAGAAAAATTCTGATGATGTCGATATATTTTAAACGTTTTTTTTTACACCTAAGAGTATTTTCTGAACAATTAGCTCTAAATTTTAGGACAATTTTGAATTCGTTCAATGGCTCAAGAATTTTTTTGATGCAAATTATGATGAAAGAGAGTATGACCCTGTACCTTCTGGACAAGGTCAAGAAACTGAAGTGCCTCCTTCTCTTTTTGCTCCAGCTTTGAGTAAACAGAAGATACCTCTTGGCTCTGGTAGTGCAGCCCCACAGAGACCTGCTGCAACACAGAGGTCTACTGCAGCTCCAAAGGCTGGCCCTGAGACTGTGCGAATGAACAAAACAGCTGAAATGATGCAGCAGGTCAAAGTATTGAAGCTTACTGTAGAAGACTGGAGGAGAGAGACTTCTACTTCGGAAAGCTAAGGAACGTCGAACTGATTTGCCAGGAGAATGAGGAGGAAAATGACCCTGTACTGCAGAGGAGTGTAGATACTCTTTATGCCACGGACTAAGGCTTTCAAATACCTGATGAAGGGGGTCCACAGGAGGAACAAGAAGTTTATTAAGCAGCCTGGACCAGAAGAGCAACATCCGAAGACTTAACTCCAAATCTTGTGCTTAACTGTTAAATCCTACCTTTTATTAATGTTCCCTGATTTCTATTCATAAGCAAAAAGTACCTCTTCTTCAACGTGCACTTTGCAGAAGTCTTGCTTTTTCCGATGAGTTCGAGTTAGGAGCTTTTGCCTTGTAGCAGAGCAGTATTGACATCTAGTTAGTTCACCAGGGGAACAAGAGGCCAACCATGTAGCTCTTCATGTGGATGCTGGTCACACTGACTGATGGAGAAGGGGTGTATAATGCATGAGGTGACACCCTCAGAAGTGTAAAGATTGAATTGAACTCTAAACTAATGTGAAATTCTGGCAGAGAACATTGTAATAAATAAATGCCTTAAGAGTGTTAAAAATTAATTTAGATGCAAGAGATACAGTTCTATGGCATTTTATTCAGAAATGTTATGTCATTCTGCTTTGTTTTATTTTGCTTTGCCCTATCACAGTTTTTCAACTCTTCCAGAGCTCTGATCCATGCTCTCCATATCCTATGCCTTATTCTTTTTGCCTCTATAAGTTCGAATCCAGCTTTATTACCTCAGGTAGTAATTACATTTTCCTGCCCATGTCCTTAATATCTATTACTCCCATACCATATCTATTTCTTGGTTTTTACCAGTTTCAGCACAAATACAAACACATGAAGATGCACACACATGCAAGCATACGTGCACACACATGTGTGCACACAGTCACATACACACACATCTACATGTACAGGCACACACAACATTTTCATGTTATATGTACATCTAATTTTAACTCTACATTTGTCAATAAAATACTCTTATTATATATTCCAGAGTTTATCTATTACTAAAGAGACACTTGCACATCCAAGTTTATTGGGCCTCTGTTGAGAATATATAAAACGTGGAATCTAAGTAGAAACCTATTAACAGATTAAAGGATAAGAAAAATGAAGTATGTATACACAATGGGATACTAAACAGATTATAGTAATATGAACTCATGAAATATGCAGATAGAAGGTTGAAACTGAGTAAAATTGTACTGAGACAATTCACGACCAGAATGATAAAAGGCGTTTCTCCTTCATTTTCAGAATCCTACTTCAAATCTTTTTGTTTGTTTCTTTGTGTCTTTGTTTAACTTAGATATACACTAGGAGGCAGGGTACTAGAGAAAAGTATTGGGGGGGCATGTTAAGAAGGCAATTGAGAAGGTAAAAGAGGTGTACTACCAAATAAGTTAGAAAGTATTAATTAATAATTAATCAATTAATTAAAAGGGGGCATTGAAGAATGGAGACTAAAAGGGACAAAGGAGGTAAAGGAGTGTGGTGAAATGCTGTATTCCTAACGTGATATGGCCATTGCATTCAGGAATTCAGTATTTGTGATTTCCTACACAAATCCTACCTGAAATCAAGCAAGCAGAAACTTTCTGGGTAAGGAGTTTCTAGGCCCAACCCATCTGTGAGGCAATATTTGCAGTGGGTAATTGCTAGGAGAGGGCACAATAAATTTTTTAAATATGGTCACTAGTAAGTTTCTATTATTCCAAGGTATAGCCTCAGGTATACGTGCATAAAATCAGCAGTAACTTGATTTACCAAATCATAAAAATTAAATTAGAGAAGGCGATATGTCCGGTTGCTGTGGGTAAGAGAAGCAAAAGCTGTTTAATGTGAATACATCATTTTATACATGTAAACTGTATGAATTTTATGTAAAAATTATCAAAACAAAAACACATTTAAAAAAGACACAATAATTTATTGGATTTTCTTAGCCCTGTTTTATATTTAATACTTTTAATTGCATCACTTTAACATTATTAATAGTTGTTTAATAATATTAATACTATCAATTCACCAAAAATCAACATGACTTTAATTTTTATTTTGACTACATACATTTGGTTGTGTATATGTATCAAGATTTTCTAACCCACTAATTTGTCAATGAATGCTTAAGATACTTGCATTTCCTGTGTACCATTAGTACTGAAACAATACATGTACTATATTGAGTATTTTGTGTGTATATCCATAAATAGTTTAGTAGGTAGTATGGTACATAGTTCCACACAGAGCAAATCTGTGCCCTTTAGGACACACATTCCCACTAGATTCATTCTCATTTGCTTTCTTGAGAAAGATAATTCTGAGAAGGATTACATGAAAGCTGAACATTATTTAATTTTTATTTCTATGATGGGAAGGTCTGTTTAATACTCTTTAAAAATGTTGCCGGCAATTTTATTTCTCTTTTTCATAATTAGCTCATTGGTTGATCCAGTGATTTGAACTTCAGTGGTTAAATTTTGAAGTTCATTGCATTTGCTCCCCCTCAACATTAATCTCCTGTCTGAGGCAGAACTCATGGTTTTTTTCTATAGACTACCTCTTCCTTGTAATATTTTTTCTTTCTTGCTCTGCAAAAGATTTTCATTATTTCTAAATTTTGTATAATCTTATTAGACATGCTTTGAAATATATTTTAGAAAAAATACCTACCTTATATTTTAAGTGTTTCCCTATGCTCTCTACAAGATGCTTCAAACTTCTAGTCTTAGTAAACTATTGGATCGAATTGAAATGGACTTTTGTGAAGGGTGAAAGTTATAGGTGTGGTTTCATACATCTATATGATGACACGAAAAATCTACATTTTTTTGTTGAAAAATCTGGTTGTCTCTGAAACTATACAACACAAATATAATTATACAAATGAAACAGGTCATATTTAGAAATATCTGTGTACATGCATCTTCATATATGCAAACAATGAAAATTAATTTAAAAATGAACTATAATTTTAAAGCATGGAGTAAGCACATATATGGGGGACTTGGAAAAAGAACAGTTGTAATTACATTATATCCTGGATGTTTTATATAGCTTTGTTTCTATTAGATCATTTTAGCTATACAGGTTTATTTGTGAGTTCTCTTCACTATTCCATTGGACTGCATAGGTGTTCTTATGTCTGCATCATGACAGTTTTGTTACTGTGGCTTCTAATCCTTTTTTTTCTTTAAAATTAGCTATTGTGATACATATGGTTTGCTCATTATATAGACATATATATATGAATATTCATCGATCTTCATGCTTCCACACAGATTTGATTTTTTCATAAAAAAGTTAACTTTGGATTTCTTGTTTTTTTTTAATTTTATTAGATATTTTCTTTATGTACATTTCAAATATTATCCCATTTCCTAGTTTCCCAGAAGCCCCGTATATCATCCTCCCCCCTTCCTCTGCCTCTATTAGTGTACAACCTCACCCACCCACCCACTCCCTCTTACCTCCCTGCCCTGCCATTCCTCTATACTGGGGCATTGAGCCATGGGCCTCTCACCAACTGATGCCTGTCAATGCTATCCTCTACTACACTTGCAGCTGGAGCCACGGGTCCCTCCATGTGTATTCTTTGGTTGGTGGTTTAGTCTCTGGGAGCTCTGGGGTGTTCTATTTTGTTGATCTTGCAGTTTTTTCTATGGAGTTGCAAACCCCTTCAGCTCCTTCAGTCCTTGCTCTAAATCCTCCATTGGGGACCCTGTTCTCTATCCAATGGGTCCAGTGATTGGCTAAGAACAACCAACTCAGAATGATATTTTTGAACCTACAGTTATTCTCACAGTATTGCTTCTGCTAATCAATTCTATCTTTTAACATGTTCTTTAGTTTCTTTTTTCAGTGGAGTGATATTTTCATGTTATAGTTCTTTTTCTCCTTGGTTCAAACTATTACATAATATTTTAATATTTGGGAATGTAATTTTCATCATTTCTTACATATTTCTAAATAATTGTGTTACTACAATTTTGTGTACTTATTTTGTAACCTGTTGTTTTGCTGAAAGTGCTTCTCAGAACAATAAATTATCTAATGGTGACATTTAGGTCACAAAATAAGTCAAACTAAATCATTTGATTAATGTTTGTATACCTTTTATTCACTGTATTGTTCTGGTTTCAGAAGGACAGAGCCATTTTTGTAGATTCTTGGTCTTACTGACAAAATAATTTAACACTGTATACAGAACAGAACATGTATTGACTTTAAAGGGAAGAGAGCAATACAGGAAATTGGAGATCATGGAGGCTACTGGGGGAGCAGAGAAGAAACAAGAGAGTTACACTTCTATATGTTAGATTAAATAGAATTTGTAAAAGCAGAGATGAGACACTAAGAGAAAGTTAAACAAACTGTATATTTCTCAGTGACTTTTCTCCTTGTAAAATTTTTTTGAAGAATCTCAAAATTAGTTTTCTCTGAAGATTCTGTGAGCATTGTGCTTAATAAAAATGTCCAGTCCTTTTAAACCAACAGAAAAGAAATATTTAGCATTAATATTATTTATTTTAGGCTTGTGTTCAGCTAGAATCAGAACTTTATGTTCCAAACTTCGGAATATATCTAAAATTGAAGGTACAATGTTGTTATTTACCGTGATTCACTGCCCGTGGTTGTGTGGCCCAAATGGAACACTGTTACTGTGTTCTTTATCAGCAGCACTTATTTTGCTGGAAACTATCACAGTGTACCTGAAAAAAGCAACTTGAAATTTATTTTGGTCCACATACAGGACATCAGAGAAGGGGGGGCTGTTGCAGCAGATGTGTACAGCATATGGCCCACACTGCATATGCAATTAGGAAGCTGAGAGAGAAGCATGCTATTCTCAGTTTATTTTCTCCTTTTGACTCAATCCAGGACTCTAACCCATGGAAAGTGCTGCACACAGTTAGAGTGGTCTTCTCAACTCAATTGCTTTAATATAAAATGCCCTTCAGAGATATGCCTACAGTTTTAGCACACACACACACACACACACACACACACACACACACACACAGAGTCAGGTTTAAAATTATAGTTCTTCAAGTTTATGGTAGTATGGTAGCAGGAAGACAGTCTTGTTCATCTTTAAGATGGCTTGTAGTTATCTCCTCATGTGGATCATTGCCACTCAGTGAATCACAGGGGTAGTAAGAAATAACTGAAAATTGCTTCCATAAAATCTGTTATGATGCTTGATGTCTTTCTACTTGTTAGTTTGTAAAAATATTCATCAACTTGCAGGGTCTATTAACCCCAGATAATGTGATACAAAACAGAAAACTGTGACAAATTCAGATATTTTAGAGAGTATTTAATTTGTATAAGATTATACAGAACCTCTTCATACAACGATCATAAATAACAAAAAAAAAAGAAAACAAAATAAAACACAGAGAAAACAAGGACAAATGTAAAATACATTTTAAATGACTGAGAAAAATAAGCATAACAAACATATAATTTAAATGAAAATATTTAGTCTATAAATCTACATTATCTTATATATGTTTACTCCAGTGAAGAACTACAGAAAGAGGTATTCCTAACCACTGAACTGCATAAAGCTTACCTTTGATTAAGTATGCAATGCTTATAATTAGAGGAACGGTTTAGTTATTTTTACTTGGTTTTAGTTTTTCTTCTATGTATTCATATTATTTTTATAACTTTTTTACAGATCAGATGACTACTTCCTTTTTATCACCTATATAAATATGTCTGCCTCTCTACTATGCCATGATGGCTTTCTTGCTGTTGTTTTTTTGTTTTGTTTTGTTTTATTTTGTGTTGTACCAGTTGAAATCACGTATTATGACACTCCAGGCAGTGTGTGAAATTTTTTGAGTTCTTTTGGCTACACTGTGATTGTTTTGTCTTATATTTTACTTTATTAAATTCAATTTGTGTCATTTGCTAGACTAATTCCAAGGTAACTATTTTTGAAGCTACTGTGAAAGAAATAACATGGTTTTTGTTTTAAATTGAAAATCTATGCTGTTAGAGTATGCAGTTCAGTCACTGGATACATCACAGTTCTCATGGTGGAGTCAACTTGGAAATGTAAAGAGTGTGTTGTCCTTGGCCCCAAAAACATGTGAGCTGGCTTCTGCCTCCTTTACAGACTAATCCCTGAAGCCTCTCCCTTAAGAATTTATTTATTCATTTCTACCTGCTGAAAGCACCTTTAATTTCTGGCACTATTTTAGGCTGGAAGAGCTCTAGTCTTTCACCTCCTCTTCCTAGTACAAAATATATGAAGCCCAGGGTTCCACCTATTTCTATATGCAATCCTTATACATTGCCCTAAACATCACTCAAAGCACCTTGGGTCTTATATGCATTATTTTTTGTTACTAGAGTTGTTTCAAAAGAAATCACCTTTTTCATGGATGTATTTAAACACTTTAAAATACACGGTATTAGTAAATAATTTGCTTTCCAGGTGTTTTGACCACTCCCTGCACAGTAATTTTCCGTGACACATTTATCAGATTAATTATACAGTCAAGAACATAGTAGTCCTAAGGGTTCATAGAAATAGTCACAGCAAGTAAATCTTTCCACTATGATAAAAGATTTGGGGAAAGAAAAGGTGACTATTATATTCTAACATCAACACTTCTATTGCATCCTTCTAAACTTATGTTTCTTCATTCCACAGTGAGAAAGGGGAAAAGAAATTATCAGTTATTACCATGAAGGAAAGAATACCCAAAATGTTTTCTATATTACCTCCCAATATTTATAGCATGTTCAAGTGACTGCTTCCCTGAGACAAGGATTGAATATGTATAGATATATTATGTTTCAATATATTTTCAATGTCTTTCATGTTATATAAATGTTATTGAACCCGTACATTTACCATCTTAGTCAATGTAAATATCCTTTGTATGTTTCTATGATGATTAATCATGTTTTATTATTATTTTGGGACTTCTTTGTTGATTACCCTCATTGCTCCTATAATTCTATATGAAGAAGTAAGAAATTATTTTAATTCTAATGAATATTTATTTTAAATATTTGGAGCAACTGCTATGTGTGAAGATTTATTTATGTTTTAAAGTCTATATTCTCATAACTATACTTAACTAATATGCCATTCTTTAAAATGTGAATGTCAATATCTAGAATACAGATGAGATGGATTGCAACTTCTTAAATATTAAGTTAATATTCCAGACAGGTATAGCTGAAAATTTAATTTCTGGAAAAGTCTACTGCAGCTTAAAATGTTTTCACTCTCTGCTTAACTTGTTATTAGGCTCTACAATAATGTTGACCCAATTTACTTGATAGGATATGCAAAGTCAGTATGTGTGAAATATACACACTATCTCTTTGTAGAGCAATAACTACATTTACCATGTTATTTTTTCCATGAGTCATAGTGAAAACTATAAGCCAATACAAATTACAAAACATGCCAACATACAAAGAAACAAGTAGTCCCAGATTGTCAGATAAATGGGCATGCTTACCCTAAATCCTTCACCTCAATATTGATGTCAAGATTAAGAAACTCATAAAACTAAGGTTAACTTCTCTGAAATCAGCAGAATTTTTTTTTTGCATATACACATGGCATTTTGAAAATAATTCCCAACTGATTAGGAATTAGTGGAATTCAGACTTAAAATATTCAACTTGTTCAGAACAAAATTTGGGATTACAGAAAAGGCCATATCCATTGATTTGTTCCAGCAGGCTCCCTGAATGATGAAAAATCAATGATTAAAAACAACTTTCTACTGACAAACAGATGGGGAAAGTAACAGATGGAATCTGTAGACATTAGCAAAAATATATATAAAGTCCGATCAAGAACCTCCAAGTGAATTCAGAGCATATGGATTTATTTTTATAAATTTCTACATAAGAGTGAGAAAGAGAATTAGGCTTTGTTCATAGTGCTACCTGTAAAAAGTGCCTGGAACAGTTTAGTTATGAGACAAAAATATCACCATAACCAGGCTAGGGGAATATAAGTACATGTGTCAATCACACCAGAAATGGGGCAAACCTTAACAACCTATATCAGTATATCATGAAATCCAGGCACTGCCATGAGCAATTTTTTGATTATTACATAATTTTCAACTGTACAACTGATGCTATTCACAAACTCAGAAAGGGACACAAAGAAACAAATGAATAAACTAAATAGAAGATATTATAGAACTACCAGGGACTCATATTAGAAATAGTTAAAAACATAAAATTAGATTAGTATGTCAAAACTGCACAGAATTACATTTATTGTGTGTCTATAGCAAAAATACTTTAAAAGTTATGTCCTGTAAATTAAATGTTCAATTGTCCAGGCTTGCTGTGCTCAATCAAAAAACAAATGTGGCAAGAACAATAACTTGAATATTGAGCATCTATCACTGAAATGTTCCCCATCTTTACCCAGAATGGGAAAGTATATTAATTTTCATGATTTATCTTTTATAAATTCAAAAAGTATTAATAATCTCTCCTAAATGAATTCATGCATACTTTAGAACATTATTTATTTTTAGCTCCAGTTATACAAGGTAAGTGCATGTAAATACAATTTTGGACGTATCTTTTATTTTAATTTCTTATTTTATTCTAGTTGGCCGCATAGCCATTTTGACTAATATCATAATCTCTTCTATATATTGGAATGAGAAAGAGTAGAAACTGTCAATAAGAAAATATGCTGTATTTGCATATCAGAATATAATAAAATTGTCACTTAAAATAACCAACCTAATTGTAAATTTATGAAGAATGGACAAAATTTCTCATAAGCATATATGTAGAATCAGTTATAGCTGAACAATACTCAAAATCAAAGTACTTTAAAAATTATAAAGAGCACTTAATGATGTTACAAATTTAAATTTATTATTCCCTTATATATTACAATGCAAAGGCAGTTTTCCATCTGGTCTTTCCTCCCAGTACCTCCCCACCACCTCCACTCTGCCAAGACACATTTTCTCCTTGTCTCTTTCTTTTTTTTTTTTTTTTTTCATTTTTTAAACTTTATTTAAAAAAAACAAAGATAAAAGAAAAAATTTAAACATTTTTGCATAAATGTATACAAATACAATTGAGTCAGTGCTTGGCTTTTTTTTCTTCTTCTTTTTTTTAAGGTTTGATACTCTGAATTAAGGTCTTACTAGTTACAATGAGCAAAAAGTACATGTAAAACAGGGTGTAACCCGGAATTAGTCAACATTGTCTAGGTGTGTAAGGATTGAGCATGACTTTTTTTTGTTGTTGTTTGTTTGTTTTCTTTTCTTTTCTTTTTTTGTTGAACTTCACACAGTCTGTGAGTTGTTTCTAGGGCAGTCAGAGCCTCTGGGCTTAGCATCCCACTATCATTGATTGCATATTATGTCTGTTCTTTTGTGACTGGGTTATCTCACTCAGGATGATATTCTCTAGACACAACCATTTTCTTAAGAATTTGGTTAAGTCATTGTTTCTGATGGCTGAGTAGTACTTCATTGTGTAAATGTACCACAATTTTTGTATCCATTCATCTACTGAAGGACATCTGGTTTCTTTCCAGCTTCTGGCTATTATAAATGGAGCTGCTATAAACATTGTGGTGCTTATATCTTTGTTGTGTACTAAAGTGTCTCTGGGGTATATGCCTAGAAGGGGAATAGCAGGATCTTCAGGTAGTACTATGTCCAATTTTCTGAGGAATGCCAGATTGATTCCCGGAGTGGTTGTATCAGTTTACAACCCTACCAACAGTGGAGAAGTGTTCCTCTTTCTCCGCAATCTTGACAGCATCTGTTGTCGTCTGAGTTTTGGATCTTGGCCAATCTGACTGGTGTGAGGAGGAATCTCAGGGTTGTTTTGATTTGTATTTCCCTGATGGCTAAGGATGTTGAGCACTTCCTTAGATATTTCTCAGCCATTCGATATTCCTCAATTGAGAATGTTTTGTTTGGCTCTGTACCCCATTTTTAATAGGGTTGTTTGATTCTCTGGTGTCTAGCTTTTTGAGTTCTTTGTATACCTTGGATATTAGGCCTCTATCTGATGTGGAGTTGGTAAAGAATTTTTCCCATTCTGTTGGCTGCCGTTTTGTTTTCTTGACAATGTTCTTAGACTTACAGAAACTTTGTAATCTCATTAAGTCCCATTTGTTAACCTTTGACTTAGAGCTGGAGCCATTGGTGTTTTGTACAGAAAATTTTCTCCTGTGCCTATGTGTTCTAAGGTTTTCCCTACTCTCTCATCTCATAGTGAGTGTATCTGGTTTAATGTGGAGATCTTTGATCCACTTACACTAGAGCTTTGTACAAGGAGATAAGAAAGGGTCTATTTTCATTCTTTTGCATGCTGATTGCCTGTGGGACCAGCACCATTTGTTGAATAGGCTGTCTCCTTTCCATTGAATGTTACAGCTCCTTTGTCAAAAATCAGGTGACCATATAAGTGAGGGCTCAATTCTGGATCTTCTATTCTATTCCATTGATCACCATGCCTATTTCTGTACCAGTTCCATCCAGTTTTTAGCACAATTGCCTTGTAATTTAGCTTGCGGTCAGGTATAGTGTTTTCTGCAGATATTTTCTCGTTGTTGAGGATGGATTTCACTATTCTAGGTCTTTTGTTATTCCATATGAAATTGCACATTGATCTTTCCAACTCAATGAAGATCTGGATTGGAATTTTGATGGAGATTGCATTGAATCTGTAGATTGCTTTTGGTAGGATGGTCATTTTAAAAATGTTGATCCTTCCAATCCATGAGCATGGGAGATCTTTCCATTTTCTGAGATCTTCCTTGATTTCCTTCTTTATAGGTTTAAAGTATTTGTCATACAGGTCCTTCAGTTGCTTAGTTAGAGTCACACCAAGGTATTTAATAGGTTTTGTGACTATTGTGAAGGGTATCTTTCCCTAATTTCTTTCTCCACATGTTTGTCCTTTAAATATAAGAAGGCTACTGACTTGTTTGAGTTAATTTCGTATCCAACCACTTTGCTGAACTTATTTATCAGGTGTAGAAATTCTCTGGTGGAATTTTTGGGATCACTTAAAATATTTTCTATACTTTCATTTCAAATGTTAGAACCTTTGCAAGTCCCCCCCCTTGAATACCCCTACCCTATTCACCCCTTGCCTCTATGAGAGTGTTCCCTACCCACCCCCTCTCTCTCCTAAATCCATGCCCTGGCCTTAACTACACTGGGGCATTGGGCCTTCCAACGCCTAAGGGCCTCTCCAGTCCTAAGGGCCTTTCCTTTCCTTGGTGCCTGACAAGGCCGTCCTGTGCTGCATTTGCAGCTGGAGCCATGGATCCCTCCGTGTGTACTCTTTGGTTGGTGGTTTCGTCTCTCTGAGCTCGGAGGAGTATGCCCGATTGCTATTGTTGTTCTTTCTATGGTTGCAAACAACTTCAGCTCCTTCAGTCCTTTTTCTGACTCCTCCATTGGGGATATAATTAATTCCTTGTAAATTATTTCCCTGAATGTACAGTTTTTAGTATTTCATTTATTGAACTGTAGTCACTTTCATTATCCATCTCCTTAAAATGTTGTATTATTTCTCATATTTTCTTCCATTAACTTATATTCCACTATGGAGTTTTTGAAAAACATACTTGAAAATGTTTTAGTATAGTATATTAACTCTAAAATTAGAACGCCAAAGTCACACAAAACACAATTTAAAATTCACTCATTTTTATAAGATTCAGTACTGGAAGTAATTCACATAATTTAATTTTATTCACTGTTATTCACTTTAAATTCTTACTGTTCAAAGAATAGCAGTTTTTAAAAATGTATTTCTCTCAAATTCAGCAGTAGAATAGATATTAAAAATTATATGTGTTTTGGTTTCAAGAAAGCATAATCCATACAACCTTTGACCTTCTGAATAATGCAGCTGTCCATATAGAAATCACTTAGCTTGAATTCCTCAGTGGACTTTCATTCATGCGCTCTCTAGAATGTTATGAAAGTATCAAGTAAACTTTTCAGTATGTGCAAATAATTGCATTTTGTCTATGATGAAAGATATAATGGTCTTATACAGTCTCACACTGATTTTGAGGCCTTTCCCTGAGACCAGGTGCCTTTTTTCTGCTTTCTTTCCTATGCCTTTATGCTCAAATTAAGCCTAACTTTCCTTGTCAGGATTCAGGGTTTCTCATGTATTATAACAATTTTTTCATCTAAATATGTAAAGGTTAATTTTATATTTGGCCCTATTGACTCTAAAGTTATAAATCTCAAAACCATATGGAATCTGTGCTGTTCATGGTAAAAATGGCGTTACGTAGTGCTGATATAGGGCAGAGAAGGCAGATGAAAAAAAGAAAGAAAGAATGAATGAATGAAATAAAGAAAGAAATAAGAATTAGCATGGAAATAGTTTTGCAACCTTTACTTCATTATGATAGAAGAAATAAATAGTATTCCATAAATATATATTGCACAACATGAGGCCTGCATCTTAGATTACATATAATAATTGACATGCATTGCTGATTGTGTGATATGGATGCTCATAAAGTAATCACATTGTAATGGTTAACCATAGTTATGTCAATTTAAATCTGAAATTCTTCATCTTTTAAATTATACAGTGAAAAACGGGGTTTTACCAAAACATAAATTCAAATGCTAACTAGCTATTAAAACTTATAACATACAAAGAACAATGGAAATATTAAAAAATAATAGCGAATAAATCAAACAAGGCATTAAAAAATGTATCTTCAGAAGCTTTATTGTGTGACAGTGTGTCCCACAATATACCCCTTGCACACAGGTTTGATTTGTTTTGTTTTTAATGTGTAATGGCAATGAATCATTGGTTCAGTTTAAGGTCTCTGGCTTCTGCTACAATATCAATACTAGATTTTTACACTCACTTCTCTTGGCTATCCTGTCATGAAAATCATTTTGCTTTGGATCCTTACTTCATATGCTCTAGATCTGGACACTCTGGATCTGGGCGGTGGCGGTTATCCAGTCATCTCAGCTGCACCCACACCATCGGGAGAAGAAATCCGTCACTGCTCCAGCTAGCTTACCCAATGGCCAAACCAGGTAGCTCCAATTCTTCTACATTCATGCCATTTGGATTGGCTCACCTGCATCTATCCCATGACTGCAGGGCCTATTCTATATTGCTTCCCAGGTAAGATGCAGGGCTTGTTCACCCTAGTCCTGGACTATCTATTACTGATACACATTTGTATACAGCACATTCAGAACCCTCCCAAGCAGTGGCCAGATCGACTTTTCTGCCCACATAAAGCACAGGGTCTGCTATCTTTAGTGCTAAAGCAGGTGAGGAGCAAGGCCATCATCCTGCTCTCAATACCCCATAGCCAGCTCTTCCACTTGACAAAGGTGGCTAGGGGTAAGGTCTGGGGAGGCCATCTCTCTATTGCCCATGCCACCACATTGCAGATTATTAGCGGGGCCAATTCTTCATCCCCAAAACACCAGGGCCAGCTCACTGAAAATTCCTGTACCTGGTGCCTGCTCTATAGTGACTCCTGAGTGAGGTACATGGCCTCTTTTCTTGAGTACTGCAGCTGGTGAAGGTTGAAATCAAATTTGTGTAGTCTTTAAGTATTAACGTGGCCCCAAATGGCAGCTCAGATTACGGATATCTACCAGGCCACTGACATCTAGACACAGACATGACACTTGGTCACATCACAGGCAAGTACCTCGACATAGCTGTAGGTGGCATCACCTAATTTTCATATCAAGCTTACAACCCTGGAGTCTCCAGTTGTGCCTATACATACACATTTTTTTAGCTTCTCCTCTTCCATCCTTTTCCCACTTACTTGGTCACAGTTGTCTTTGACTGTCTGGGGTCATCTACTCATGCTGTGTAGTCCTGGGCAGCGATCACCTTGAATGTGATCTGTCTGCCTGGGCCTATGTGGCACTGGCTTGGGGGTTACTGGGTTAGGTGTTGTTGCAGGCTTGCTTTATGTCTGAGCCACATGGTACCTGACTGGGGATCATATCCACTTTTTTAAGGTGGAAAGATTCCCTTTAAACCTGGACCATGACTTCCAATGGAAGCCTATGAAGGACATAGACAAAGGAAGCTTTTCTTTTTATTCTTCTTGCCCTTTATCTCATGATGTCACTGGCAGTTTTATTCCTTTAGGAGCATTAATTAGAGTCTAATTCTTAGAGATTCTGGCATATACTGAAAATCTTCCAGCTCACAGGCTTAATAGCTACTGAAGTTTTAGAATTATCATGGCTAGAAAGACATTGTTGGACTAACTGGAACATAGCCTATGAAGTACTCTCATAGATGAGTACATATTACACTACATAAAATTGGGGATTTCTGGATTCAACTATAGAACCTGACTCAATTAAAGAAGTAGAATATGGTCAAAGAAAGAGCCTATATCAATTCCAGGTCTTTACACAAAAGTGTAAATATACTCGTGCAGTTACACACATATACATACTACATATACACACACACACACAGACACAGACACACACACACACACACACACACACACACACACATTGTATGTATGTGGGTTAGAGAGAAAGAAATATTTGAGAGATGTAATATTAGCCACAAGAGAAAAACAATTACCAGTACAATAGGAAAATGAGTACATCTATATAGATGTATTTCAAGTTTTATGTTCATGCAGTCCGTTTTATGCTTTCCATGCATTTGAGAAGTTTCTAATATCAATCCTCAGTATCTAGGGTCAAAATGAAGTATCAACTAGATATTCAAATATGAGAGGACAGGGGATATTATTGAATTAAATAGTAATCCAGGTTTTGCTGTAAAAGATTTTATTTCGTTTGATTCAAATACACAGTAATTTGAGTTAAGTAAGGGTAGTTATATATGGTTTAATCAATTAGAATACTATATGGGTGGACCTAATTAGGCTTTAACTGTGAAAAAGAAAAGTCAGTCTGTAGACGGAACCCTTTTACTGTGTGTTCAAATTTCCACATTCCCTGAGCACCTATAGTACAGATATTGGGCTGGAATCCCAATTTCCCACCATCATTTATGTCAAGTCCTCATAGTTTGGCATGGTGTAGTTCCCTCTCTTAATTGCAAAAAATTGACCTTGTAAATTTGTGAATTAATTGTGACAAACTCCTCTGATGAACTTTATAAAAATATGAAATGTGCTCTAGAATAAAATAAAAATGAATATCTTAAAATATTTAGCAAAATATTACCAAAATGGGCTATAGAGTCTTTAATAGTCTGTGAGAAAAAAATGTGCAATCTAATTATTTTATTAACAATAAGCATGATATTTATAGGTAAACATTACAACAGCTTTTCCCATAGTAGATGAAATACAGTACAACAATATGTTCATTATTAATAAAAATGTGGACACTACTACAATCCTATAATCAGAAAATAAAAGATCACTTTTATCAATTTTGAAAGAAATTGAGATCATTGTAATGT
This sequence comes from Micromys minutus, assembly GCF_963924665.1. Taxonomy (NCBI): domain Eukaryota; kingdom Metazoa; phylum Chordata; class Mammalia; order Rodentia; family Muridae; genus Micromys; species Micromys minutus. The sequence continues at coordinate 33,312,550 of NC_137974.1, forward strand.
GAAGACAGCCCTACTAACTAAACTGCATTTTACATTCATGGATAAATCATGGCTTGGAAATGGTGAACTGAATTTTTATTTGAAGGAGTTGCCAAAGCACTATAGAATGGGGTATTTTCTTTTGTTTTAGCTAAATAACTGAAAGGAATATACAATTTTGCAAAATGTGATGACTAACTATTTGGTAATTCTTATGAATACCCAGATTGAAAAGGCTAATCAAACTAATAGTTTGACTTTTTGAATAGCTCTGAAAGTGTGAATATCAATACAGTCTGAGAGTCTCCTCTGAATGCTTACCCGGCTGGAACTTGCAGATACAAAAAAGCTTCTTTGAAAGATGAAAAAATTTCACACTTTTCTTTAGTACACTAAAGCAGATGCAAATGCAGGAAGATATTGGAGTGACCTGTGTGTGTATGTTTGCATAAGTTTGCATAGAACTTATTGTGGGTCAGAAGGATAAAAGTTGGAAATACATGAGGTTGATGTCAGTTGAAGCCCCAAAGATGGTTATGAAAATAATCATCAACTGGTAGGTGCTTTCTGATCTCTCAACTGTAAATTCACTTTGCCTGGACACACCACAGTGAGTCAGATGTGTAAGGCTCCTTCCTGGTATGCCCCAAACCCCACTTTCACAGGAGAAAGTGAGTCAGACTATAGCCCAATCAGCTACTCCCTAAGTTCCTCCCCTACACACACACACACATACACACACACACACACACACACACACACACACACACACACACACAGACACACGTTGCATTAGAAAAATAACTATGGCCAATCTCATGAGCAAAGGAATGAGAATCCAGTGGTTGGATCTCAGGCTATTGAAAAAGGACAGAACAAAGGAGAGAAGGGCATGTGAAAATAAAGATACATAGCTTCTTTATGGTTCTCAATCCTTCGAACTCTCTATTCTAGAGACTTATTTCAGGCTCTGCACTTTTCTAACATTCAGGCAGGGGGTTATGGCCCTGCTTTCAGGGGTTTATGGCCCTGCCTGTAAGGCTTTAATCTCAGCAACCCCCTGAGCATTGGCCAGAGGTCACAAGCCTGGCAGCACCCCACTGGGAGTTGTTTCCACTCTTCTCAGCCTGAACTTCTGTGGGTGAGGCAGAGCGCCCCAGAAACTGCCTTTCCTTAGGCCCTTAAGTGAGGAGCTACCTTCCCCCAAGGAGCAGAGCGTGGGCCACCACCACACAGTACAACAACTTATTTGGATGTGCATTCTTGCACACACTTATTGTATAATGTAACAGAATATTGGAAAGCTTGAAAAAATAAATTTTGGAGAATCATGTAATTTCAGGTGTACCAGAAAATATAACCACCCTAAAATAAAGAGGGTTAGATCATAGGACAATATAAAAGAAAGGACATGAAGAATATAATTGTCTAAGTGTCAGGGATATTGCTATCAAACTCTAGCATCAGACACAGAATTATTATTTCAGTCACAAACAAACAGCACTATGGCTATCTGCACAAGACTTCCAAAGAGTCAGCCACTGGACTTCCTCCAGGGATTGGAAATTGTACATGAGGTCTTTTACTTCCCAGTGGTACACCGGGTACTTACTAATTGATTGAGAAGTACATTTCTTTGATTCTGTATCCACTGAAGTGTTGATCCCTGAGGTATAAATAGTCTCTTATACATGAAGAACATATAGCCCCAATTAAATTCAGTAATTCATATTCACATACACAATGATATGAAAGTAGATGGTGGATTAATTGAGAAGAGGAAAAGTATAAACAAAAGTGAGAGGGGAAAGTTGATTAAAAGGAACAGCATATGTAAATATGCATTGTAAATGCATATAAAATTTTAATAAAATAGAAAAATGAGCCAAGAAAGAACAAAAGAGTAACAAGCTAATATACTCCCAAAATAGCACATGCAAGAAACATGAGGAATATAATCACTCAACTGCAAGAGCATGCTGTCACGTCTGAAAAGAACTTCTCAGAGCGTACAGGTAGGAATTAAAGTGGATTATCACAAGGCCTTGAAACCTTGAAACCAATAAGATTTGTCCAACTAATTCTGAAATTGCTGATGACTAACACTGACATTTGACTTTCATCTTCCCCCTCATTTTGAATAAGAATATCTGAAATTCTTCACCGTACTGATAACATTTTCATCACAAATAGTCTTCTAAGTTTTTGAAGTTCACAAATATAGACCCATAGTATAAAAGGTGTTCAAGGCCTGACTATTGTTAATAAAATGAAATAACATTTAACCTGAGATTTTAAACTTTGTGTCAATATTATAATGGATTAAGCATTTGAGGTTTATTAGTTTTTGCTTATCTCCCCAAAATATTAAACTTAGACAAAAGCATTATGAAGAGAAATTGTAACTAATTGGCAACATAAAAAAATGCAAGAAGATATTTGCAAGCCAATTTGCAATTTGAAATGCAATTTGAAAACTAATAGACACAACAAAGATTTTCCTCAGGATCTTGATGATAGAGGAAAGGTGACTTACCTTTGTCCAAAACATCAGCTTTTAGCTGCTCACTTGCTTAGTTAATGTGTATCTGTAGAAGAATTTGCAACATAGCTGATTCTGCAAGTGTTCATATCCAGATATTATACATACCTTTAATTCCTTTGGCTACGCTACAGACTTTTTCTTTTTCTTTTCTTTTTTTTTTTTTTTTTTTTTTTTTTTTTTTTTTTTTTTGATTTGTGGATATTTTATTCTTGAATCTGGACATGCTTTTGTTTAGCTACAAAAGGGTATATACAAAAGCCCCCATTAAAGCCAAAAAGCAGTGTACAAAGGTGACACATTCAATTCACAAACAAACTCTTCCTGTGAGTAAATGCACACTAAATAATTATTTTACCTTTAATAAGACTTTAAAAGCCAATGAAATACAACAGATTGTGTTTCCTTGTTGGAAATGATAAATTGAAAGAAATACTTGAAACACACTGGAAATGTTTCCATGGATTTCAACTGTGAGTTTTGTATAACAGCTCTTTCTTTCAGAATTGCTGTGTTGATATATCTCTTCATATTATTTTTATTCAGTTACTAAATTGTACACCAATCCAAATAAATTCATGAGAGTATAAGACCGATGTGACTTAATCAGTCCCTAGCTGTTCACGGATACAAGCAGTGTACACAGAGGATGAGAACAGACAATCAAGTGTGAGGGTTCCCCATGGGCCACCCAGAGATTATTTCTCACATCCATGCAAGCTTCGCTTTCCTCAGGGTGTGTATGTCACAGTATTGATTTTATTAGTCCTTGAGTAAATGCAGTTAGAAGAGCTGGAGAGATGACTCAACAGTTAATCCCACTTGAATTCTCGGTAGAGTTCCAGGGCTTTTCCCCCACTCCTGCTGTCTGTGGGCACAGCAAGTGAGTACACATTTATAAGCAGATATACACACATCTTAAACATAAGCTTTTAAAAACTGTATAAAAGAAATATGTCTACGACAACATTACAAAATCATATCAAGTCCACAGGAACGTCCCATAACAGGAAAACCCAACAAATTCTAAAAATATCAAAGAGATAGAACTTTAAGATGAGAAAGGTTTTATTATAGTCAAAAGCATGAAATGTAAAATGTAAACTCTATGGCTATATATTTATAAATAGTTAAATGATACCATTTGAAGAGCTTTTTTCAATCCTGTTAGTGATATACTCAAGGCCTTGTCTCAATTTTCTTTTTGAATGAGAAACAAGTATTTTTTTTAATTTAAGTATGCACTGAAAATAATGAATCTCCTTTATTGTTTTCTTTGTTATGTTTTAGAAGTTATATTACAATTATTTGTATATCTACTTGGCTTTTTTCCTTAGAATTGTTACTCAAGATGAGTTCAGTAAGGCAAGGACTGATCCCTTTATAAGGGGACAGGTTAGATAGTTCGGGTCGTCTCGTTGGTCTCGTTTGTCTTGTTCGTCTTGTTCGTCTTCTTGGTCTTCTTCGTCTTCTTCCTCACGTGTAGCAAGTGCTGGTTCTCGAGAGCATTAAAGTTTACCGCAGAAGGATCCTATTTCGTGTGCTGCGTCGTTCTTGCAGGCAAGACGGTTGCACGGGACAGGGTTTGGCTTACAGTTTCAGAAATCTAGTTCATTATCATTATGGTAGAAGACATGGGGACATATAAGCAGGTAAGTGCTGGACAAAAACTGAGAGTTTTACATCAGGATCCACAGAAGTGAATGCCACACTAGGCCCAGCTACAGCATATGGGAGCTTAAAGCCTGCCCCCACAGTGATATACTTCCTCCAGTAAAGCTGTACCTTCTGATAAGGCTACACCTCCTAATAGTATCTCTCACTGTGGGCCGAGTGTTCAAACAAACAAGTCTTTAGGAGCCATTTCTATTCAAACCACCATAGAGGTACTCCCCTAATTAGATGACTGATTCTTAAAACAAAAATTGCCCATAATAAATGTATTATGTACTTTCACTTTTGCATTTATAAGAGTGTAGTTTAGTGAATGTCTTCCATGTGTATATCATTCATATAGATGGCCCCAAATGTGTCAGATATGCTGGAACTATTTTTAGAGGCATTAGTGAGATACCAGATGTAGAGGCTGGAAACTGAACACAGGTCCTCTGGAAGAGAAGCAGACTTTTTCTTAATATATAGTTTTATAGTAAAATTAATTTGTAGAGGGACAAAGCCATTTTTGAAAGTTACATTTAATTGATGGGCAGACATAGAGATGAATCAAAAAGTTAGAAATAGGATAGAATAGAAAGAGAGAGAGAGAGAGAGTAAGAGAGAGACATAGACAGAGACAGAGAGACAGAGAGACAAATAATGAAAGGCAGAAACAGCAACAGAGAGACAGGGAGAGTATCACCATGATTTCATAGAGACAAGTTGCAGATGAAGACAGAAAAAGTCAGAGAACATGAATGAGCCAGAACAGATTGCCAGTTAGTTTGAGGCCAAGCAGAGTAACTCAGTCAGAAGAGGAACGAAACCAGTTTTAATCAGTCAGCATGTCAAGTAGTTTTGAGTCAGAATAGCTTTATTGAACCAGCAGTTCAAGTTTAGAAAGATCTAGGGTGAACTTTTTCAGCAATATTTCTCCAAGACAATTATGTCTTTTAAAAATTTAATTTTATATCTGGCATGGTATACACTAGATTTTAAGGAGACTAGAAGCCTAAGCTAGGCCCAGGCATGGGGTCAGTTAGAACAGAGAATAAACACTTAGGCCTCACCCAAAGCTGTATATTTACATTCTTTAATTTTTATCTCCTCACTTCCCAAGAAAAATAGAAGTGATATTTATAATATGTTTAAGATAACATCTTTGTACAACATTTTTTAATAATTTCCCAGAAAATTGAACATCCACATATACATATGTAACTTGGTCTGCTTCTTAGGACCAATCATACCCTGGTGGTTCCCAAATGCAGATGAAATAGATTACTTCAAGTTGAAATCTAGCAAGCTAAATGGTATTTTAACATTACAAAGTAGAATATATAAAAATTTGCAGCATATCTGATCAGCCAAGAAACATCTTGTGTAAGGAAAAGAGTCTTCATATTTGCCAAGCCCAGTATAAAATTTCTTGAAAATTTTCACACACACACACACACACACACACACACACATACACACACACACATCCTTTAGGTATTGCTAATATTAATTTATAGTTGCTCTTCTTACTTAAATATTGAGAGATATATAATTTATCTAGATAAAGTTTTATTGAAGATTTTAAAGAAGAAACTATCTATGGTTTAGTTTTCATGTGGAAAAAAAATTAAGAAACATGGCACAGAGCTCTTTTTGTAATAGTCAATGTTCTTTAGTCATTAACTCCCAAGAGAGAATAAGCGGCCAAATCAGTTTTCCAGTGAATAAACCAGCACCTTCCTGATTGTATTGGTGTTTTAAATTCAAGTAGTCTATTATTTCATTTACATGTGGAAAAACAGAAAAGTACAATCCTGTGAGGGAAATCCTCTTTGGTTTCTAAGAGGACATTACACCAAATACCTCTTTTTATTCTGGGTGAAATGTAAGGCATCATTTCAACTTGAATATTTATATTCATAATATTTATCTGAAACATGTTTTTCATATATTCTGTTTCTTTAGTAAAAGCATATGTAATTGTCATCTGGGAAAAGACACCCTGTTCAACAAATGATGCTGGTCAAACTGAATGCATACATTAAAAGTTAAAGATGAGTCATGCTAATCTTCCTTCACAAAACTTAATTCTAAATTTGTCTGAGACCTTAACAAAAATTTATATAAACTAGATTAATAGAAAAAAAACTTTCAGAAAAGAATGCTATTATCACCACTGCTAAGATCAAGAATTAATACAGAGGATATGCACACATATTCACACACACAACATTACCACCACCACCACCCCTAAAGCAGTCCCCTAACTTCACCAGGATGAAAGGTCTCCTCTCGAGTGGCTGTCAGGCAAATCAATCCTCTGCTAAATATGTATTTGGAGCCATGGATCCCTCCAGGTTTATTTGTAATAGGTAGAAATATAAACAACATAGATCATCTTCAACTGAAAAAATAAGGATGCAAAATCAGCTATGGAAAACAAAGACATCATGAATGTATAGGCAAATGAATGGATCTGATGAATCCTATCCTGAATGCTGTAACCCATTTCTAAAATGACAGACATGGTATGTATTCACTCATAAGAGGATATTAGCCATAAAATACCAGATACACAATCAACATACCACAAACCCAAAGAAATTAAACAAGAAAGCACAAGTGAGGATGCTTGACTTTCATTTAGAAAGAGTAATAAAATAGTCACAAGAGTCAGATGCAGACAGGAAACTGGGTGAGAGAGGATATGTGGAGGGCAATGGAGAATTTCAGCATCAGTGTGGGGAGGGCCAGAAGGGATGGACAGATAACCATGAGAATGGAAATCTGGAACTGACAGGGGTGGGAAAAGAGGGGACACCTCCAGAATGAAACAGAGAACTGGGATTCAGGAAGTACCCAAGAATCAATGGGTTGTCCTTATCTGTGACTCACATTATTAAGGATATAGAACCTGAAGTAGCCACCTCATATAGAGAGGCAGGAACCAGAATGGAGCGATGGGGACACTATTCCATTTATGAAACTTTCAACCCAAAATATATCCTGTCTACATGAAATGCAGGGATAAAGACTGAGCAGAAACTGAAATAATGGCAACCAATAACTGACATAATTTTAGACTTAACTCATGGACAAAAACAAATCCCTTGTTGTTGAGGATGGATTTCACTACTCTAGGTCTTTCGTATTCCAGATGAAATTGCACATTGCTCTTTCCAACTCAATGAAGAATTGGGTTGGAATTTTGATGGGGATTGCATTGAATCTGGAGATTGCTTTGGGTAAGATAGCCATTTTTCCAATGTTGATCCTTCCAATACATGAGCATGGGAGATCTTTCCATTTTCTGAGATCTTCTTAAATTTCCTTCTTTAGAGGTTTGAAGTTCTTGTCATACAGGTCCTTCACTTCTTTAGATTCACACCAAGGTATTTCTTAGTTTTTGTGACTATTGTGAGGGGTATCTTTTCCCTAATTTATTTCTAAACATGTCTGTCCTTTGAATATAGAAAGGCTACTTATTTGTTTGAGTTAATTTTATATCCAGCCACTTTGCTTAACTTGTTTATCAGCTGTAGGAGTTCTCTGGTGGAATTTGTGGGTTCATTTAAGTATACTATCATGTCATCTGCAAAAAGTGATGTTTTACTTCTTCCTTTCCAATTTGTATCCCTTTGATCTTCTTTTGCTGTCTAATTGCTCTGGCCAGGACATCCAGTACTATGTTGAATAGGTATGTGGAGAATGGACAGCCTTGTAGAGTCCCTGATTTTAGTGGGATTGCTTCAAGTTTCCCACCGTTAAGTTTGATGTTTGCTGTTGGTTTGCTGTATATTGCTTTTATTATGTTTAAGTATGGGCCTTGGATTCCTGGTCTTTCTAAGACTTTTAACATGAAGGGGTGTTGAATTTTGTCAAATGCTTTCTCAGCATCTAGTGAGATGACCATGTGGTTTTGTTATTTGAGTTTGTTTATATGGTGGATTAAATTGATGAATTTCCTTATATTAAACCATCACTGCATCCCAGGGATGAAGCCAACTTGGTCATGATGAATGATTGTTTTGATGTGTTCTAGGATTCATTTTGAAAGGATTTTGTTTTGTATTTTTGCATCAATGTTCATAAGTGAGATTAGTCTGAAGTTGTCTTTCCTTGTAGGGTCTTTGTGAGGTTTAGAAATGAGGGATATTGTGGCCTGGAAAAATGAGTTAGGTAGTGATCCACCTCATTCATTTTTTTGTGGAATATTTTGGAGAGTATTGGTATTATGTTGTCAATAAATGTCTGATAAAACTCTGCACTGAAACCATCTGAACCTGGGTTTTTTTTTTTTTTTTTTTTTTTTTTTTTTTTTTTTTTTTGGTTGGGAGGCTTTTGATGAATGCTTCTATTTTTTTTAGGTGTTATGGGATTTTTTTAGATGGTTTACCTGGTCCTGGTTTAACTTTATTATCTTGTATCTGTCTAGGAATTTATCCATATCCTCCAGATTTTCCAACTTTGTTGAGTATAGGCTTTTGTAATAGGATATGATGATTTCTTGAATTTCCTCAGTTTCAGTCATTATTTCTCCACATTCCTTTCTGATTTTGTTAATTTGAATACTCTCTGTTTGCCCTCTAGTTAGTCTGGCTAACGGTTTAACAATCTTGTTAATTTTCTCAAAGAACCAGCTCTTGGTTTTGTTTTCTTTGGATGGTTCTTTTTGTTTCTCTTTGGTCTATTTCTGTACTAAATTTGATTATTTCTTGCCGTCTACTCCTCTTGGATATATCTGCTTCGTATTTTTCTAGAGCTTTCAATTGTGCTGATGTATGCTCTCTCCATTTTCTTTTTGGGAACACTCAGAGCTATGAGTTTTCCTCTCAGTACTGCTTTCATTGCATCTCATAGGTTTGATTATGCCATGTTTTAATTTTCACTGAATTCTAGAAAATCCTTAATTTCTTTCTTTATTTCTTCTTTGACCCTGCTATCGTTTAATAGAGCACTGTTTAGTTTCCATGTGTATGTGTGCTTTTTGTTGTCTTTGTGGTTATTAAAGACCAGCATTAGACCATGGTGATCTGAAAGGATGCATGGGAGCATTTAAATCTTCTTATATCGATTGAGGCTCATTCTGTGTCCAATTATTATGCTCAATTCTTACACACCAAGAAAACTTTGACTAATTCCAGGTTACATCCTGTTTTACATGTAGTTTTTGCTCATTGTAACTAGTAAGACCTTAATGCACACTATCAAACCTTTGGGGGAAAAAAAAAGGCCATGCACTGACAAAAATGTATTCTTATACATTTATGTAAAATGCTTTAAATTTGTTCTTTTATCTTTGTTTTTTTAAAATAAAGTTGTTCATAAAAAAAAAGAACAAATCCCTGACACTTTTATTGATATTATATTGTGCTTCCAGACAGGAATCTAGAATGGCTGTCCTCTGAGAGGCTCCATCCAGCAGTTCACTCAGACAGATGAAGATAACCAAACAGTGGATCTACCTTGGGTGCTTTTATGGAAGAAGTGGAGAAAAAGATTGTGTTTCCTAAGAGAATAGGAATTCCACAGGAAGACCAAGAGAAACAACTAAGGAGGACCCTTGGGTATCTTAGAGATACCACTAACCAAAGCACATGCAGGGCCTGGACCTTTGCTAACCAGAACATGTGTAACTGATGTACAGCTTGGTCTTCATGTGGATTCCACATAACTGGATCCCTAAATGCTTTTACCTGTCTATGGGATATGTTTTTCTAGTTGGGCTACCTTGTCTGGCCTCAGTGGCCGAGGAAGATCCAAGTCCTGCAGAGATGCAACATTCCAAGGTGTGGAGAATTGCTCAAAAGAGAAAAGGATGGGAATAGGGGGATGGGGGTAGGAGCATGGAGGAAGAATTGTTGGACCAGGAGGGTGTTGGTGTGTAGAATGTAAAGTTAAAAAAACCTAAAAAAGATATTCATAAACTTTTACCAAGGGGTGAAATATAGCTATATATGCCATATTAATTACTCAAGGTATCTTTGATTTCCCTGAAAATGTGGGAAAAGAAACACAATCATATAAGAAAGGTTTAATACATTTCTCATACCATGATGAGAGCTGAAAAATATATTTTAAGTAAAATAAATATAATTTGGAACACCAAATCAAATTTCGTACTACTTCATTAGAAACAATAGGTTTATTTATATATATTGAACATACTCTCTTTGATATGAAAAGACCCTATATTTAAAACTTGGCAAAATTTTAAAAGGACAGGGCATTATTTGATATCAATGAACATGCTTTTTATATTTTAGTGATAAAGTATTGCACAGTCATTTCTTATTAATTTATATTAAAACTTTTTGGACTTTAACAAATGCTGATGGTTTTTTTTTTTTTTTAGCCATTTGTAGTTCATAGTGCTAAGAACAGAAAAATGTTTCATGTGATGATTTCTTTTCATTTATTTTGAATGTTAGTACATGATTGGTCTGAAGAGTTTTAGATTTTAAATAATCAACTAGATAAAATGAAAAAAGGAAAGTGTAAGCTTTATTAGGCAGTGAGTAAATGAAATTAATGAACCAGAAACAGTCGTCAAATTGTATTGCACAATGGAAAAGAACATTTCTTGGGATGGACAAGATGCTTATACTCACAATTCATGAACTGCTACTCACATTTTTAAATATTGCATATAAATGATGAGAGTGTGTTGATTGTTGTTTAGGTGATACATGATTGGACAGTGGAGAGGTAGGCAGGGACAAGGCCAGGAAAACTGAAGAAAAGAAAAGGAGGAGGATATTCTGAGAGAAACAGAGATGGAGGCAGATGTGTTTGTTTCTTTCAGCACATCACCATCTTGATGACGTTATTATTATTTCTAAGGGTTTCAAAGGGTCTTTTTATCTCATATAGAAGAGCAGTTTGAATTTTTGTCTATTGGTTGTAAGCTTATTGTCTAGAGGGTTTGAGGATTGACAATTTGACATATAAACCTCTTTGATAATCTACCGGGCTTTGAAGTCATGTTTGTGCCTGGCAGTGGAGAAAAGGAACACCCAGGGCAGTCATATCTACTGGGATAGAAGCAACAGGGCAGGTGCAGGGAATCGCCTGGGAAGGGAATTGCGTGGAAAGGGCAGCTTGCAGACAGTGTAAGAGTCTATGCACTTGGCTTCATACTGGAGAAGCTCCAACAGAGTGAGATCTCGGGGCTAATAGCAACAGAATCATTTTTCAATATACACTGCAACAGAAAAGTAGAGAAATGGTTGTACTGGATTTTGTCTATCAATTTTCCAATAAAGTCCACTGTTTCCCATTTGCTCATTTGTTAAAATTAATACTCTAGTGGTTTATTCTTTCTGGGCATTATCAAGCATTCAGCATTTTGTTTGGCTCTGTGGACTGGGCTTTTGTCCAAAGTATGTTTGAGGTACTATCAAAAAGAATGTGGACTAGTGATTTTAAACTACTATCTCTCTCTGTCTCTGTCTCTCATTCTGTCTCTCTCTCTGTGTGTCTCTGTCTCTCTCTGTCTTTCATTCTGTGTCTCTGTCTCTCCTTCTCTTTTCTACTCTTTCTTTCTATTTTTGTTTTCATATATGCATCATAGGACTAAACATTTAAAAATGATGGTACTAGAAACTTCTATGAGTAGTAGTGGACTCTATCTTCACTCACTAAAAGGCAAAAACAAAAAGGAAAGAAACATCAGAGTTTTAAAAGAGAAATACTGACAGAAAGTTTACTAAGTATGTCTTTCCAAATTTTATAGAAATTTCTAGAATCATTTGAGCATGCTAAGTAGAAGACAATATTATTATGGGTGACTGGTTTTTTGTTGTTTTTAGTTAAAATGCTAGAAGTAAAAAAAAAAAAAGTACAATGAAAATAATATGGATTAGGCAAATACTCTCAAAGATGATTTTATTTTCTAAATGTGTTTGATGTGTTGTTTTAAAAATTTTATTGGTTATTCTCTTTATTTACATGTCAAATGTTATACCCTTCCCCTCAACTACTCTTCTTCCTCCCCCTCAACTTGATTCTTTGAAAGTGCTCCCTCTCCCAATCACCATCTCTACCTCAGTGCCTTGGCTGATGATGTTGTTCTTCCCATGAGGGTGAAAATCTTTCATCTATTTCAGTCCTTTCTCTATCTCTTTTATTGGTGTCCCTGTGTTAAATCTGATGTTAGATGTGCTTAATGGATAGTTTTTTATGTGTTCCAGAACTTTTTTTATTCTTTAACCATTGTAAGAAATTTCAGAATTTGATAAAAGAAAGACAACAGATAGATGAGTCTTATGGACTTCATTTTTAAAAGTACTTGAACAACATTTAGGAAAATATTTAATCTAAAAATAGCCTTAAAAGGAGAACTCACTTACATTACTGAATTTGATATAATTTTGATAAGTCATTCCTTACTCAGTATAATATTTTTTAGATCCATTTGTCTAAGAATTTTATGAACTCATTATTTTTAATAGCTGAGTAGTACTATATTCTGTAAATGAAACACACAATATTTTCTGTATCCATTCCTGTCTTGAAGGACATCTGGGTTGTTTTCAGTTCCTGGCTATTATAAATAAGGCTAATATAAACATAGTGAAGCATGTGTTCTTGTTATATGTTGGAGCATATTTTGGGTCTATGTTCTGGAGTGGTATAACTGGTACTATGTCCAATTTTTCTGAAGAAATGCCAGGCTGATTACTAGACTGGTTGTACCAGCATGCAATCTCACCAAAAGTGAAGGAGTATTCCTCTTTTCCACATGCTTGTCAAAAGCTCAGAATATCAAAGATACAATTCACAGACCATATGTAACTTCAGAAGAAGAATGACCAAAGTATTTATGCTTCAGTATATATATATATATATATATATATATATATTCAAAAATATCAAGCTTTTCCCCTTTAGAAGGGGAAACAAACATATTCTCAGGAGGAAATATGGAAACAAAGCTTGAAGCAGAAACTGAAGGAAAGGCCATCCAGAGATTGCCCCACTTCCAGATCCAACCCATATTCAGCCACCAAACCCAAACAATATTGCTGATGCCTAGAAATGTATGCTGGCAGGAGCCTGATATATCTATCTCCTAAGAGGCTCTACAAGAATATAAGAAATACAGAGGCAGATGCTCATATCCAACCATAGGCTGAAAATGGCTTCCTTAGTTGGGGAGATAGAGAAAGAATTGAAGGAGTTGAAGGTGTTTGCAACCATAAGAACAGCAATACTAACCAACAAGAGCTCCCAGAGATTAAACTTCTATCCAAAAAATCAGGGGGAGGGTGATGGAGTAGGGGATATGGAGGGAAATCTAGGAAAAAAGATAACATTTAAATATAAATAAAATATATTCAATAAAATCAGAAAAACGGAATTTCTTTAAGTTGGGTTAATATATCAACATTTTAAACTTAAGATGTTTTGATAAAACTCAGCAGTTATGTAATATACTCACAGGTTTGTCTTAAAACAAAACTTTTTCCATGACAATATCAACACAGAGTTTTTAAATAAACATCAGAAACCTGAGGGTAGAGTAGATAAATCATAAAATATTTATGTAATAAATATTTTTATTTATTACATAACATAAAATTTTTATTTAGTAAATAACATAAAATGGCATATGTGAAAGGGCTATATATAAGATAATTAGTTTCAAAAAGAATAGTATATGGAATCTAAATCAAGTTTAAGAAGTGGACAGTAAGCTCAGTCTGTTCAATTTCATGTTCTTACTGTATTAACTTTCATTACATATTTTAAATCCTAAGTAAATATCAAAATTGGAAAACAGGTTTTTAATACCTTTATAAAAATAAGGCAAACATCTCCACATTTAACCAGGGTCACTAGAACTAATAGAAGAGAAAGTAGGGAAAACCTGAGAACACATAGGCACAGGGGAAAATTTTCTGAACAGAACACCAATGGCTTGTGCTGTAAGACCAAGGATGTAGAAATGGGACTTAATGAGAAAGCACAATTTCTGTAAGGTTAAGAACACTATCAAGAAAACCAAATGGAAGACAACAGATTGGGAAAAGATCTTTACCAACCTCACATCTGATAGAGGTCTAATATCTAATATATAGAAAGAACTCAAGAAGTTAGACACCAGAGAATCAAATAATCCTATTAAAATGAGGTGTAGAGCTAAACAAAAAATTTCAACTGAGGAATATTGAATGGCTGAGAAGCATCTAAGGAAGTGCTCAACATCCCTAGTCATCAGAAAAATGCAAATCAAAACAACCCTGAGATTCCACCTCAAACCAGTCAGAATGGCTAAGATCAAAAACTCACAAGACAGCAGATGTTGGCAAGGATGCTGAGAAAGAGGAACACTCCTCCACTATTGGTGGGGTTCTAACCTGTCACAACCACTCTGGAAATCAGTCTGGCGATTTCTCAGAAAATTGTAAATAGTTCTACCTGAAAACCCAGTTATTTCACTTCTGGGCATATACCCCAGAGATGCTCTAACATACAATAAGGACACATGCAACACAATGTTCATAGCAGCCCTATTCATAATAGCCACAAGCTGGAAAGAACTCAGATGTCCTTCAGTAGATAAATGAATACAAAAATTGTGGTATATTTACATAATGGATTACTACTCAGCTATTAGAAACAATGACATTATGAAATTCCTAAGAAAATGGATGCATCTAGAGAATATCATCCTGATCGAGGTAACCCAATTACAAAACAACAGATATAATATGCAGTCACTGATAGTTGGATACCAGCCCTAGAAAGCTCTGAATACCTCAGAAACAACTCCCAGGCCATATGAAGCTCAAGAAAAACAAAGGACAAAAAGTGAAAGCCTCAGTCCTTCTGAGGAAAAAAATAAGTATATAGTACCCTCTCAGAGTGTGGTACTCCTGAACCTTAAATCCTTAATAATCCAAGAGCTAAGAATATAGATTTGTGACAATTTTTGGTATTCAAAAATTATTATGTTTAATCTATATACACCAAGAAATCTGACTGTTTCCATGTTACATTGTTCTACATGTACTTTATGCTCATGGTAGCTAGTAGATTTCAATACATATTATCAATCTTCTAAAGAACTCAGTACTGACAAAATATATTCATATAGTGTTATGCCAAAATGCCTTTAAAAAACATACATGTATCTCTCTTTTTATAAAAACAAAGTTGAAAGAGAAAAAAAAGAGAATACAATGGATGGAACTTGAAGCCATCATCCTGACTGAGGTAACCCAGTCACAAAAGAAAACTCATGGTATGTACTCACTTATTAGTGGACATGTATATTCACTTATAAGCAGTCCTCTCTCACCCCCCCCCAAAAAAAAAGTGCTCTGAATACCCAAGAAACCAGCTACTGAACTTATGAAGCTCAAAAAGAAGGAAGACAAAGATGTGGATGTTTTAGTCCTTTTAATAAGGGAAAACAAATAAGGGAAAAAACACAAGGCCAAATAGAGGAGCAGGGATTGAAGAAAAGATCTACAGAGACTGCCTCACCTGAAGAACCATTGATATGCAGCCACCAAACCCAAGCATGATTGCTGATTCCAAGAAGTCTTTACTGGCAGAAGCCAGACATGGATGTCTCTCTCCTCAGAGACTCTTCCAGAGTCACACAGATACAGATGAGAAAGGATGCTTGCAGCTAAACATCAGACTGAACACAGGACCCCAGTGAAAGAGCTAGAGAAAGCACTGAAATAGCTGAAAGATTTGCACCCTCGTGGTAAGAAAAACATAATCATCAGCCAAGACACTGAGGTAGACAGGGTGAAAGGGAGAGGGAGCACCTTCATGGAAGCAAGTTGAGGAGGAGGAGGGAGGGGAGTGGGGGGAAGGGTACAACATTTGAAATGTAAATAGAAAATGTCCATTTTTTTTTTAAAGAATGTAATCTTTTGGTCTCTTTGTTCTCTCTCAGACTACTCATGAAATGAGGGCCTTTGGGGCCTCTGTTGCACACAAAACTCTGCATATTGAGCTGTTTTCTTTTTTTTTTTTTCCAATGCCTGACAAAAACAGTGCAAGTGATTATTTGAGACTTAAAAGACAGCGACTCACTCCATTTTACTTAATATCCTTGTGGAATCCGTTATAAGACATGACAATTGAATTTTTCTGACATCAGTACCCAGAGGTAGGGCACTTTCTGAACAATTTGATTTTATGATTACAATTTAAGTGTTAAATTTAGGACATGACAGCAATTTAGGAGGAACTTAGTGGTTCAGGTGAACCAAAGCCTAAAATTCATGTGAGATTGTTAACAAGTAATGTAGCAGAAATTCAAATGATCAGAATACAGACAAAATATGGACAGTTAAATCCAGGAAAACAAAATTTTTCTTTGATTGTTTGTCTTTAAAGTTAGGGCAACACTGAAAATTGAAATAGAAGTTTTCCTTATTATATGCTAAAAAGAATTTTATAAATTTACTCCAAAACTTAATTCTCAGTGAGAGGCTATATTAACAGTAATAGGTTTGTTTAACAAAATGTTTAAAGGGAGTGAAACATTCAGCTTGTGATATGGTTAGTGGTAAACCCATGTAGTCTAATTTGCAATGAAAATGTAAAGCAGGAAAGAAGAATGGAACTACTTAAACAATGTAACATTTTGAGAAAATGAACAGTTATGAGTTTGTGTCCAAGAAAAGAGTAATTGCTAGCAAGATTAGCACTGATAAAATGAGGTCAAGTTCTTTGCACTGGGAAAATGAAAAAAACATTGGAGATGTCTTGGCAATCTCCAAGGAATTAGTATTTCTCATTTCAAAGTGTATTAGTTAATATGCTAAAGAGAATAATATCAAATATAGATAGATAGTTAATCCCTTGTAGGCATAAGGTTATGTACTGTTTAAAGTTTATCTTTGTGTTATTCGAATGTTGATTTATCTGTCTTCATATATATATATATATATATATATATATATATATATATATATATATATTTGTATATATATGTATATATGAGAAAATTTTATATATTAGCCCTCACTGTCAAACAATCTGAAAAGACTTACTTGTATTCTAGAAAATTGTGGAAACCTATAGTGTCTTGGTCTCATGAACAGGACAACTCAAAATAAAATATAATGCAGTTGAAGTGTAAGGGCCTCAAGAATTCAAGAAAACTGATACTGCAGGTTCACACTGAAAAACTGAAAACTCCTAGCTCAATAATTGTGGGTCGTATCAGCAGAAAGCACATTACATAAAATTGCAGGATATCCAAGAGACAGTAACCATTTTCTTCCTCAGTATTTCCTGTTCAGTTTCAATCTTCACCCAACTATATTCTGAAATTTTGTTTTGAAATGATCCTTGTCAGTTAAATAACCCACAGCAGAATCTTTTGAAACTGCTTAACAGATATACCCTGAAATATTTATTACTAGTTTTGAGTAATTCCCCAGTCCAAAAAAGTTATAACTCCAAATTAACCATCACATATATATTTATTATAACACATGAAAAAATTAATTATTGAAACTATAGAACCATTTGCAGGCATAATATATTGGGCACTGTGTAAAGTCTATCTTCGTGTTACTCAAATGCTGACTTACCTGCCTTCCTCCTTCTTTCAGTCTACATGTGGTGTTGTAAAGCTTACGTCAAGAATCTCTCAACTCATGTTTGTAGGAACAATGCATACGATTTATTCTCTGCCTTGTCAATGAAGGCTGATCACCTGATGGCTGGGCAAAAAAGAAATTAGGCTGGGATTTCTATAATTCTAAAGGAGAGAGAGAAGAATAAGGCCAATAGAGCCAAGCAGGAGGAGAAGAGGAGACATCACAAGAGTTCAGGTGGAGCACGTATGGCCCTAAGTGCAAGTATTATGGTTTCTTGGGATTTTTTGTTTGTTTGTTTGTTTGTTTGTTTGCTGGGGGTGTCCTAAAAATTAGGTTACAGGATTAAAATAGATTGATTGACTGTCCAGGTATTAACATAAAACTTCAAATAAATCTTGGTCTCTTTTGTAATTATTAAGGAAACAGCCAGGATAAAAAACAACGGAGACTATATTAATTTACTGAATATATTTATATTAAATATTGTATTTATAACCCTTTATAATTATAACATGGGTGAAAAAGTGAAGAGTCTATATATTAATCCAAAATATGCTCATGACAGAAATTATATTTCTAAGAAAAAGAAGAGAGACTTATCTCATGACTTACCTCTTAGCTAGTATTCAGTTTCTACTATGGAAGACTAATAATAAAAATATAGACAAATTAGTTTTATACACATTCAATACATTCTTTGTATTATTATTATTATTATTATTATTATTATTATTATTATTATTATTATTAGCAATTTTCTTTAATTACATTTCAATTGTTATCCCCTCTACCAGTTCCCATCTGAAATCCTCCATCACATAGCCCTTCCCCCTGCCTCTATGAGATTGTTTATTTACCCACACAGGCACTCCCTTCCACCTCCCTTCCCTGGCATTCCCACAAACTGAGGCACTGAGCTTTCAAAGGACCAAGAATCTCTCCTCTCATTGATCCCTGATAAGGCCATCCTCTGCTACATATGTCTACATTTTGGTTGGTGGTATAATCTCTGGGAACTCTGGGAGGTCTGGTTGGTTGATATTGTTGGTTTATCTCTCTCAGTATGATATTTTTCTAGTTTCATCCAATTGACTAAGTATTTCATGAAGTCATTGTTTTAAATAGCTGAGTAGTACTCCATTGTGTAAATGTACCACAATTTCTGTATCCATTCTTCTGTTGAAGGACATCTGGGTTTTTTCCAGCTTCTTACGATTATAAATAAGCCTGCTATGAACATAGTGGAGCAAGTGCCATTGTTATATGTTGGAGCATCTTTTTGGGTCTATGCCCAGGAGTGGTATAGCTGGGTTCTCAGGTATAATATATGCAGTTTCTGAGGAACTGCCAGACTGATTTTCAGAGTGTTTGTACTAGTTTGCAATCCCACCAACAATGGAGGAGTTGCCGGCACCTGCTATCCCATGGATTTTTTTCTTTTTAATCTTAGCCATTCTGAATGGTGTGAGGTTGAATCTCAATGTTGTTTTGATTTGCATTTCCCTATTTCCCAGATGACTGGGATGTTGAACACTTCTTGAGGTTCTTCTCAGCCATTCAGTATTCCTCAGCTGAGAATTCTTTACTTAGCTATGTACCCCATTTTAATAGGGTTCTTTGATTCTCATGAATCTAACTTTGTGAGTTTTTTGTATATATTGGATATTGGCCCTCTGTCGAATATATAATTGGTAAAGAACTTTTCCCAAACTGCCCATTTCATTTTGTCCTGTTGGCAATGTCTTTTACCTTAAGCTTTGAAATTTTATAAGGTTCCATTTGTAGATTCTTGATCTTAAAGTAAAACCCATTGGTGTTCTATTCAGAAAAGTTTCCCCTGTGCCTATGTGTTCAAGGCTCTCCCTCACTTTTTCTTATATTAGTTTCAGTGTATTGGGGATTACATGGAGGTCCTTGATCCACTAGGACTTGAGCTGTATACAAGGTTTAAAAATTGATCTATATGCATTCTTCCAAATGCTGACTATTAGTTGAACAAGCACCATTTTCTGCCAATAACACACAAAAGGTCGTTGTCAAATTTTTTTAGTTATTTGCTCAGAGTTATCTTGGTAAAGTAGCTGTATCTGTGTTTTTGATCTTTATACATCTACTGTAAAATTACAAACCATGAAATTGTGTCCCTATTATTCTTTCTTCCCCTCCACTTAACAACTCTTCTAAACATGTAATTTAGATTTTAGTTAACTAATATAAGTATTTTTTTCTAATATAAGTTTTATTTCTCTTATGCTTGGTTTTTCCTCTTTAATGATTCTTCAATTATGATGAATAATTTGTATTTTTCAAATTTTATTCAAACAAAAGTATTTTAAATAAAAGCTATATGTTTTTCAAATCATGCTCAAATGCCTTACCTGTCTGATCATTCTTAATTTTTAGGTAACTATATCTGTAGTTGCTCTAAGCTACATAGGAAATAGGAGGTTATTACTTCTGCAAGGTTGTCATTAGTTTGGCACAGCTGGGTAATAACAAGATGCCTCAGAACATTCTATTTAATTCACTGAATTCCACAGAGTCCAGGAAAATGACCTTGTAGGTTCAGAAACAAAAACCTGCTGTATCTCACAGTTAATTGAAATCAGACATCTGATCTCATGCCACTTGAAGCTTAGCATTTAAGTGAACTCCCCTAAAACAACCCTGAAGTTTTTAAATTTACTGCTTTAAATATGGTTGTAAAGTAAACTGAACAATTGCTTAAATCTTTGCATGTATTTTCATTATAAGTCATGATGCTGAGGAAAATGATTGGAATTTACTTGATGAACAAGTAAAGCCAATGGTATTATTTGAGTGTCTAATCCTAACAGCTTCTTACAAATAACCACATTCTTTGCAGGAAGAACCATTTGTGTCAAGTACATTAAACACCCAAAAGCCATCCATCCAAGGCTACATTTAATACATGTATTTGCTTGTCATGTTGCTCACTGTAGCATTCTTTGTTTTTCTGTTAGAGGTTTCAGTTTGTGATGAATCCAACATTTTCTTAAAGAGTTTAAAACAGATACTTTCAGCCTTCCTGGACAAATCCTCTGCATTACAATCACTTCAATGGTCTGTTAAAGATTTAGGCCTCAGGAGGACATCACAGACTGACAGAATCTTTGATTTTAGACTAAAGAATTTATGTTTATGTGAACTATGTAAATAATAGTCCTTCTGACTAATGGTGGAATGAATAGGCTTTTGTAAATTGCTTCCTGGCATTATATATCTTCACATCTCTGTCTGTTTATCTATCTATCTACCTATCATCTATCTATCAATTATCTATCTATCTATCTATCTATCTATCTATCTATCTATCTATCTATCTATCTATCATCTATCTATTTACCTATCATCTATCTATCTACCTATCTCTCTATCTATCTATCTATCTATCTATCTATCTATCTCTATATATATCTCTATATATGTTATTTCAGGTACCCTGACTCAAAAGATGATGAAAAAACATGAGTGGTTTTATAAATCTTCTTTTTTCAGTTGAATAACAAAGAATATTATCTAATTATATAATTATCTAGAAATTTAATAATTATACAAATACTAAAAATGTATAATGCCCAACTTCATTTTATTTTGATCGGAATTGATAAGAAAAACATTAATATAATTTTTTTAAAAAAAAACTCAGAAATATATAATTTTATTCTCAAATTTTAAGTTTCACTACAGCATAATTTTGGACAAAATATGAATCAACCAAAACAATAAATGAACAGACTTGTAAATATAGAGATAGATAGATAAATAGAAAGAAAGAAAGATAGATAGATAGATAGATAGATAGATGATAGATAGATAGATAGATAGATAATTGACTAATTTTATATCATGTACTGCATTTAGAATTATGTTGAAAAATATTGAGAATTTTAAAATTCTCTTTCCATGCTGAAATGCAGTTAAACAAACTTAAAACTTTATACATAATATAAAGCTATTTTACTTCCCAGTAATGCATAAGACTTAAAGTATGAAAATTAAGTACAAAAATATTTGGAACATTTTACTAATTATAATTTGAACACACAGATTTTTTGTATCACAATATATGTTTGGTAAGTCAGAAAATAATTTCTACTTAGACTCACTCATGACATAGTTCATAGAATCTTGTAGTACATGACTTAGTCAGGTAAGTTCCATGTAAAGAAATGTGGTGACATAAAAAAAAAAAAAAAAAATGCTTCTTTTGATAAAGAGACTTGAATCAAGCCAATACCACCTAATTCTGTTTTTTAAGAATAAACTATTTTATTCATGAATACCATATGAAGCATGTGTTTCATTGAATTATAACAAATATTTCTTAGTAAAATAACAATACTAATTACTCCTTATATTGATTTTACTTTCATTAATTCTTTCATATGTTAATATGATGAAGAATATTTTAATAACATACATTGTTTATTTATACTCTGAGTTCACTTTGTTTCTCATTTCAACTTCAGGGAGAATATATTGTCAGTATATTTTCCACTGAATATTCAAAGGAGAAATAATCTGGGTCTAAGTCTCATATTTAGAATTTCAAAGGTGTAGGTCTAGCTAAATGATGTTAGTAGAGTCTTTTCTAACTTCTATGGCCTCACTGTCACTGGAGAGCTATCCAGATTTCTAGTACCAGGCATGCTTTTCCTCCTGTTGTGCAGGTGTTAAGTTGAAGTAGACAGCTGTTGTTAGCCACTGACAGGTGATGGCCACTGACTGTACTTTTCTGCATATCTCACCATGTTGTTAATTGCTGAAGTTCATGAGTGTTACCATGGTATCAGCTGTTTAATTGCTTTTTCCCTTGGCAGCTCGAATAGTATTTTTTTGGAAACAATGTGGGACAGACCTCAGGAAAGAGGTTTTTGGGTCAGATCCATTTCAAAGCTTGTGAGTCCTCTGGTATAAATTTGCCCTATGGAGTCTTCAGCATATGGACACACTTTCACCTGCTGCAAGGTGTGGGAGGCTATATCTAAAATCTGTATTGTTTTGTTATTCATTCCAACTCAGGTAATTCATCAGACTAAGCATTCAAAATGAGATTTCCTATATGTAGTACTGGGATTCTTGTCAGTCTATGGGTCTTGTGAGGAACACTGTCAGCCCAAATCATTTAACTTACTCTTAAATATATATGTTTATACATATTTACCTATTGGTGCTGTGCATAATTTGCATAACCTAAATTAATATGATTCCTTGAATATTTATAAAACAAGTCTGGTGTTATTTACTATTCAATTCTCTTCCTTCCTGACTGATCTCTGACTCTCCTTATCTGCTCAAACCCTGTATGTCTATTTTCTTTCACATGTTGTATTACCTGCAGTGTGGCCCCTTAATATTCTTTTATTTTCAGTGGTTATTGTGTGATACATGTTGTATCTGACTTTGGAACTAGGAACTTCAGATGAGAGAGAACATTTAATGTTTATTTTTCCAGGTCTGAATTACCTCATTCAAAATAATATTTTCTAGTTGTGTTTATATACTTGTAAGTTTTATGACTGCATGTTTTCTTTAGAGGTTAGTAACATCTCATTGTGTATATGTGACACATAGTCACTATCTATTTAGCTGTTTTAGGACATTTCCAAAAATTTTGTTTTCTTTTTATTGTGAGCAGGGCAACTATGAATGTTGTAGAGCAACTGTCTGAGGCCGTTATTGAGTGTTTTGTAAATATGTCAATGAATGTGAAATAAGACATTTATTTTTAGAATTGGAGGATTCTAGACTGGCCATATCAATTTGCACTCCCATGAACAGGAATTGAGTACTGTCATTTTCCCACAACCTCACCATCATGGTTTCTCCTTTTTTAAGTTGATCCTAGATATTTTGAAGGGATAGAAATGAAATCTGAACACTGTTTTAAGATACATTTTTTAAATTGACACAGGTAATGATTATATTTTATGACATGTCTTATAGTCTTATATTTATAACCACAAATAAATGTACTTACTAAGCCTCATCAAAAACTTCTTTGTTTGCAGCACACAGAGAAGATTGTAGAAAGCCACAACTGCAAATGATGTAAAGATAAATCAAGCTCTGGATGATGAGTCCCCACTGATAGAGCAGCTCCTATATCTGTGACTCAGGGAACATTGCAGGCAGGGGTCAGAAAAAATGAGTGAGCCAGAATACCATGAAGTATTCTATTCAGTGAAAATAAGTTTCTTCAGATTGGGCTCCAGAGGTAAGGCAAAACAATGACAATATCAATATACACGTTGACATGGAAGGGGAAAACTTTTATTAAATACCACCCTATACCCAGGAATGAGTCTTTTATTAATGGTTCAATGCAGTGTGTTCACTATTGAAAATTATGTATATACATATATATATATATATATATATATATATATATATATATATATATATATATATATGTGTGTGTGTGTGTGTGTGTGTGTGTGTGTGTGTGTGTGTTTGTGAAACAACCTAAAAGTTTTTATATATACATGAACATGTACATACACAAGTAGACTAACACAACATATATAATATAATAATTAATGAAGGAAAAGCTATGCTATCAACATGAGAGAGATTTGTAGCTGGGAGTGTGGAAAGGACAAAGGGAACTGATATAATTCTATTTCAGTTTCAAAAATTCTTTTTTTTTGTCTGAGATTTTTTTTATTATTCGTCTAATGCTTACTTGCCAGCAGTGATCAGTCCAGAAGTAAATACTTCAAGGTAAGAAAATGTCTTTCTATGAATTTAACTATAAACAATAAGAAATCCAGTCATTTTCCAAAATTTACCAACATAATTAGAGGCTATTTACAATACCAATACCGAAGGCCCAACATTCTTAGGGACAGCATGTTCAACATCTCTCCCCCAGTTTGGTGGTAGAATGGAAGAACAGAACTAAAATAAAGGTTTGAAAGATTTTAGTGAACAGAAAGGCTGTACCTAGTCTTCAAATCTGTCCAAAGCAAATGTAGTGAAAGCCTTCTAATCCTTCAGAGCGTCTTCTGGCACTAACTTGAGAAAAACAGAGCCTCTGTCCTACATCATCATACTGACTTTCTCTAGTTCCTTCTTGTTGTTCTGTGTAGTAGTTCATTGATCCTGGGATTCTCTTTAAAACAGAAGGAGAAGAACAACAAGGGAGGGTTAAAACAGGTGTTTGCAAATCTGAACAATCATGAATTAGAATGCTTAGTAAATGCATTGAAAGCCTGGGGTTGCTTACAATAGAACTCTTAGCTGTCAGGCACAGGGCCATGGGTTGGATTCCCAACATGGCCAAAGTAGACTGATAAATGTATGAACAAAAAATGTTTTGAGAAAATCTATACCCATTATCGAAGCCTTTTAAAATTGGAGTGCGTTTGTTGTTGTTTTGAAAGTTGTTTTCTCACCATATTATGTTCAGTTCTGTTGGTTGTTGCTTTCATTGTGGTTGTGGTACCCATTTTACCTGAGGCCTCAGAAGATTAGAAGCTCCTTGCTTTGGCTCAAAATTATGTTGTAGGTACAGTGATAATTTGAAGCCATTGGTCTTCTGGTAGTTCCTTAGGGCTTCAATTTTCAGCTCAATCACTTTGTAGTGAAAGCCATCTGAAGGATGGTGGATTGTTCCTCACTTTATTTTCCTCTGCTGCCTTTGCTGGTGGAAAAAAAAACCTTCTTTCCATCTTGCATGTCTGCCTTGGGCTTTGCAGGTAATGCTTTCTGTTGATCACGGAGCTCTTCTGACTCAAATGTGTTGTTCCATATCATGTCCATTTCCTCCAGAAGCACCTTGTTTTTTTCTTCCAGGTTCTGTTTCATCTCCTCTGCTTCCTTAATAAACTCCAAAACTGAAGATTCATCACATCCCTTTCCTGGCATGATCTGTCTCATGATCTGCAGACTCTTTTGTTTTTCCTCCAAGTTAGCCATTAACTTCTGCAATAAGAAATTGTTCTTATCTTCCAGAGGTTTCAGCATCCCTAGAAGTTCCTGCTTCCTTAACTTTAAGTCCTCATTTAATTCCTTCAAGTATTTGTCATATATTTTAGAATTTTTTTGAGGACAAGCCAGATCCTGAAGAGTTCTGCCACTTGTCATCTTAAAAAGAAACTCCTACCAATAAACAGGACTTCTTGAAAATATGTACTTTCTTTCCACATTCAGATAAGATAGCATTTTGAGGTGGTGGTTCTTGAAGCTCCTGTTGCACTAGACTGATTTTAGCTACAGTGTGAGGTCACAATAGCACCAAGACCACAAAGTGAGAAGATGCTTCTTTTAAAAACTTTATTTTAAAAAACAAAGATATAAAAAAAACATTTTTAAACATTTTTATATAAATGTATACAAATACAATTGTGTCAGTCCTCAGCTTTTTTTTTCTTTTTTTTTTTTTAAGGTTTGATACTGTGCATTAAGATCTTACTAGATACAATGAGCAAAAAGTACATGTAAAACAGGATGTAACCCGGAATTAGTCAAGGTGTTCTTGGTGTGTAAGGATTGAGCATAACAGTTCTTTTTTTTTCCTTTGGATTTGTTTTGTTCTGTTTTGTTTTGTTTTTTTCTTGAACTTCACAGAGTCTGTGAGTTGTTTCTGGGGCAGTGCGAGCCTCTGGGGTTAGCATCCCACTATCAGTGACTTCATATTATGTCTGTTCTTTTGAGACTGGATTATCTCACTCAGGATGATATTCTCTAGATGCAGCCATTTTCTTAAGAAATTGGTTAAGTCATTGTTTCTGATGGAGTAGAACTCCATTGTGTAAATGTAGCACAATATTTGTATCCATTCATCTACTGAAGGACATCTGGGTTCTTTTCAGCTTCTGGCTATTATAAATAGAGCTGCTATGAACATTGTGGTGCATATATCTTTGTTGTATATTAAAGTGTCTGTGGAGTATATGCCCAGAAGTGGAATAGCTGGGTCTTCAGGTAGTAATACGTCCAATTTTCTGAGGAATCGCCAGACTGATTTCCAGAATGGTTGTATCAGTTTAAACTCCCACCAAAAGTGGAGAAGTGTTCCGCTTTCTCTGCAACCTCGCCAGCATCTGCTGTCATTGGGGTTTTGAATCTTGGCCAATCTGACTGGTATGAGGTGGAATCTCAGGGTTGTTTTGATTTGCATTTCCCTGATGGCTAAGGATGTTCAGTGCTTCCTTAGATGTTTCTCAGCCATTCCATATTCCTCAATTGAGAACGTTTTGTTTAGCTCTGTACTACATTTTTTAATGGGGTCATTTGATTCTCTTGGTGTCTAGCTTTTTGAGTTCCTTGTACACCTTGGATATTAGGCCTCTATCTGATGTGGTGTTGGTAAAGATCTTTTCCCATTCTGTTGGTTGCCGTTTTGATTTCTTGACGATGTCCTTAGCCTTACAGAAACTTTGCAATCTCATTAAGACCCATTTGTTAATCTTTGACCTTAGAGCTGGAGCCATTGGTGTTTTGTACAGAAAATTTTCTCCTGTGCCTTTGTGTTCTAAGGTTTTCCCTACTCTCTCATTTAATAGTTGAGTGTATCTGGTTTAATGTGGAGATCTTTGATCCACCTACACTTGAGCTTTGTACAAGGAGATAAGAAAGGGTCTATTTTCATTCTTTTGCATGCAGAGTGCCAGTGGAACCAGCACCATTTGTTGAATAGGCTATCCCTTTTCCATTGAATGTTTACAGCTCCTTTGTCAAAATCAGGTAACCATAAAAGTGAGGGCTCAATTCTGGATCTTCTATTCTATTCCATTGATCAACATGCCGATTTCTATACCAGTTCCATCCAGTTTTCAGCACAACTGCCTTGTAATATAGCTTGAGGTCAGGGATAGTGATTCCCGCAGATGTTTTCTTGTTGTTGAGGATGGATTTCGCTACTCTAGGTCTTTTGTTATTCCATATGAAATTGCACATTGATCTGTCCAATTCAATGAAGAATTGGGTTGGAATTTTGATGGGGATTGCATTGAATCTGTAGATTGCTTTTGGTAGGATGGCCATTTTTAAAATGTTGACCTTCCTATCCATGAGCATGGGAGAGCTTTCCATTTTCTGAGATCTTCCTTGATTTCCTTTTTTAGAGGTTGGAAGTTCTTGTCATACAGGTCCTTCACTTGCTTAGTTAGAGTCACAACAAAGAATTTTATAGTTTTGTTGACTATTGTGAAGGGTATTTTTCCCTAAATTCTTTCTCCACATGTTTGTCCTGTGAATATAGGAAGGCTACTGATGTGTTTGAGTTAATTTTGTATCCAGCCACTTTTCTGAACTTGTTTATCAGCTGTAGGAGATCTATGGTGGAATTTTTGGGTTCACTTAAGTACTATCATGTCATCTGCAAAGAGTCATGTTTTTACTTCTTTCTTTCTGATTTGTATCCCCTTATCTCCTTTTGCTGTCTAATTGCTCCAGCCAGGAATTCCAGTACTATGTT
Organism: Micromys minutus; assembly: GCF_963924665.1. Taxonomy (NCBI): domain Eukaryota; kingdom Metazoa; phylum Chordata; class Mammalia; order Rodentia; family Muridae; genus Micromys; species Micromys minutus. The sequence goes on from NC_137974.1 coordinate 33,340,751, forward strand.
GAATAGGTAGAGGAGAGAGTGGGAAGCCTGTCTAGATCATGATTTTAGTGGGATTGCTTCAATTTTCTCATCGTTAAGTTTGATGTTGGCTGTTGTTTTGCTGTATATTGCTTTTATTATGTTTAAGTATGGACCTTGGATTCCTGTTATTTCCAGGACTTTTAACATGAAGGGGTGTTGTATTTTGTCAAATGCTTTCTCAGCATCTAGTGAGATGACCATGTGATTTTGTTCTTTGAGTTTGTTTATTTGGTGAAATACATTGATGTATTTCCTTATATTAAACCATCCCTGCATCCCAGGGATGAAGCCTTCTCGGTCATAGTGAATGATCATTTTGATGTGTTCCTTGATTCAGTGAAAGGATTTTGTTGAGTATTTTTCATCAATGTAAATAAGTAAGATTGGTCTGACGTTCTCTTTCCTTGTAGGGTCTTTGTGTGGTTTAGGTAAGAAGGGTTATTGTAGCCTCACAAATGAGTTAGGTAGTATTCCATCTGATTCTATCTTCTGGAATAGTTTGGAGAGTATTGGTGTTATGTCCACAATAACTGTCTGATAAAATTCTGCACTGAACCTGTCTGGACCTGGGCTTTTTTTGGTTGGGAGGCTTTTGATGACCTCTTCTATTTCTTTAGCTCTTATGGGATTATTTAGATGGTTTACCTGGTCCTGGTTTAACTTTAGGATCTTTTATCTGTCTAAGAATTCATCCATTTCCTCCAGATTTTCCAACTTTGTGTAGTATAGGTTTTTGTAGTAGGACATGATGATTTCTTGAATTTCCTCAGTTTCAGTTGTTATGTCTCCACTTTTCTTTCTGATTTTGTTAATTTGTATACTCTCTCTTTTCCCTCTAGTTAGTCTTGTTGGGGGTTTACAAATCTTGTTGATTTTCTCAAAGAACCATCTCTTGGTTTTGTTGATTTTTTCAATGGTTCTTTTTTTTTTCTATTTGGTCTATTTTTGCCCTATTTTTGATTATTTCTTACTGTCTACTCCTTTTGGGTGTATCTGCTTCCTTTTGTTCTAGAGCTTTCAATTGTGCTGTCAGGTTGCTAGTGTATGCTCTCTCTAGTTTCTTAATGGAAGCACTCAGAGTTATTTGTTTTCCTCTCAGTACTGCTTTCATTGCATCCCATAGGTTTGGGTGGGTTGTGTTTTCCTTTTCATTGAATTCTAAAAAATCCTTAATTTCTTTCTTTATTTATTCTTTGACCTTGCTATTCTTTAACTGAGCATTGTTTAGTTTCAATGTGTATGAGAGCTTTTTGTTGTCCTTGTTGTTGTTGAGACCAGCCTTAGAACATGGTTATCTGAGAGGATGCATGGGAGTATTTCAATCTTCTTATATCTATTGAGGCTCATTCTGTGTCCAATTATGTGGTCAATTTTTGAGAACGTGCCATGGTGTGCTGAGAAGAAGGTGTATTCTTTTACTTTAGGATGATATGTTCTGTAGATATCTATTAATTCCAGTTGGTTCATAGTCTCTGCTAGTTTTACAGTATCCTTGTTCAATTTCTGTTTCCATGATCTTTCCATTGGAGAGAGTGGAGTATTAAAGTCTCTCACTATTATTGTGTGGGGTGAGATGTATTTTTTGAGCTTTAGTAGGGTTTCTTTTATGAATGTGGGTGCTTTCGTATTTTGAGCATATATGTTAAGGATTGAGAGTTCCTCCTGGTAGATTTCCCCGGTAATGAGTAAAAAGTGTCCTTCCTTATCTTTTTTGATAACTTTTGGTTGGAAATTTACTTTATTCAATATTAGAATAACCACTCCAGCTTGCTTCTTGGGGCTGTTTGCTTGGAAGTTTTTTTCCATCCTTTTACTCTGAGATAGTGTCTGTCTTTGTCTCTGAGATGAGTTTCCTGTATGCAGCAAAATGCTGGATTTTGTTTATGTATCCAGTCTGATAGCCTATGTCTCTTTATTGGGGAGTTGAATCCATTTATGTTAATATATATCAAGGAATAGTGGTTTCTGTTTCCTGCTATTATTGCTTTTGTAGGTTGAGTTGTGTCTGTGTCTTTTCCTTCTTTTAGTTTTCTTGCTTAGGAGATTTCTTGTTAGTACTAGGATGTAGTTCCCTTCATTGTATGGGGTTTTCCACCTATAATTTATTGTAGTGCTGGGTTTGTGGTCAGATATTGTGTAAATTAAATTTGTCTTGAAATATCTTCATCTCTCCATCTATGGTGATTGATGGCTATAGCAACTTGGGCTGGGACTTGTGCTTTCTTAGGGTCTGCATGATGTCTGTCCAGGCTCTTCTATCTTTCATAGTCTCTGTTGAGAAATTGGGCGTGATTTTGATTGGTGTGCATTTATATGTTACCTGACCTTTTTCCCTTACTGCTTTTAGTATTCTTTCTTTGGGCACTTGGTGTTTTCACTATTATGATTAGGGAGAAATTTCTTATTTGTTCCAACCTATTTGGAGTTCTGAAAGCTTCTTTTATACTTGTGGTCATCTCATTCTTAAAAGTAGGGAACTTTTTTCTACAATTTTGTTGAAAATATTTACTGTGCCTCTTAATTGATATTCTTCTAAATTTTCTATTCCTATTATCCTTAGGTTTGGTCTTCTAATTTGTCCTGGATCTCCTGGACATTTTGGGTTAGTTGCTTTTTGGTTTTTGCATCTTCTTTGGCTGTTTTGTCTTTGTTTACAATATTATCTTCTGCCCCTGAGATTCTCTCTTCCATCTCATGTAGTCTATTGGACATGCTTGCTTCTGTGACTCCTGATTTTTTTTTTAGGTTTTCTACATCTAGGATTATCTCACTTAGTGTTTTCTTTATTGTGTCAATTTCCGTTTTAAATTCCTTCTTTCATTCCTTCATCTCCTTGGTTCTGTTTTCCTCTAGTTCTTTGGGTTCTTTGAGTGTTTTTCTTGTTTCCTCTTTAAAAGCTTCTGATTATTTTTCTTTTCCTCCCGTTCTTGTTTAAGGATCTCTATCAGCATCTTGCGGTTTAATTTTAGGTTTGCATCTTTTTTTTTTCTGGAGTGTTAGGCATTCCATTGTTTGCTGTTATGGGAGAGCTGGGTAGTGGTGTTGCCAGGTTGTAGTGGTTTTCTTGGGATATACTCTTTCGCTTTCCTCTTGCCACCTTGTTGTCAGTGATATGTTCTTGCCTTTCCCTTGTATCTGTTCTGTGTACCTGGATCTCCACTGGTCCAGGTGGCAGATGATCTGAGCCATGTTCTGTGCCCCAAACCCACCAGGTGGGAATAGATGTCCCAGTGCTGGGTTCCTGGTCCCTGGATCAGGCAGGGAAGGGGCACACATTCTGTGTGCATTCGGCAGAGATCTCTCTGCTCCCTGGCTGCCCAGATCCCCTACTTGCCAGTCTTTAAAACTTTGGGAAATTCTGGTCCAGGTGGCAGATGGGCCGAGCCCTGTTCTGTGCCCCAAAGCCGCCAGGTGGGAACAGAGTTCCCAATGCAGCACTTGGCAGAGATCTCTCTGCTCCCTGGCTGCCCGATCTCCTTCTCACCAGTCTTTAAACCTTTCGTTTCAATAATTCTTAAAAGAAACAAAAAAAATGATTAATGTTAAGTACAGGGATAGATATTTTATCAAATTCTTTTTAGTTTAATTTTTTACTACGAAGTTATTTTTTTTTATTTTTTTTATTTTTTATTTTTTTTATGGCATGAAAATGTTTGAAGAACAGTGGATGAGCCTTCAGTACCCAATAAGCCTGCTGCCTAGTAACGGTCTCACTGCTCCTTCAGTCTGGCATGCATACTGCTGGTGAACAAAGTAACAGTATTTTTCTTTTACTTTTAAGCATTTAAAAATATATTCTGAGAATAACAGACACTGTTTGCTTCCATTCTTTTTTCATGATTAATCTGCTTTTATTTTTTTATAGGATATTGGTCAATACGAAGAGAACAAATTGGTTTACTTTAATTTTCCTATGTGGTCACACTTGAATAAACTATGCATTTTTTACATTACTATAAAACAATAAGTAAAATCAATGAAAATATATTTCATATATTCTAGTATTTTCTTGGCGTCTGTATTCATTCAAGTCTTAGTTTTTTTTCTATAATATTTGTACTTTACAGTGGTGTTATTTAAAGATCCTCATTAACGTATTTGAATATATACTCTGTATAAATGATTTGCTTTGCTTTCTTTCATGCTACTTAGAGATAATGTGCTCTTTAATCCTATCATGCAAAGTTATGTAAATGTAGATGATTGAAAAAATATAATGACACTTGGGTTCTTTTCTTCTGAATTTGTAGACTGATCCAATTTATTATGTTCAATTGATACACATAGTAGAAAGGAATTGAACGTTGTTGTTTCATTTTATGTAATGTTCTTCCATGTACTCTTTAATACTAGTTTTTACGTTTCTCCTCTAAATGCTGTGGGACTGGGAATATATAGCATTGTACCAAAATGGGTTGTGGCCTATGACCATTTTTATATTTCGTTTAAACACTTTCTAAATTGTATCATGGTAATTTATTTATTAATAAATATAAACTGTTTTGTTTCTATATCATTATTGCTATTTTATTACTAATTATCATTATTATTTTATCATTCCTGTCCCAGTCTCCCAAATACTTTTACTCTAGGCATGTACTATTTGGTTTTCACAAAATCACTTTCTTAACTAATCTTAAAAGCCATTTCTAATTGCTTCTGAACAGTAGCTACAAATATGAGACAAATTATTCTTTACTTACTAGTAAATGCTTGATTAAATAATATTAAAGCAACTATAGATGTGAGTACAATATTTATCATTAGAACTATCAGGACTGAAATTAGAAAAAAATTAAGCACTTTTCATTATGCATGCTCATAGTAGCACACAAACCTCTGTGATGCTGTAGAAATAAGCATACACTGTTTTAAGATCTTTCAATGATGTGGTAAACTTTTAAACTTTAATAATGCAACTTCATTAAATGGAGCATTGAAGTAACACCTTCTTTAAGGATGGTTAAAGGTGCTTTTACTCTTTAATTGCCATAAATTGGATGATGCTTTATAAAAATGTTTAATCAAATTTTAATTAAGTTTATTTAATTAAATTTCAACCAATATAATAACTTTGTAAGTAATAAATATCAGCATGACAGAGCATCAAACCATCTTAGTGACATGTAGTTCTTAATTGTAAATGATACAATTACATTTTTTTAAAGTGACTTACTGTTAGGGTGTGACAGCAGATGCAACATTGCCATGTTTTAATCAGGTACACACATAATTCTGTTCATTTTGAACAGAATGTATGTTCCTGGGGGAAAACAGTTGGTTCTCTCCGAATATTTATTTAAGATGTGTAATTTTTTTTAGAAAAACACTGATAAATAGAGGTAAAAATGAAACAGAAAATATTTGGAAAGGAAACACACAGGCAATGTTACAGGAAACATATCAATACTTTGAGAGAAGAAACAGCTAATAAGTAAAATAAACTATTCTTTAGTTAATTTTCTAGGCTTAACATGTGTCAACCTTATGTATTTGACATATTCCAGTCAGCTGGCTATCACTTCTGTAAATTCTGTTATACTTCTATATAATAAAACAAAACAGCAAATACCGATTAGCCAGATAACTATTTATTTTGCTGAGTAGATTGCATTTTAGTTGCTAAAGAGTACATTCTAATAGTTTGAAACTGAAAACATACATAGTTAATCCACATAATCAACAAAAAAAAAAATGTAACATCTTAAAAATAAGTTTATTTTTAAAAAAAATTAAGACTAAAACTAAAAACAGGAATAATGAGTTTAGTATGAAGCCAAATTTGAATGACAGTGGCCCAGGGAACACAGATTTAAATTATGCCAAATATCATACACCCAAATGAAGAGGTTACTTGATATCATAGAGCCATGGAGTTTTTTTTTAAGTTTTCGGTTGAATTTCTTCTAATTTTCCCTTTATTAAAATCAGATTTTTTAAAAGATACTATATCCTGACTAGAGATTCTCTCCCTCTACGCTTTCTAGTTCTTCCCTCTTATCCAGATGGCTACTCCCTTTCTTCTTTCATTAGAAAATAAAAATAGGATTTTATAAAAAATGATAATAAAAGAAAATGTTAAAAAGAACAACAGCTTGTTTAGAATTCTATTCTATGAACATTTTTGTTTTTTTATTGAAAAACTTTATTAAAAAAACAAAGATAAATGTACAAATTTTTAAGCATTTTTGCATAAAAGTACATAAATACATTTTTAAGGTTGTAATTAAGCATTTGTGGGTAGATACACATAAACATATGTATATATGTAACAATAATATAGGAAAAGAGGGTATTAATTTGAGGGAATAGAAGAGAAACTGGGAGGGGCTGTATGGAAGAAAGGGGGATGTGATACAGTTCTATTTTAATTAAAATATATTCTTTTTATTTTTTCTTTAACTTTACACAGTCTGTGAGTTGTTTCTGGGGTGTTCAGAGATTTCTGGGGTTAGTATTCCATTATCAGTGACTGCATAGTATGTCTGTTCTTTTGTGACTGGGTTATCTCACTCAGGATGATATTCTCTGGATGAATCCATTTTCTGAAGAATTTAGTTAAGCCATTGTTTCTGATAGCTGAGTAGTACTCCACTGTGTAAATGTACCACAATTTTTGCATCCACTCATCTACTGAAGGACATCAGAGAACATTTTGTAAGCATCAATACTTTTTCACTCTTTGAGTAGATTCTTCAAGATGTGCTCTATAGTTATTTCTTCTGAAAGGAAACATTACAGCCTGGTGAGGAAAAAAAATGAATAACACTTATGAAGTCTACAAGGCACAGGAAATTGTTGAATATCAACAATAATCACAAAAATATTTCTAAAGGTCATAAAATGTGTTATTGCTTAGGAGAGGACATTCTTTAGTAGAGTTGTCTTTAAGTTAAGGAGAGCAATTTGAATGCAGTGCTTGTGAATAATCAACAAATCTTAGAAAATTTTCTTTACTTAGGAAATTGAAGTAACCATAATAATCTATCTTATCACCTAAGAAAGAAATTCACAAACCTCCCATTAAATTAGGTTAGTCCCCCATATAATATTTATTTATTTATTTATTTGTTTGTTTATTATTATTATGCCACAAATTTTATTTCCCTCCTGGTCCACCCTACAACTGTTTTATATCCCATAACTCTTTCACACCCCCTGTCTCCACAACTGATTCCCCATCCCACCCATCCACCAGACCTCTAAACTCCCTGTGGCTTCTGGTTTCCTGTGGGTTAGGTGCATCTTCTCTGACTGAACTCAGACCCGGTAGTCCTTGGCCAAAGCCTGACAAATACAGAGGCAGATATTCTTAGCCAATCACTGAACTGAGAATTGGTCTCCAGTGGAGGAGGTAGAGAAAGGAATGAAGGAGCTGAAGAGGTTTGCAAGTCTATGGGAAGAACAACAAAATCAATTAACCAAACCCCCCCGCCAGAGTTCCCAGGGGCTAATCCACCAACCAAATAGGACACATGGAGGGACACATGGCTTCAGTCACATATGTAGCAGAGGATGGAATTGTCTGGCATCAGTAGGAGGAGAAGTCCTTGGTTCTGAAAATGATCCTTTCCCCAGTGTATGGGAATGTCAGGGGTTTCTGGTGGGAGTGGGCGGGTGGAAGGCAGATCATCCTCATATAAACAGGGGAATGGGAATGGGAAACAGAAACTGAAATTGGGAATAACATTTGAAATGTATATATATATATATACATACTATTTAATTTTTAAAAAAGTTCAAAGTCCTTAGCGATCAGAGAAATGCAAAAAAATCGACCTTGAGAATCCACTTTATAATGATCAGAATAATTATGTTCTAAACCTCAGGCATCAACACACGAAGGGAAAAAAGAACAATCCTCACTTGCTGGTGGGATTGCAAACTGGTACAACAACTCCAGAAATCAATTTGCAGGTTTCTCAGAAAATTAGAAAATAGGTCTTAAGAATTCAGATTTAACATTTTGGGATATATGTGCATATTATATAATTAAGTTTTTTGGTTATTTGTCTGTTTGCTTGTGTATACTACGACAATACCTATCAAGACAAGTTATAAGGAGTTTCGTTTTGTATCATTTGGGAGTTAAAAGTCAAGAAACAGAATTTAGTGATAACTTTATCGGTGATCAAGACTTCAGTGGTGAGGACTCACATAGCTATAGGTAAGGAGTATCCTTTACATGTAGCTCTATGATATATCTCCCTTTTACATATCAACCAGATTCACACATGAGGCTGTGTTATTAGTATATATTTCAACACTGATTTGGTCACTTTTTTTGGTCACTAATGACTCGTAATTCCACAAACGGAATAAAAAATTGTAAACAAGAGTTTGTTTTGGCTGATGTTTCTAGGACTTAAATTTAAGGCATAGAGTATCTAGACATGGTCTGTTGGATGGCATAGACTATCTTATGATAAAAGATAATTTCAGTGCATATGGGTCTCACTTTCTTCCCTCTTATGGATTTACCAATTTTCATTATGGGATCTTCACTTAGAAGACTTCATCTAATGACAATAATTTTGTCTATATGCAGGTTCAAAATTTCATTAAGTTGTCAAAATCACAGTTAATTAAAATAGGGAACCAATCTCAACAAATAGAGACTGTAAAGGTAATAAGTCTTAACAGTATTTTTAAGATATTCTATATACATTTATAATTAAATATTGACTTATTTATATAATTATAAATACATATAAATATTCACTTATTTATGTAATTTATATCATATTTTTTCATTAGCATGTGTGTGGGATGCATGTGCCAATTTAAAACCATGGCTGCAAGTTTGTAGGCACACTATTGTACTCATGAAAACAGGTGTCTTAAGATTCAGACCTAAGATTCATGTGAAGAATCTTCCTCAATTTTTCCATTTTATTTACCATCACATTAAAATAACAATGTATTCTCATTGGTTTAATTGGAAAAATTTAAGAGCATGATGTTACCTAGCATTTATAAATAAATTTGAATTTTAGTATTACAAACTTAGCTTAATATAGTTGAATTTGTGAAAAAGATTGAAATCAGATTAATTTACATTATATTTGAGATAAACAGTATTTTTTTTCAGAAATTTTCTTTAGTATTTACATTTTATTGTATGTGTGTGTGTGTAAATTTATGTCTGGATATATATGTGCATGCCATGACTGAGAAGGTATGTATAAAGTACTGAAGTACCTGCTGAATCTTGGAAAATGAAGCAATTTCACCAGAATCACTAAAAACTGAACTTGTGTCTTTTGCCTAAGAAGCAAATGTTCTTTCTTGCTGTTCTGACTCTATCTGAGAATAACTCTTTCTTAATGTGATGACACACAAGCTCTTTCCAAAGAGGTTTCTTCTAAATAGAAAACACTTTAAAGTGCTAAAGAATGGTGTTATTCTTTGTTGGGAGGCCATTTCCTCAGATTTGAAATATTATTTCCTCTTACACCCAACTTGTCACTAAGTTTCTTGTAATCAATCTATTTGAGATATTGGGTCCTATAGACAAGCCTAAATAAATAGTGGGGTAAATTATAAGGCCAATTTCCAAGGCACAGCATGTTAAGGGTTTTATAGAAAAAAAAAGCATCATAACTTAATGTAGTTAAAATATACTATATGATGGCCTAAAAGTGTAGATATAAATCACCTTCATCTTTATTTAAAGTCATAAACTAAACCAAGGATTACTTGCGCTTAAATTTTATGAATATCATACTTCAAAATCATCTTGAAGACACAGAGAAACTGTTCTTTACACACTATCACTTTTATTGTATTTAATATAAAAAGTAGTGATAATATTTCACTTAGGATATTAGTAATATTTCTTAGATCATTCAGTTCATATTTCAAAGTTACATAGAAAAGCTAACCTTCAGTGAAAAACACATTAGAATTAACTTAATTGTTTCAGACATATAAACTTGGTAACTCTAATTATTTTCATTTACAAGTTATTACTTGGTATGAACTTCATAATCTGCCATGTGGAAATAACCATTCTTAGATCTTGAACTTGTAAAACAACCCTGTTTTACAGATTTAATAGAAAAATCATAGAAATATGTAAACAATACATTTTATTTATTACTTTGATTGTCAACTCTAGCCTCAAAATTCCCAGTACATTTTTTTAATATTTTATTTTTCATGTTGTGATAAATTGTTTTATCTAATATACAGTGTTCTAGTTCAAAGGGGCCTGGATGGAAAAGTATCTGAATGTGCCAATCTGGAACACAAATAGTAGTCAGTCAATCATTCAACCATCTGGGTCCAGCAGAGTCCTGATGGAGTTTTTATACTTTGAAGCAAAGGGGACTAGCTAAGAGATTATAATTAACATTGTGATGAGAAGCCACTTTTCCCACTCTGCCTCTACTCGGGGATATTGGCCATCTACCCAGCACACTACTTTCTTAAACTCACTTTAAATTCACAGCCTCTCCCTCATAAGAATAACTGTTCAGTTTAAGAGAATTGTAATATTTATTCACCTTCTCTCTGTAGTTTTCCATTTTAACCTCCAAATCTTTCTGTCTTTGATTTTATTTCATTTAAGAGGAATGTCTCTAGAATCTGGCAGTAACCGTAAAACATGTAGATGTGACTTTCTACATCCCAGAGCAACTACTGGAAGAAAGGTGGCTGGTCAGCTCTTCCATCTGTGTATATTCAATACTCTTACGGTTTCCTTCCCCCATTTTTTTCTCTAATGTTATTAAAAGATGCATTTTGTCAAGTTTTTATACTGATAAGCACTTTTTAAAATCTACCTAACAATACTCTGTTCAAATTTACTTTGTATTTAGCTACAATTGGAACTAAAATGATTTCACAAGTATTAAGTGTTATGGTTTTTGAATTGTTATAATATTTCTGAAATGGTGATATTAAAATATGTTATAAATTATTGATGCAAGTTTTAGTTGAAATATGTGTATCTCACAAAGAATTTTATTTTTAGATTTAAATGACACACCAATAACACATTGATATTTGAAGGTAAATGATTAAGTAGTATCCCAATACTAATCCAAACATCATTAATTTTGAAAGACTCAGACTGACTACCCAGAGGAGCCTCAGAAGAGGTATTTCATCTGTGCCAACAGGTGAGTCCCCATATCATCTCCACTGACTATTTGGGGACAGACCACAGGGAACTCTCCAGGGACAGGTAGCACTGTGCTTCCTGGAAAAAGACAGTTCTGGCCTGGAGCCAGAGCTGCATGCACCACCATCATCAGGACTCACACAGTCTGCCCACAACCTGCTGAGGACCCAGAAGAGCCTCAGGAGGCTCTCTCTACTGATCCCACAGCTAAGTTCCCAGTTAAAAAAAGAAAAATTTGCAAATTATTTTGGAATAACAAAAAAATCCAGAGTAGAGAAAACTATTTTCAACAATAAAAGAACTTCTGGGGATATCACCATCCCTAAACTTAAGCTATATTAGAGATCAATCTGATAAAAAAACCACATGGTATTAGTACAGAGGCAGGCAGGTAGATCAATGGAATAGAACTAAAAACACAGAAATGAACCCACACACCTAGGGTCACTTGATCTTTGACAAAGGAGCTAAAAACATTCAGTGGAAAAATACCTGATACCAATACTCTCCAAACTATTCCACAAAATAGAAATAGCAGAAGCACTACCCAATTCATTCTTCAAAACCACAATTATGCGTATACCTAAACTACTCAATGACCCTACAAAGAAAGGGAACTTTCAACCAATTTCTCTTATGCACATGAATGCAAAAATACTCAATAAAATTATTGCAAACCAAATCCAAGAATACATCAAAAAGATCATTCATCATGATCAAGTAGGATTCATCCTATATATGCAGGATGGTTCAATATAAGGAAATACACCAATGGAATCCACCATATAAACAAACTCAAAGAACAAAAATGAAACACAGAAATTCAAGACCTATACCTGAACATAGTAATAGTAATATACAACAAAACCAGTAGCCAACATCAAACTAAATGGTGAGAAACTTGAAGCAATCACACTAAAATCAGGGACTAAACAAGAATGCCTATTCTCTCTCTTCCTATTCATTATAATATTGGAAGTCCTAGCCCAAGCAATTAGACAACAAAAGGATGTTAAAGGGATACAAATTGGAAATAAAGAAGTCAAACTATAACTATTTATAGATGATATGATAGTATATATAAATGACCCTAAAAATTCCACCAGAGAACTCTTAAACATAATAAACAACTTCAGCCAATGTGGCTGGATTTAAAATTAACTCAAATAAATTAGTAGCCTTCCTTTTTTCAAAGGATAAACAAAAAAATGACACCCTTTACAATATTCACAAATAATATAGAATACATTTATGTGACCCTATCTAATCAAGTGAAATATCTGTATGACAATAATGTCAAGTCCTGAAAAGAGAAATCAAAGATCTCAGAAAATGTAAAAATCTTGCATGCTCATTGATTGGCAGGATTAATTAAATAAAAATGTCATCTATAGATTCAATGAAATCCTCATTAAAATTCCAACTAAATTCTGCATAGAGTTAGAAAGAGGAATTTTCTAATTTATTTAGAAAAACAAAAAACAAAAAGAAAACAAACTAAAAACAGGATGGCAAAAACTATCCATAGGAATAGAGAACTTCTGGGAGAATCATATTCCCTGATCTCGAGCTGTATTGCAGATCAATTTGGTAAAAACTATACGCTATTGGTACAAAGAACCACAGGTAGATCAATGGAATAGAATTGAAGACCAAGAAATGAACCCATACAACTATGGTCACTTGATCTTTGACAAAGAGCTAAAAACATTCAATGTAAAAAGGACAGTATCTTCAACATATGGTGCTGATTCAGATGGTAGTCAGCATGCAAAAGAATGCAAATATATCCATTCTTATCTCCATGTACAAAGCTCAAGTCCAAGTGTATCACAGACCTCCACATAAAACCAGGTACAATGAAACTAATAGAACAGAAAGTGGTAAAGAATCTTGAACACATACTCACAGGGAAAATTTTCCTGAACAGAACACCAATGCCCTTTGCTCTAAGATCAAAAATCTACAAACAGAACCTCATAAAACTCAAAGTTTCTTTAAGACAAAGAACATTATCAATAGGACAAAAGGGCAAATAACACATTTTGAAAAGATGCTTACCAATCCTCCATCCAATAGAGGGCTAATGTTCAATATGTACAAAGAAATCAAGAAGTTAGAGTTCAGAAAATTAAATAATCTTTTTAAAATGGGGTACAAAGCTAAACAAAGATTTCTCAACTGAGAAATACTGAATGGTCGAGAAGCACCTAAAGAAATGTTCAACATCCCTAGTCATCAGGAAAATGCAAATCAAACAAGCCTTAGATTCTACCTCATACCAGTCAGAGTAGCTAAGATCAAAATCTCAGATAACATCAGATGCTGGCAAGGATGTGGATAAAGAGAAACACTTCTCTATTGTTGGTGGGATTGCAAGCTGGTACAACCAGTCTGGCAATCTGTCTGGCAGATCCTTGGAAAATTAGCCTACCTGAGGACTCAGCTAGACCACTCCCAGGGATATACCAAAAATAAAGCTATATAACAAGGACACATGGTTTATTATGTTCGTAGCTGCCTTACTTATAATAGAAAAAAGCTGGAAAGATCCCCTTAACAGAGAAATAGGTACAAAAAAACGTGGTACATTTACACAATGGAGTACATCCTGGAGAAGCCAAAACTGGATTAATTTAGAAAGTTACTAGATAGGTAGTCAAGTGAGGTACAAGTTTAACCTGGTATCAAAAGTTAATGAAATGAATGCAAAAAGTAACTGAAGATGACCTCCAAGTTCATTTATGGTAATAGTTTCATATCAGAAGTGAAGCAAATAGGTTAGCCATGATAGTCTGTAGAAATAAAACCAGCAAGATCTAGACACACTGTATTTTCAACATTTTCCTTACAAATTTATTTTTCAAAAACAGAGATAAATGTACAGATTATTAAAAGCATTTAGAATAAAACTATAGGAATATATTTTTGTCAGTACTTGATTTTTTTAGAGGTTTGTTAGAATGTATTGAAATCTTACTATCAAAGATCATAAAGTACCTGTGAAACAAAACATAACATGGGAATATTTAAAGATTTTTGGTGTGTAAAAATTAAACAATTATTTTTAACTAACAAAAATTGCCACAAGGCTATCTTCTTAGCTCTTGACTTATTAATTATTTAAGGTTTAGGTGTACTCCACTCTGCGAGGGTGCTGTACACTTACTGATTTTTTATTCTAAGAAAGAGTGAGGCTCCCACTTTTTGGCATTTTTTTTTTTTTTTTGAGCTTCATATGGTCTTTGACTTGTTTCTTGGGTATTCAGAGCTTTCTGGTGCTGGTATGCAATTATCAGTAACTGCATATTATATCTGTCCTTTTGTGACTGGGTTACCTTACTCAGAATGATATTCTCTTGATACATCCATTTTCCTAGGAATTTCATAAAGTCATTGTTTCTAATAAGTGATTAGTACTCCATTGTGTAAATATACCACAATTTCTGCATCCATTCAGCTACTGAAGGACATCTGGGTTCTTCCCAGCTTCTGGCTATTGTAAATAAGGCTGCTATGAAACTGGTGGAGCATATGTCCTTATTGTATGTTGGCACATCTTTGGAGTATATGGCCAGAAGAAGAATAACTGGCTCTTTAGGTAGTACTAAGGAAATGTTCAACATTCTTAGTCATCAGGGAAATGCAAATCAAAGCAACCCTGAGATTCCAACTCAAACCAGTCAGGATGCCTAAGATTAAAAACTCAGATGACAGCATGTCCTGGCGAGGATGCAGAGAAAAAGGAACACTGCTCCACTGTTTCTGGGGTTGTAAGCTGGTACAACTACTCTGAAAATCAGTCTGGTGGTTCCTTGGAAAATTTGACATAGCTTTCAACTTTAAAGTTCAATTAATAGCATGTCTCTGAACATCAAAATTCAGTGTCATCACATATAAAAATGACTGGATAAATGGCTGGGGGATTGGTCAATGGTTGTTTGGGTAGGTCAGTGCATAATTCAGTGGCTACATGAATAGAAGGATTAAAGGGAGGGTGAATAAATGGATGGGTGCTAGCTGATCCCTGGATAGATGGATGGGTAGGTAGATGATGTGTGAATTGATGATTGGGTCTGTGGATAGATGTGTGAGTGAACCGATGTTTCAATGTTTGTCTTTGTGAATTTGTGTGTGAATGAATGGAAGATTGGAGTCCAAGGATTGCTGCTTCTACCCAGCCAGGCCAATACTGTGTTGTGTCTTTAAAAACTGAAATAAAGGCTCATCATTGGAAATACAATTTCTTAAATTTGTTTTAAATGTGCACATACTTTATGTTGGAAAATTTAATTAGTGAGATTGTAAGTTAATACATATGTGAAGGATGCAGACAAGAGATAAGAGTGAAGGAAGACGAAAAAAAGAACCAGAGTAAAAGGAGAAAAATAGGATTAGGAGCAAAATATTGAAGAGAGAGAGGGGACTGGGGAGAGAGGGGGGAGGGAAGGAGGGGGAAGAAAGGTAGGTAGGGGAAGGGAGGAGGGAGGAGGAGGGAGGGGCAGAGGGAGAGGGAGAGAATTAAATTAAAATTTTACATCTGAGCTGTGCATAGTATATTTTATTTATGTTATTATTTATTGTATGTTTATTTATATACATGTTTCTACCTTAGAAATCAGATGGAAGTCCTGTGAAACACATTTTGTAAAATGTGAAAACCATATATACATACATACATATATACATATATATATATGCTTACATAGGTTTTTAATATTTTTGAGTTTTAATTATTTAATAGTTAGTTTAGGAGAGGTGTGGGCATGGGTAGATTATTTTATCAGTTTTAGAAAAGAAGGTTTTTTTCTACTGGGCTCTTACTTTTCACAGATTTTCCCGATAGGCAAGCCTCATTATCCTTGTTGGTCTAGACCACATTTATGTTTTACTATGCTAGTATGGATTTTTTTTATGAACAAATTTGTTTAGTGACTACTTTCCAGATAAATTCATTTCATTCTACCTGGAATATTTCACCTGTCTTCTGAGGAAGACACTCAGAGAATTTACAACGGAAAATTCCATTCCTCTGTGTAAATGGATTACATTTTAATGATGCTGAGTGTTTTTCTTTGTTTTAATTTTTTGGTTTGTTTTTTTTTTTAGTTTTTGTGAGTTTATTTTTATTAATAATAAATGTTTCATAATCGTTATGTTAAGATTATCCTCTCCCAAATTCTTTCCAGACCCTTTCCATTGCCTGTCCACACAAACTAATATCTTTTATTGCTCTCTTTCATTATAATAACAAACCATAAAAGCAAACAAATAAACAAACAAAACTACACTCAAAACCAAATAAAAAAGAAAAACAGCAAAGAAAACACATTCAGATGCAGGGGGAAAACCCATTATTTATTTATTTTTTTATAATTTTTTCACTCTTACAACTTTATTCAAAAAAGAGGGATACATGTACAGATTTTTAAAGGCATTTTGGCATAACATTATATGAATATTTTTGTCAGTACTTAATTCTCTTAGAGGCTTAATACCATGCATTAAAGTCCCACTAGTTACCATATGCATAAAGTACATGTAGGACAGAATATAACATGGAAACTGTTTTCTTGGTGAGTGTAGATTAAGTATAATGATATGTGAATATCAAAAATTGCCACAATTCTATATTATTAGCTCTTGGATTATTAATGATTTAAGGTTCAGGTGTATCACACTCTATATATTTATATATTTTTCCTAAGAAGCACTGAGGCTTTCACTTTTTGGCCTTTGTTTTCTTGAGCTTCATATGGCCCATGAGTTGTTTCTGGGGTGTTTGGAACAATGTTCATAGCAAACAGAAACTTATAAGACACAAAAATCAGAAACTATGATATATAATAAAAAGTCTTATAGGGCAAGATAAAGACAGATTGCTCAGACAAAGCACTGTGACAGGAGTAGTTTTTCTTTGAGGGTGTATTGTGTTGGCCACCTGTGGCTGGGAATGAAGTCTGATAACAAAAGTGGTGTGTATACTCAGTGAGACTCTGTTTGAAATATCTAATTATCCTCTGCTACCAATCATCTTTTGGAAATTCCTTTAGGAGTAAGGATGGAAGCTCTTACTGTTTCTGGTCCTGACCCTGCAGGCCCTGTGTATACTGCCACCATTTCTGTAAGTGCATCAGTACTGTTTGTCAGAAAGCCTCATTTCATCACTGTTCATTACCCTTCTTGTTCTTAATTCTTTCCATTTCCACAGGGTTCTCTGAGCAGTGAGGTGAGGAACTTGTTGGAGACATTCACTTTAGAGTAAAAGATGACGATTATTTTCTTCTCCCCGGAATAACTGCAGATGACCTTATCTAAAGGCTCATGTGGTTTTCAAACTTCAGGTGTCCAGCTGTATTAAATTACATTCATAATCTTGAAGGCTTAACATTAGTTTACTTTCTTAAAAATTTCCATTTTTTTTTATTTTTCTAAAGAATAAGTGTGTCTATGTACCAGAGCTTGAGAAAAAGAAAAGAACATGAGGTAACCAGAAGCACAGACCTAGTGCAGTTGTGCAGTGAGTACCCAGAACACAAAGAGCACTTGGTGGTTGTGATTATGGCAAAGGTTCCTTTCAGGCCCACAGTAAGAGAGTACCAAGACCTGCTGGGAAAGGCTGTGTTCCCAGACCAGTTGCCCAGGTGCCCTGCCACTTGGGTCAGCAGATAACCTGGGGCACAGGCCTGGGGAGGCTGAGGAATGAGCACCCAGAATACAGACAGTGCTTGGAAAAGGTCCTTGTGGCAAAAGTTCCTTTTGGGCCCACAGTAAGAGAGTGTCCTGATCTGCCAGCTCAGAAAGGCTTTGCTGGCATACCAGATGCCCAAGAGCTGATCCACCTAGTGAGGTTGTACAGTAAGTACCCAGAGCACAGGGAGTACTTGGAGGCAGTGCCAGGGAGTGTGTTAGAAATAATCCTGAACTTCCTAGGGAAGGCAATTCTGAAATATCATCTCAACAGGCACTTTTACACCTGAACCAGAGGTGAACCTGACACAAAGGCCCATGGAGGACACACCTTGAGTTCTCAGTGAGCAGAGAGTGCTGTACTCATTTGAAAAGCGTCCATTTTGGCTTGGAGAAAGAGCCAAATCCCCACGACTAATACACAGGACCAGTGGACAAAGGGCCAAGCTCCCAGACCAGCCTCACAAGAGCTCCCCAACCTGAGATCACAAAGTGAACTGAGTACCTGCCACCAGAACTCACTGCTCACCTACCAAAAGCAGAACTCTTAGAAACAGTTTTTTTCCTAAGTCCACGGGCCCTCAGATCCACAGGAGAAACAGGTGCCAGTGAATGACAATACCACATATAACCATAAAACACAAGATGACAAGATGAAAGGGAAAGAACTAAAACATGGAAACCATGATAACCTGGCAACATCAGAACCCAGCTCTCCCACCACAGCAAGTAGTAGGGTGCTAAACACTCCAGAAAAACAAGACTCAGTCTTGAATAATACTTCACTATGATAAAGGAGATCTTGGAGAAGAGCATGAAAAACTCCTTAAAAATTATAGGAGAGCACACAGAAACAAATATAAGCTTTTAAGGAGGAAACACAAAAATTGCTCAAAGAACTACAGGAAAACACAACCAAAAAGATGAAGGAATTGAAAATGGAAATGGAAACACACACAATAAAAAAACACACAAAAAGAGACTACACTAGAGATGGAAAACCTAAAGAAAAAAATCAGGAGTCACAGATGCAAGCATCGCCAACAGACTACAAGAGATGGAAGAGAGAATCTCAGGGGCTGAAGACAACATTGACATCATAGGTTATGAACCAACTGGAATTAATAGACATCTACAGAATATTTCATCCTATACCATAAGCATACATCTTCCTCTCAGCACCTCATGGCACCTTCTCAAAAATTGACTAAAACAAGCCTCAATAGATTTAAGAAGATTGAAATCCTTCCATGAATCCTATCAGATCACTATGGACTAAGGATGGTCTTTAATAACAACAAAGACAACAAAAAGCCCACATACACATTCAAGCTGAACAATTCTCTACTCATCAATAGCATGGTCAATGAATAAATAAATAAATTAAGGATTTTCTATAATTTAATAAAAATGAAAGCACAACATACCAAAACCTATGGGATGCAATGAACACAGTATTAAGAGAAAAACTCATATCTTTGAGTGCCTCCAAAAAGAAACTGGAGAGAACACACACAAGCAACTTGACAGCACAGTTGAGAGCTCTAGAAAGAAGCAGAGCTTTCAACAACTCACAGACTGCATGAAGTTCAAGGAAAAAAAAACATTATGCTCAATCCTTACACACCAAGAAAACTTTGACTAATTCCACGTTGCATCCTATTTTACATGTACTTTTTGTTCATTTTAACTAGTAAGACCTTAATGCACACTATCAAATCATTGAAAAAAAAAGCCAAACACTGACAAAAATGTATTTGATATACTTTTATGCAAAAATGTTTAAAATTTGTTCATTTATCTTTGTTTTTTAAAATAAAGTTGTTCAAAAAATCTTTAAAAAGAAGAAAGAAGCAGATACACCAAAGAGAAATAGGTGACAAGAAATAATCAAACTCACAGCAGAAATTAACCAAATACAAAGAAAAAAACACCCAAAGGATCAAAGGAACCAAGAACTGGTTCATTGAGAAAATTAATAAGATTGATAAACCTTTAGCCAGACTAACTAGTGGGCAAACACTGAGTATCCAAATTAAGAAATTCAGAAGTTTAAGTGGAGACATAACAACTGAAACTGAGGAAATTGGAGAAATCATCAGATCCTACTACAAAAGTCAACAAAACTGGAAAATCTGGAGTAAATGGATAAATTCCTAGACAGGTACCAAATACCAAAGTTAAACCAGGACCTGAAAAACTAGCTAAAAAATCTCATAACACCTAATAAAATAGAAGCAGTCATCAAAGCCTCCCAACCTAAAAAAGCCCAGGACCAGATAGGTTCAGTGGAGAATTCTTTCAGACATTAATTTACAACCTAATACCAATACTCTCCAAACTATTCTACAAAACAGAGTCAGATGGAACACTATCTTACTCATTCTTCAAAGCCACAATAACTCTCATTCCTAAACCACACAAAGACCCTACAAGAAAAGAGAACTTCAGACCAATCTCCCTTATGAACATTGTTGCAAAAATACTCTACAAAATTCTTGCAAACCAAATCCAAGTACACATCAAACCATCATTCACCCTCATCAAGTAGGATTCATCCCTGGGATTTAGGGATGGTTTAATATATGGAAAACCATCAATGTAATCCTACATATAAACAAACTCAAAAAAAACCACATTATTATCTCACTAGATGCTGAGAAAGCATTTGACAATATTCAATACCCCTTCATGTTAAAAGTCCTGGAAAGAACAGGAATACAAGGCCCAAACCTAACCATAATATAAGACATATACAGCAAACCAATAGCCAACATCAAACTAAATGGTGAGAAACTTGAAGCAATCACACTAAAATCAGAGACTAGACAAGGCCGCCTACTCTCCCCCTACCTATTCAACATAGTACTGGAAGTCTGGGCCAGAGCAGTTAGATAGCAAAAGGAAATCAAAGGGATACAAATCGGGAAAAAAGAACTAAAAATATCACTTTTTGCAGATGACATGATTGTATACATATGTGACCCCAAAAATTCCACCAGAGGACTTTTACAGCTGATAAGCAACTTCAGCAAAATGGCTGGATATAAAATTAACTCAAACAAATCAGCAGCCTCTATTTACTCAAAGGTTATACATGCTGAAAAAGAAAGTAAGGAAAAGATACCATTCACAATAGTCACAAACAATATGACATAACTTGGAGTGGCTCTAACCAAGCAAGTGAAGGACCTGTATGACAAGAACTTCAAATCTCTGAAGAAGGAAATTGAAGATCTCAGATGATAGAAAGATCTCCCACACTCATGGATCAGACAAATTGGACATCTAACCAAAAACAACCTATAGATTCAATGCAATCCCCATCAAAATTCCAACTCAATTCTTCATAGAGTTGGAAATAGCAATTTTCAAATTCATCTGCTATAACAAAAAACCTAAAATTTTGAAATCTATCCTCAAGGACAAGAAAACATTTGTGGGAATCATCATCTCTGACCTCAAGCTATATTTCAAGGCAATTTGTAGAGAGTTTCGAGGTGCTTCGCCCCAAAGCTGGCACTGGTTTCTGCCTTCTACCTCCTTGATGGTGAGTGCTCTCAGTAGTAAACAGGACCTTATTTGGCTGTGCCTGTTCAGCTTGCCTGCTTCCACATGAAGCAGCCTATCTGCAGGGCCCACATGGCTTACTGGTGTGGTAGGCACAAGGGGATTTAAGCCTGTGCTGGCCTTCCCCTGGGGGCAGAGTCAGAAGCAGAAGCTGAAGAAGCAGCTTGTACAAGGTTCCTGAATAAACTGCTTGAAGAAGATCTTCCCCGGGTCTTGTCTTCCTTGCTGGTCCAGGTTGAGCACAACAGCAATTGTCTTAAAACCTGCATGTTACTTGTACAGAGATAAGCATGCATATCAATATAACAGAATAGAAGATCCAGAAATGAACCCTCACAATATGGTCAATTGATTTTTGACAAACGAGATGAAAATATCAATTGAAAAAAGGGCAGCCTCTTCAAAAAATGGTGTTGGTTCAACTGCTAGTCAGCATGCAGAAAATGAAAATAGATTCTTTCTTATCTCCTTGTACAAAGCTGAAGTGCAAATGGAACAAAGATCAATTTCGATTGTGGAAAGGGAGCAACAACTGAGTCATAAATACAGAGAATATCCAATAAAAAATTTCCAACCTCTACCTACAACAGATTATTACAATTGTGGACATCTTCTTATGTTCTAAACAGAGAAAAACATTTCAATTTCATGTGATTAATTTTTTTAATTAATAAATATAGATTTAGTTCCCTATTAAGTATATGACTATTTTTAATGGCGATTTAAACATAGCTTTAGTTTTCATTGGCATAGCATGTTTTTTGTAACACATATGCTTTCATCATTTTATTGAAGCTGACATTCAGTAAGGTTCAAGTAACAACTCAGTTTGCTTTCAGAAAATTGGGAAATGATATAAAAGAAGAGGATGGTTACCATCCTCATTTTAGAATTAAAAATAAGGTTTCAAATGACAAACTAAATAATAAAAACAGAAATAGAGCAAAAGGAAAGTTAACTCTGTAGCTTCCCATTATTGCCAAAGAGCATCAAAGACCAATTAATTGTAACATAAAGGTTTTTGTCTGGTTAGAGCATAAAGATAAAGATAGATTGTTTTTAAATGTATCTATCTGCTGTATTGAGAGCTTCTTTGATGAAGACTAGTCAGCACAGTTATCTGTGAATAGAAGTACAATTTAAAGTATAGTAAGAAAGTATGTGGATGGGTTAGCTGTAGATTTTTAACAGTCTGTGAATTTACTCTAGATGAGAAGCTTGCTGATTTTTTAGTACTTGGAATTATTCTTTTATCTGTTGAATGTGAAAAAATGTTTCGGATTCCCAAAGTACAGATGGTAGAATTATTAGGGAAGTATTAAAAATTATTGTTTTGTTTGAGGACGTATGTCACTGGAGCTGGCTTTTAATAATTAAAATGCCCATACTATTTTCAGGAATGGCCTCTCTATTTATCTCCTCTTTGTCGCTGTTTCTCTGTTTCTCTGTGTCTTTCTGTCTGTGTGTCTCTGTCTCAGATTTTCTCTGTCTCTCTTCCTAATTCTCTGTTTCTCTTATGCTCTGTCTCTCTGTGTCTCTGTTTTTAATCTTTCTCTTTCTGTCTCTGTGTCTGTTTCTGTCTTTGTCCCCCCCCCCCTCTCTCTCTCTCTCTCTCTCTCTCTCTCTCTCTCTCCCCCTCCCCCTCCCCCCTCCCCCTCCCCCTCCCCCTCCCCCCTCCCCCTCCCCCTCCCCCTTCTCTCATACACACACAGACACACACATACACACACCTGACCCCTTGCATCCTAAAACTTATTTGCCCTGTAGTATTTCAGTTACTGCTCCAAATTCATTCTATGCATGACATGATTGTATCATCTGAAAATGTGGTCAAGGCTCCAAATTAAATTCATTCCCTGAGAAGTTTCCCTGTTCATGATGATTTTTTATGAAAACAGAAAAATAATGAGAACAGTATTTGAGGTTAAAAAAAATCAAAATATGTTGTCCCTTAATATTAGCTTGTATGTAATTCCTTGGATTTAAATTTCTAAGATCTTGGTTTGTTTACATTTTCCTATTCAATTGAGCTTTAAAACATGATGTTACTTTCTTCTTAGTGATTAGTCAAGAAATCATCATTCTAGATTTCTGTTATCAGGTACCTCAATCAGTTATGGAAATAATTTCCAAGTCATGTTCAGGTAGATAAAAGGCCATGATGTCTTTAAATATATCAGAAAAGTACAAACAATTAGGAGTTTGAAAGAGATGAATTATACAGAAAATCATATATCTATAACTAGTTTTCTGTTATTTTTAAACGTATTTTGGTTGGGTTGGAAATTAATGTGACTATATGTGGATGTTGAAGAGAAAATTGATACCACAGATAAAAGAAATGTAAAATTTAAAATAGAAACATATTTTTCAGATTCTGCAGAGAAGTTTACCATGGGAGATAAATATAAGCATATGCACAATGAGGTAATTGTTAAAAATATTTCATACAGATACAAAAATAATCATATCTCACAGTTATTTTGCCTTACATTTGCGATTACTAAACAAGTTCATGTTTCAAGAGTGAACAGAAAAAAGCTTTCATACTGAGAATTTAATCAATCTTTCCCTGCAGATCCAAATAAGTTGTCTTAACATTTCTTCAAATTCTCTATAGGATATGTTGTATACTGATCCATGAAGCATTAATCTGAACTTTATCCTGGATAGTGTAAAGATCTCTATTTCTCTCAAAACTCAATGTACTATTAGAGTAAAAATAATGATGATGATTATAATTACTCTGAAAAGAAAAAAATTATAGCTCTGCTACTGGCAATACTATTAACGTTGGGAGTTATTTCTTTGCAGTATGTAGTTATTTTAAAAGGCTTTTGTCATGATTCGGGGGACTCAGTGTCATGTCAATTTTATTTGTTGTAATTAAGTTAGAAAGCATATTTTAAAACTATTTTAATTGTGTTAAACAATTTTTCTTAATTAACATGATGCTTGATTTTGATTTTAGCTTGTTTTAGAACAAAAATTTGTATGAATATGAGTTTTAGCATAAATGAATGATAAATCTTAGAAATTCATCTTCTGTTGATCTGAGGTTTCAGAATAGATAAATGTGAAGTGATCAACAACAAACTACAAACTACTTATATCAAAAAGGGAGACTGTAAAACATCTATACAGAATAGTGAATTAGGTACAACATGTAGGTATTTCTTTGACTGGTTTCCTTATACTTTAAGAAACTTCAAAACACTGGAAAATCAATCAATTTTTCACATTCAAGTAACTGATATTTTCTTCCTTCCTCCATTGCTTATGTGCATGCATGAGCATGGTTGCTATAATCTAGAATAACATTTTAAAAGATTGCAAAAATAATTTAATAATAAAATGTGTAGTTCATTAAGTTAAAATTTAGTTAGAAAAATGAAACAACATAATGCAGGACACTGCAAAACTGATATTGAAAAATATAAACCAAGAATATTCTAAATTTCAAATAAAGTACATGTGGATGCTCCGTTTATCACACATGCTAGGTTAAGGCATGGAAATGGAGATTAATGTAGTTACATTTATGTTATACTGTACAGTTGCATGTGTGAATTTAAGTTGGAGTGAAAAAAAGGTATTTCATTTTATATTATATAATATCAAATAATATTCATTGGGAAAGATAACATATTATGTAATCAAGTCATAAAACTTCAAATTCAATATTGCTAAATATAAACTAAACTGTACAGAAATTGTGGTACATTTACACAATGAAGTACTACTTAGCTATTTAAAACAATGACTTCATGAAATTCCTAGGCAAATGGATGGAACTTGAGGTTATTATGCTGAGTGAGGTAACCCAGTCACTTATGGTATGTACTCACTGACAAGTGGATATCAGCCCAAAAGGCTCAGAATACCCATGAAACAATTCACAGAGATTATAAAGCTCAAAGAGAAGGAAGATTAGAAGGTGGATGCCTCAGTCCTTAGAAGGAAGAACAAAACACTCCTGGTTGAAAATAATGGGACAAATAGAGGAGCAGGGATTGGAGAAAAGACCATCCAGAGACTGCTTTAAATGGGAATCCATCCCATATGCAGCCACTATAGTCACACCCTCTTGCTGATGCCAAGTAGAGCTTACTGGCAGGAATCTGATATGAATGCCTCCTCAGAGACTCCACCAGAGCCATACTGATACAGAGGAGGATGCTTGCAGCTAACCATTGGACTGAAGATGGAAGACTCAGGCTTTTGATTTTGTGTCATGAGGACCTTGAGAAAGAATGGTCATGAGAACCTTAGGCCAAAGCCTGTTGGTGTGCACCTTTTATCCCAGGACACAAAGGCAAGCAGATTTCCTAGTTCAAGGATAGCCTGAGACAGAGCAGGTTCTAGGTGAAGAAAAGCTTAAGCCTTTATTCACTGAATTTAGGACAAAGAGCCATACAGATCTCTGAGTTTATGGTCTGTCAACAAACCAAGTTCCAGGACAATCAATCTTAGGCAGTGAAGGAGTTAGAAAACAGAAAATTTGCAAAAGAAGTTTTACAATTTTAGGAGGTCCCATTTGTCCATTGTTGTCCTTAGAGCTTAAGCCACTGGTGCTTTTTTTTAAATTTTTTTTTCTGGAAATTTTCCTTTGCGACCATGTGTTAAAAAGTCTTCCCCACTTTCTCTTCTGTTAGTTTAAGTGTATCTGGTTTTATATGCAGGTCCTTAATCCATTTGGACGTGAGCTTTGTACAAGGTGATAAGAATGAAT
Source organism: Micromys minutus (assembly GCF_963924665.1). Classification (NCBI taxonomy): domain Eukaryota; kingdom Metazoa; phylum Chordata; class Mammalia; order Rodentia; family Muridae; genus Micromys; species Micromys minutus. The sequence continues at coordinate 33,366,892 of NC_137974.1, forward strand.
GGATTTGCGTTATTCTACATGCTTACCACCAGCTGAAAAAGCATCATTTGTTAAATATGCTGTCTTTTGCATTTCCCTGATGACTAAGTATGTTGAACATTTCTTCACATGCTTCTCAGCCATTTGATATTCCTCAGTTGAGAATTCTTTTTTAGCTCCCCATTACATTGAAGAATTAGTACCCCGATTTAATAGGGTTCTCAAGAGTCTAACTTCTCGAGGTCTTTGTACATTTTGGTTATTAGCCCTTTATTGGATGTAGGATTGGTAAATATATTTTTCCAGTCTGTTGGTTGCTGCTTTTCCTATTGGAAGTATTCATTTTCTTACAGAAGCTTTGAAATTTTGAGGTCCCATTTGTCAATTCTTGATCTTAGAACATAGGTCATTGGTGTTCTTTTCAAGAAATTTTCTCCTCTGCCTACACATTTGAGGCTCTTCCACACATTCCTTTTTCTTTTCTTAAGATTTATTTTATTATATATAGCTGTCTTCAGACACACCAGAAGAGGGCATCAGATCCCATTACAGATGGTTGTGAGCCACAATGTGGTTGCTGGGAATTGAACTCAGGACCTCTGGAAGAGCAGTCAGTGCTCTTAACCACTGAGCCATCTCTCCAGCCCCTCTTCCACACATTCCTTTCTATTAGTTTTCTGTTTCTGGTTTAATGTGGAGGTCCTTGATCCACTTGGACTAGAGCTTTGTACAACAGATGGATCAATTTACATTCTTCTACATGCTGACCTTCAGTTGAACCAACACAAATTGTTGAAAATTCTGTCTTTTTACCACTGGATGGTTTTAGTTCCTTTGTTAAACATCAAGTGGCTATTGGTATGTGGATTTATTTCTGGGACTTCACTTATATTCCATTGATCTTTCTGCCTGTCTATGTAGCAATATCATGCAGTTTTTATGATTACTCTGTAATACAGCTTGAGGTCAGGAATGTTGATTTCCCATTGACCATCTATTATTGTTGAGGACAGTTTTCATTATCCTAATTTTTTGGTTATTGCAAGTGAATTTGGAAATTGTTCTTTTGAATCAAAAAGTCAGGTGATATCTGGCAAGGATGTGGAGAAAAAGGAACACTCCTCCATTTTTGGTGGAATTGCATGCTAGTACAATCACTATGAAATTCAGTGTGGTGTTTATTCAAAAAATTGAACATAGTGATACCTGATGACCCAGCTACACCACTCCTGGCCATATATATTAAAAAGTTGTTCCAACATATATCCAGAATATAAGAGCCACTATGTTCATAGTAACCTTATTTATAATAGCCAAAAGACAAAAATAACCCAGATTAAATGGATACAGAAAATGTTGTACATTTACACAAGGGAGTACTATTCAGCTATTAAAACAAGGACTTCATGAAATTCTTAGGCAAATAGATGGAACTGGAAAATATCATCCTGAGTTGGGTAACTCGGACACAAAAAAACTGGTATGCACTCACTAATAGATAGATATTATCCTGAAAACTTGAACACCCACAATACAATTCAGAGAAAACATGAAACTCAAGAAGAAGAAAGAACAAAGTGTAGATAATTCAGTCCTTCTTAGAAGGGTGAATAAAATAGTCGTGGGAGAAGATGCAGGGACAGAGTGAAGCAGAAACTGAAGCAAAGGTCATCCAGAGTCTGCCCCACCTGGGAATCCATCCCATATGCAGCCATCAAACTCAGTCACTATTGCTGGTGCCAAAAAGGGTAGCCTAATATGTATGTCTCCTGAATGGCTCTTTGAGAGCCTTACTGAGGCAGACTAAGATGCTTGCAGTTAACAATCAAAATGAACATGGAGACAACAATGGAGAAGATAGAAAAAGGATTAAAGGAGCACAAGGAGGTTACATCGTCATACGATGAACAACAATATCAACCAAAAATATTCCCCCAGAGCCCCAGGGACCACCAACCAAAAAGTACATGTGGGGTAACCCACATGGCTCCAGCCACATAGCATATGTAACTGAAAATGTCATTGTCTGGCATCAATAGTAAGAGAAACCCTTGGTCCTGTGAAGGCTCATTTCCCTAGAATACAGGAATGCCAGGGTGTTGAGGTGGAAATTGGTGGGAGGGGGAACATCTTTATAGAAGCAGGGGTAGAAGGAATGGGAGAAGGGAGAATTGGGGAATGGAATAACATTTGAAATGTAAATATGTGGGGCAGGTAGGCTGTGTAGGGAACCCTGATTCTGGGTTGAGATGGTAGAAGCCCTGAAAATGATAAATGAGATAGCAGGAAGCTTCCCAATCTCTTGAGAATCAGGAATCTTCATGTTGTCACAAGCAGTGCAAAGCTCTTCAGGGCATTGGCTACACCCTAAGGCCTGCCTCTGCAGGAATATGTGGTGTGGACCTCAGCCAAATCAGCCATGCCCCAAATCCCTCTTCTTCATTTTGATATGACCATAGATCATGTAAGCTCTAGGCAGAAGCAGAACCTCCCCCAAATATGTAGACAAGGTCTTCCCAAGCCCTCAGGCCAAGCCAATATGAAGTGCTGGTTGTCAAACTCTGTGCCATATCATTATATTTATAAAATCTTGGGTCAACAGTAAAAGAAATGCCTGTATGTATCATTCCTCCACCTGAGTTCCTTTGTTCTGAAGAGCTGATAACACCACCAATTGGGAAAAGATTTTCTGTCCCAAAGCTTACATCCGGCAACAAAGCCTCTCACTGGCTCAGTGCAGCCTGGCTTGGCACACAGTGACTGCGGGCAGAAATGCATGTCCCTCTAAGCAAAGTGGGACTTCCAGAAAGCTGAGGCCAAGATGGGTTATCTCTCCATTTGCCTGAGCTCATGCTTACCAGCTAGACTCAGTGGTGGTAACCCCTATTTCTAGCCAGAGAGCTGTGCTCTTTCTGGCACCAGGTCCCCACATAAATACGTAAAGTATCTACTATACACACACACACAGAGAAAGAGAGATAGAGAGAAGAAAGTGCTGTTTTTCCCACACTAGATGGCTTTAGCTCCTTTGTGAAAGATCAAGTTGCTAAGGGTATGTGGGTTCATATCTGAGTCTTCAATTCTATACACTTGATCTTGCCTGTCTATCTCTGCACCAATATTGTGCAGTTTTTTTCTTGTTTTTTAATCACTATTGCTCTTTACTTCAGCCTGAGGTTATGAATGGTAATTTCTCCTAAAGTTCTTTTGTTGTAGAAAATATTTCATTTTTTTTTCTCTGTGAGTTTTTGATTATATAGAGGTCGGTAGAAATGGAAGATGCATAACTAGGGAGTAGTCACAAGCAAGTGCCAGATATCAGGAAACTAAGAAGCTCCCAGGACCTAACCAGGATTGGATGACATTAGCTGAGATGCCTAGCAAAGTGGAAGGAGATCCTGTAGAGACCATAATCCAGCGGTTAGGCAAGAACCCTGTTTGGGAAATGGGGCAACCCACTCATCTCCAAGATTTTAAGCAATAATTGGTTCTGTTTAAAGAAAATACAGGGGCAAAATGTGGAGCAGAGACAGAATCAAAGGCTATCCAGAGACTGCCCCACCTGGGGATTCATCCCATATGCAGAAAACAAAACCAGACACTATTACTAATGCCAAGAAGTTCTTGCTGAGGGGAACCTGATTTAGCTGTCTCCTAAGATGCTTTGCCAGAGAGTGACAGATACAGAGGTATATGCTTGCAACCAACCATTGGACTGAGCACAGGGACCCCAATGGAGGAGTTAAGGTAAAACCTAAAGGAGCTGAATGGGTTTACAGACCCCTAAGAATAACAGCAATATCAACCAACAGGATCTCCAGAGCTCCCAGGAACTGAACCACCAACCAAAGAATACAAATGGAGGGACCCATGGCTCCAGCTGCATATGCAGCAGGGAATGGAATTGTCTGTCATCAATTGGAAGAGAAAGTCTTGGTCCTGTGAAGGTTCAATAGCCTAGTGTAGGGAAATGCCAGATTGGGGAGGCAGGAGTGTGTTGGTGGATGGAAAAGCACCCTCATACAAGTAGGGGTAGGGGGCACAGAATATAGGGGTTGCAGATGGAAAACCAGGAAAGAGCATAACATTTGATATATAAATAAATAAAATATACATTCACAAAAAAGAAAGAAAACAGAAAGTTGGTGATAATGTAATAGAATAATGAGACCATGTTCCAGCTCCAGCAAGCAGCAGATCTTAGCAGGTTTTACCATGTAGTTCCGTGTTTAGAGTCAAGGAGTTAAGATCATTAAATATTGATTCATAGGATTATTAAAAGGTAACCTGGGGCATGTCACTGAATTTATGTGTAATTCTTAAGGTAGTAGTTTGTTCAAAATGCAACCTTGGCTTTGGTCTGCAAAGGAGCTCTGTCTCCAGTGGAGAGCTATCTAAAGCTGAGCACAGAGCAGTCAGCTTGCCTTTACTGACTCTATAGTTCTTCATAGGTAGCTTCCAAACATCTCTTCCTCAGGACCCCTTACCAACAAGAGGCTGGTGTTGGACACAGGTGCTTTGCAGGTATGACTGGAAGGAGAGAAGAGAGGTAAAATTGTAGTAGGGGTGCAGAGCAAGTAAAATAAAATTACAGCATAGAGAGATACGATTCTATCGCAGCTATGGTAGAAGGACTGCATTGCAAAGACTGTGTTCTTATCTAAAAGTTATTGCCCTCACAATCTAAAAGACTATGTATCACCCTCTGAAATTTGGTAATAAATTGGATGTTATATTCATAAATACAATTAATTAATTTTATAACCTGTATTTGTATATGTTTAAATTTCTAGCTATACAAATACTTCTGTTTAGTTTGCCTTATACAAGCCATGGTGTTTTAAATATTGCAAATACTTTCAGTTAGAAAATTGATTAATACAAGAATATACTATCCAAACAAATTCACCTCATTTTTTGTATACTGTAAGATTTTGGTATGATCACATTTTCTCAGCATATTAAAAAAGGGGCACATTAAAAATTCATCAATTTTAAATGTGACTCTCATTTTTCCTATATTTATATGAGATTCAATCTTTTCTTGCTTAAAATATTGTTGAAGCATACATTTTTAGATTATTATATAGGTGGACATAGAGTTGAGTTACATTATTAATGATACAATTTTTAAAAGGCAGTTTTTAATTAGTACTATATAAGTAGTTTTTATACAGATGTGATAAAACCTTATTTGAGTTATTTAATATTTTAAATTAAAATATGAATTATTTTCTTCTGAAATATTTTATTTAATAAAAACTCTGGATGGTCAGATACAAAAGGAATAATGATATTAACTTAGTAACCTTTATCTTTAATTCTCTGAGTGCAATATCTCAGTGAGATCTTGTCTATAACAATCAGTTTGTTTTTCTAGTATACCTGCTTTCTTCATATTGAAGATTACTGCTTTGAGTTAACCTGCAAAATTCTCCAAAGTGGAGAATGTTTTCAATTATAACATAGCTTTTACTCTATTCCTTTACAGTAGCTATTGAAATTAGGTATATGCTTCCCTTTCCATATTTTCACTTTCAAGGCTACTTGACCTACGACTGAAAGATAGTGATATATACATTCTTTATTTCACATCAGAAGGCATAGCAGGGGAAAGAGCCTGTGCAAGAACTGAAGGTCCAACGGCAACAGAGGATGTGACTAAGCAGAGATACCAAAAGGAAGTATCCAGGCCAGTTTCACAATATGTACCCAAAATCTGATTGGCTGCTTATAAAGATGAAGTGTTTTCTATGGGCATGATTAGCTTCAGAGGATATGCCTGTGTGTATCAGTGTGAAGACTATTTAAGGAGCGCTGCTTGATCAAAGTAATATAGATTGAGGGTTACCTTACATCATTATCTAATAGGCTCCAAATATATTAAAACTAATTCATCATATCATTATTTTATAATTAAACTCTAGAGGAGAAAGAGACTTTTGGAAATGACTTTAGAGTAGATTTATTATTGTCAGAAATTAGAAAAGATATCAGCTAAATAGTTTTGTAAGCAGATCTACATGGAATTCTATTATAAAATGAGCCTCTGTTTATTACTTGACCCTTATGAACAGAACTCCGCTTCTGGATAATGGAACTCTATGTGGCCGGTGTCTCTGGTAGAAGTAAGTGGAAGTAACAAAAGTGAATCATTAAGGATGCACTGCATTACCCAAAATCATACTGCTACATTATATGGTTACTGTATGTTATTGAGGAAGTAGAATTTTAATTCAAACTTATGAAAATTGCATACAAGCAAAAGCATATTTAATAATATAATTCTAAAAAAAATTTGTGCCAAAGGAACATATTTCAACCTCAAAAAAGATAACTGATGATAAATTTAAACATAAAACTGTACTAAGGTTGTATTCTAAAATATCACAACTCATAAAAATGGAATTTTATGGAACAAAAATAAAAATACAACCTGTTTACCAAGTAACATACTTCCAACTATTTTTATAATCTCAGAAAAATCCTCATAAACACAACTAGAGGACAGTTTATTTTACTGAGACAACACTAAATAGCAAACACCTGAGCAACTTAAATTGACTAACTTTTAAACTCTTAATTTATAAGGCATAGCTTGAGAGTACAGCTTCTAGTTTGAACCTGCACCTGAAGCAGACCTAAGACACTGCCTCTGCACCCACTCCTACAACACCCAGAGGGAGCCGGACTAACTCCCAAATGCTCTGAAGTGCCCAGGATCACAGGTGAAGCCATATCTGCCCACCACTCATAGTAACTTGGATCTCCACGGATCCAGGGACATAGGAAACCTCTCCCAGCCAGTGGCACGGGTTTCTTCTGGATTGAACCTGCATCCAGAGCAGACCTAGGGCTCTGTTTCTCAACCTACTCCTGTAACACACAGAGGGAGCCCAACTCTCAGTTGCTCTGAAAGACCAGGATCACAGAAGAAGCTCAACTCCCAGGAGATCAGACACACCCAGGATCACTGGAGCTCTGACACACTCAAGATCACAGTTGAGGCTACAACATCTTTCAGAACACCCAGCTTAACTTGAAACCCCAGAAGAACCAGGGAAACAGGAATCCCCGCCTAGCCAGAGGGACAGGTTCCTTCCAGCTTGCACCTATCTCTAGTGTAGAATCAGAGTTCTGGCTCCCCACCCACTCCTGCAACACTCAAATAAAGCATCACTCCCAGGAGCTCTGACATGCCCAGGATCTTAGAATTCCAGAATCACAGGATCACAGAGACAGCTGGCCTCTGAGGAGTTTGCAGGAGGGCAGGCTCCAGTCAGACAGAGCAAGGGCAGTTAGCACAAGAGATAACCAGTTGGCAAGAGGGAAGCACAAGAATGTAAGTACCTACGTTTGGAAAAGAAACATTACTGAAGCTTAAAGCATACATTATACCTCACACAATACCCCACTCTCACCAATGGACAGATCATGGAAACAGAGACACAGTGAAACTAACAAAAGTTATGAACCAAATAGACTTAACAGATATCTACAAAATATTCCATTCTAAATAAAAATAATATACATTCTTATCAGTAACTTCTCCAAAATTGACTATATAATCAGGCACAAAACAAGCTTCAACAGCTATAAGAATTTTGAAATAATTCCATTCATCCTTTCAGATCACCACAGACTAAGGCTAGTCTTCAAGAACAATAACAACAACAACAACAAAAACAAAACAAAACAAAAAAAAAATGAAGCCCACATACACATGGAAGCTGAACAGCTATCTACTCAATGCAAACTTGGTCAGGGAGAAAATAAAAATGGAAATTGATGACTTTTTGTAATTTAATGAAAATGAAGACACAAAGTATCCAAACTCAAAGCTCTGAGTACTTCCATAAAGATATTGGAGAGAGTATACACTAGAAGATTAAAAGCATATCTGAAAGCTCTAGAACAAAAATAAGCAAGTAGAACCAAAGAGAATAGGTAGCAGGAAATAATAAAATTCATGGCTGTAAACAACCATGTATAAACAAAGAGAACTATACAATTGGTCAAGAAAACCAGGATCTGGCTCTTTGAGAAAATTAAGATAGATAAAGACTTAGCCAGACTAACCAGAGTGCATGGAGACAGTATCCAAATTAACAATACCAAAACTGAAAATGGAGACATAACAACAGAAACTGAAAAAAATTCAAAAAAAATATCAGATCCTACTCCAAAACTTATAATGAACAGCCTGAAAAATCTTGAGGAAATGGATGGTTTTCTAGACAGATTCCAAGTACCAAAGATAAATCAGGATTACATAAACCTTCTCAACAGTACTGAAATCCCTAAGAAATACAATCAGTCATTAAATGTCTCCCAACCAAACCATCCCCAGGACTAGATGGTTTCACTGAAGAATTCTATCAAACCTTCAAAGAATACCTAATACCAATACTTGTCAATATCTTCTCAAAATAGTAACAGAAGGAACACTACCTAACACATAATATGAAGCCACAATTACACTAAGTGACACAAAGACCTGAGGAAGAAAGACAACTACATACCATCTTCCTTATGAACATCCATGTAAAAATAATCCATAGAATTCTTACAAACTGAATTCCAGAACACGTCAGAAAAATAATTCACTGTAAACAATTAAGATTCATTCGAGTAATGCAGAGATGTTTCAATATATGAGAATTCATCAATGTAATTCACTACATAAACAAACTGAAAGAAAGAAAATAACACCCACATGATCATTTCATTAGATATTGAGAAAGCCTTTGACAAATTACAATACCCTTTGTGCTAAAAATATAGGAGAGAATAAGAATTCGAGGACCATACTTAAATAATATAAAACCTGTTGCTACCCTCTCTGACCAGCAGAAAAGGAGCAATGACACAGCATTATTCTCAAAGTGGTTTATTCAGGAACCTTACAGCATGCAAGTTAAAAATCTTTTGTCTCCCCTTCTCTTTCTCTCTCTCCCTCTCTCTCTCCACCCCCAAGTACAGTCCCTTTTATCCTCTCTCAACTCCACCTCCTCAGTCCATGTTCCGTGGCTTCAGTTCATAGGTCTGAGTCCTCTAGCCTGATCTCATGTCATGGGTGCGCCTGTGTAGCTCCCATGGTGGGAGTGGCTAATCTTGGGGGCAGAAAGAAGTCAGGTGCTAGTCAGAAGACTTGGCCAGAGTCCCAAGCACCATGTTGGGACTGTCACCACACCTGTTCTCCTCAAAATCCAACAAAAAGCAAACCAGTAGTCAACATCAAACTAAATGGAGAGAAAGTTGAATCAATCCCAATAAAACCAGGGACTAGGCAATGCTGCCCACCGTCCTCCTATCTATTCAATACAGTACTTGAAGTTCTTGCCAGAGCAATTAGGAAACAGAAGGAGATTAAAGTGAAACAAATTGGAATGGACGATGTCAAGATATCACTACTTGCAGAAGATATGACAGTATGCATAAGTGATCCAAAGTTATCCACAAGAGAATTTATATAACTAATAAACGACTTCAGCAAAGTATCTGGGTACAAAATTAACTCAAACAAATCAGTAGCCTTCCTCTACTCAAAGGATGAACATTCTGAAAAAGAAATTAGAGAATTAACACACACCACAATAGTCACAAAAAATATAAAATACCTTGGGGTGACCCTAACTAGGCAAGTGAAAGATCTGTTTGACAAGAAATATAAGTCATGTGTGTCCTTATTATATGTTGGAGCAACTTTGGGGTGTATTTACAGAAGTGGAAGAGCTGGGTTTTCAAATGTTCTACCATGTTCACAACAGCCATATTTATAATAGCCAGAAGCTGGAAAGAACCCATATGTCCTTCAGTAGGAGAATATATACAGAAATTGTTGTACATTTGCACAATGGAGCACTACTCAGCTAATTGAAACAATGACTTTACAAAATTCCTAGGCAAATGGATGGAACTAGAGAATATCATCTTGAGTGAAGTAACCCAGTCACATAAGAACACACATGATATGCAGTCACTGATAAGCAGATACTAGCCCCAGAAAGCTCTGAATACCCAAGAAACAACTCTCAGACATAATGAAGCTCAAAAAGAAGCAAGGCCAAAATGTTGAAGCCTTAGTTCTTAGGAAAAAAAAAGAAAAAAATGTGTATTCATCTTATAGTATTATATAACAAATTCTGTGAGCTATAATAATATTTTATAAAATAAATTAATTAATAAAAAATATGATACCAAGGTCAAAAATAAATGGAAAACATCTTTATGCTCATGGATCAGTAGGATTGACATAGTACAAATGTCCATCTTACCTAGATCATCTACAAATTCAGTGCAATTCCAATCAAAATTCCAACTCAGTTCTTCACAGAGATATAAAGAGTAATTCTCAAATTTATCTGGAATAACAGAAAACCCAGGATATCCCAAACTATTCTCAACAATAAAAGAACTTCTAGGGGAATCACAGTCCCTAATCTTAAACTATACTATAGAAAAATAGTGGTTAAAAGCTGAATGGTATTGCTACAGAGACAGGCAAAAAGACCAATGGAATGGAAGTGAAGACCCAGAAATGAACCCAAAACCCTATGGTCCCTTAGTATTTGTTGAAGGATACAAAAACATTCAGTGGGGGAAAAAGACAGCATTTTCGACAAATGGTGATAGTTCAACTGGAGGTCAGCATGTAGAAGAATGAAAGTTAATCCATTCCTATCTCCTTGTACAAAGCTGAAATCCAAGTGGATCAACTACCTCCACATAAAACTATACAAGATGAATTTTAAAGAAAAGATATTTGAAAAGAACCTTGAACACATTGGTTAAGTAAAAAATTTCCTGAAGAGATCACCAATGGCTTAAGCTCTAAGATAAAGAATAGACAAATGGGACCTCATAAAGTTGAAAAGCTTTGGTAAGTTAAAGAGCACTGTCAATAGGACAAAACAGCCATTCATAGATTGAGAAAAGATCTTACCAACACTACATCTGATAGAGAGCTAATATTTAAAATGTACAAAGAACTCAAGAAATTAGACTCCAGTGAACAAACTATCCCTATTTTAAAAAACGTGATGCAGAGCTAAGCAGAGAATTCTCAACTAAGAGATATCATCTGGCTGAGAAGCAATTTAAGGAATGTTCAATACCCACAGTCATCAGGAACATGTAAATGAAAACAACCCTGAGATTCCACCTCACACCAAATGCTAAGATCAAAAACTCAGGTGACAGCAGAGGCTGGCAAGAATGTGCAGAAGGGTGAATACTCCTCCATTGCTGGTGGGATTACAAGCTGGTAAAACCATTCTGGAAATCAGTCCGGTGATTGCTCCCAAAATTAGAAATAGTTTTATTCAGAAACCAGCTATACCAGTCCTGGGCATATACCCCAAAGATGCTCCAATATGGCACAAGGACATATGATCCACTATGTTCATAGCAGCCTTATTTATAATAGGCAGAAACTGGAAAGAACCCAGATGTCCCTCAACAGAGGAATAGATACAGAAAAGTGCTACATTTACACAATACTGCTCAGCAACTAAAAATATGATTGCATGGAATTCAGAGGCAAATAGATAGAACTTGAAAATATATTCAGTTAGATAACTCAGGCACAAAAGAAAATAAATGATATGTAATCACTGATAAGTGGATATATTCCAAAAAGAAGTTCAGGATATCTAAAATAAAACTCATTGACATTGTGAAACCCAAAAAGAAATGTATCACAACAAAGTGTGGATCATACAGTACTACTCAGTAGGATGATACATTACTACTATTACTACTACTACTACTATACACACACACACACACACACACACACACACACACACACATACACACTACTCAACTTTAATCCCAAAAAAGTGAAGTTGAAGTTAGTTTGTAGAAAGATGCTTTCATGTTTAAAACTGATATCTAATTGTGTGGCAGACAAAGTGATAAATCAGAGCAAATTTTGACACAGTAGATTATGCCCAACTCTCTCAAGAATAGAAGAAGAAAAAGAAGCTGTTGAGAAGAAAGCACTGCCCAGAGAGGTCATTTTAGAGGGACAGTTTGACAGGAACCAGCTGTACACAGAACAGGCTAGACACAGAGAAGCTATATGGGATCAACTTGGAAAGGAATTTGAACTGGAACAACTGATCTGAACCAGTCAACCAGGGATCAGAAAAAGCTAGAAAGGGTGAATATTTTTAAGTAGTAAGTCTCAGAATCTGAAAACATTCTAGGCCTAGATAAGATCGGACAGAGGCTAAGAACTTGCAGGATTAGTCCTAAAGTAACCAATGGAGGCAGTAAACCCAGAAGACAATAATACAACAGGAGAATAAAAGTTACATCCACACATTATTCTTTAGATAACAGGCAGGATTGTTCATATGATTGGCTAAGAAAACTTGTATTCTAGGGCAGAAATTGTTCAGAATGGTAGAAACAAGATCCTCATTGCTAACAAATTATACTGGTGAACATGGGATAGTTTTTACGTTTGTCATTATATCAGAATGGAAGAACTGAGTACAAGCACACAAACAGAAAGAAAAGGCAGTGTCTCAGATGCTGGGTTGTTTTAATGTAGAACTAGTTTCTTTACTTTAAAACATGTAATGCTTTTATTTATTCTCTAATATATTATACAATGTAGTTTGATACTATTCATATCCAAACAGTAGTGCACTGTTGAAGCCCATCAAAAGCTTTTCCTCCAGTAGGTAGCAGCTCACATGGAAACACACAACTGACTGGCCATCATGTAAATAAGAATCACAGAGTGCTCAGAACAAAATGAGATTCTCCAACAACTCCCTCCCCATCGTGGCAGTGCTTGCTTTTTGCTTTTTCTTGTTAATGGATCCTCCCTTCTTTTTTATTTTACATTATACATAGTTATATTCTTTTTTTTAAATTTGGATATTTTATTTATTTAAATTTAAATGTTATCTCATTTCCCAGCTTCCCCACTGCAAACCCTCTCTACCCCATCTCTGTTACCCTTCTTCTATGGGAATGCGCACCTACCCACCTACCCATTCCTGACTCACGATTCTAACATTCCTCTACACTAAGGCATACTGCCTTCACAGGATCAAGGGACTCCACACTCATTGTTGTGTGGAGTCATAAGGCCCCTTCAAGTCCTTCAATCCTTACCCTAACTCCTCCATTGGGGTCCCTGTAATCAGTCCCTGGGTGGCTTCGAGTACCCGAACCTGTATTGTTCAGCCTCTGGCAGAGCCTCCCAGGAGACAGCTGTATCAGGCTCCTGTCAGCAAGCACTTGTGTCTGGGTTTGGTGTCTTATTATGGAATAGACTTCCAGGTGGGGATCCATTCATATTCTTTTGAAATATTACAATATAGCAAAATGAATCACTTACTGGTAGTTACCCAGCAGTGTGCAGACCTTTACAAGCCTATACTGTTCCCATTGACTAAAGAGACAAAATTCCTGGTTTGTTATATTGGTCCAACGAAATTACAAGGTCATTCAGGACTCACGTAATAGACAATATCAACTGCTCAGCAGACTTCTAAAGCCATATTGCATAGACAATGGGAAAAGGGGGGGGGTTGCATAAACAACTTAATACTTGTTCTCAAGACCCTAGTATTTTCTGTCCTTTATACATGTGAATTATAACCAGGTTACAGCAAATGGCTTCAATATTTTACCCAATCATGAAATCACCCACAAACCCAGAATTTAATACTCTCTAGCAGATACCACAATTTCCATCTATCTTTTTTTTCACTTGAAATTTAAAAGAAATATTGATCTGATATCACAATACTCCCAGGTACTGAGGAGAGGAAGGAAATATCAATCATAACTGCTGTGTCCCTTTTGATGGACTCTGGAATAAGAGGTAAAGCCCAGTCTCAGAGGACCTATAACAGGGTCTGAACATAAATAAGAGGATGAACTTATTCCCAGGAAAGTCCTTTGTGAATGGATATTACTTTGTACTTCCTACAAACATCTACTTAGTCTATCTTTTAAAGGGCTTCGTACTTCATTTTGTATATTACTGATTAGCGTGATTACACACTTAATACATGAGCCTGGCAGACAGATAGCTTTCCTACACTGACTTCTCTTTGTTTCCTATACTGAACATGTGTTTTTATATAATCTATGCCAGAAATCTAATAATAAGGTAAGTTCTTAACCATTATGAATTTTCCTAGATATGTATAGCTTAAGATATTTTCTTATCATACAAATCATTTGTAATCTTTTTGTTATCTCTGCTATTAGCTGCTGCTTTTTTGTAAACAAATTCCTAAACAGAAGTAAATGAATTATAGCAATGTAGTTAAACTGTTCAAGCAATTTGATAAAGGTACTACAGTTATCAAATCAAAAATGTGAAATAACTATTTCTTATATGAAAAAAGTAAATGATATTATGAACAATTGTCAGGGACAAATGAAACTAACTGGAAATGTAACTTTTATTTGATAGATGTAAATGTCTTCTCGGTGGCATAAGGGTGCTGAATAAACTTACCCTTTCCAGTTCTTTCTGAACTCCAGCTGGCTGGGTTAATGAATGTCTTCTGGCCTAAACTCCTCTCCAATATGACTGATTCATACTGACTTCTCATGACTTTGATTGAATTGCTCTTGTTGTCCTCAAACTAACTCTTACAGTTACTTCCAATCTTCTGGTGCCTTCTAATTCTCTGGCTCATTCTGCTTTCAATTGCAACCTGTCTCTGTAAAACTATACCAGTAAAACTGTCTCTTCTTTATCTCTCCTATGCTTTCTCCTAAGTCACCTCTCTTTGTTGTCCTTATAAAAGTTTGGCTCATTCTGTCTTCCTCTAAAATATGTATTTGTAAAACTGCCAAAGTAAAGCATCTTTCTCTCTCTCTCTGTCTCTCTGTGTCTCTGTTCTTCTCTCTTTCATTCTTCCTCTCTCTTTCTCTTATAAGCCACCTTTCTTTCCTTCTATTTTTCTAAGAATTTGACATATTCTAGCTCTGATTCCTTTTATCTAATGTTTCTGTTATTCAGTATTTGTATGATCCTGAATCAGATGTCAAGATGAGACATGAAAATTTTCTTCTATAAACTAACCATACCTTCATACTGCAAACCAGGGTATAGCAGCATTCTTGTCAAATCATATCTTTGGTTATAATCTCTTGCCAAATAGAAACTACTATCAATTCCATAAACTTAACATCCTGATATCTTAATGAATGTCAGTTGATGTAATGATCCTTCAAAACCACACTTCTAATCACCTGTCCTTCAGAGATCATCTGTTGCATCATCAAGGTTTTCCAATCTGTCATTCTGATGAACTCTCTGTTATTTTTAAACCAGTTTTTTGAGTTCTTCTGATGTAGGAGAGTCAGCTTTCGGTTTCAACTCTGGTGCTGTCTTTACACATCTCTTCTTCATTCCTTGAGTAAAGCCTCATACATAAAAGTTACTCATACCCTAATCAATTTTGATGGAACAGGTTGATCTAATTTAGTAGTATTTTCCAGTGTCTTTCAGCAGCTGAAGTTCCTGCCTCATCAAAGGATATGAAGTTAATAAAACATTGTTCAGTTTACTTCTGGAAGTATTTATTTGTCACTTTCTGTTTATCAAGGAACAATTAAATCTTTATGACTCCCCACATATCAAGAGCTAGTATATTTTTATACCTTTTATACTAGACAGTTGGGCACTAACATTCTATATCAGGCTCCACACTTGCAAGCCTGGCTTTTTACCTATTTAAACACAGAAACACAATTAAGCACTTCCTGTTCTTTCTTTCATATATATATAATATATAATATATATATATATATATATATATATATATATATATATATATATTACAGAAATGGGGAGGGGAGAGAAGAGAAGTAGAAAAGCAGAGGCCTGCCATGAGCAGGTAGAGAGAGAGGTTCTAATGGAATGGGGAGAGGAGGGGCAAGGGCAGTGGAGCAAGAGAGCAAGAGAGAGCAAGAGGACAAGAGACTTGCTGTTCTTTTACTTTCTTTGTCTTTGGTCCGTCAAGCCTTTATATCATCACAGCTAATTATTTATGTTGTGCTGAGTTTTCTTGTTATACAGTTAATTTTCAAACCTGTTTTGAAATGAAATATATAAACACTGCAACTGAAGCTATGGGAACGATTATCACATTTTCAATAAATACTGTGATGGCTTTCCTATTCCTTCAAGTCCTACCCTTAATTTTCAGGGATCCCAAATGGAGTTTCCCAATCTTTTTAATTCCGAACATGTCTGTCTGTATAATAAAAATTGTCTTTTGGTTTGCTTACAGTGATTAGCTGTTTCAGAGTTTTCTGTATCATTTCTTTCTCTGGGATCAAAGCTTGAGTGTTTTAGAGCCTCTAAAGTCTCTTTTCCTGTCCAGCAAATATGATACTTCCTATGTAGATAATCCAGACAAATTTCTCCCCTGTGGCTTTCATTCTGGTGTTGCCTGTCTTGTGCATAATTTCTGGCAAATGTCCTCTAATTACTGGAATGTTGGTGGGTTTTCTCATTTTTTAATCATTTTAGCATCATATGTAATTATAACATTTATTCATCAGATGTAATTGTTGTCTCGGAGGCTTCACGCTGAATTAATTTAACCTTTCTAGTTCTTTCAGAAGTCTGGATACCTGGTTCAACACAGCTGTTCTGGCTCACGATCCTCTCCAAGCTGACTGATTCAAACAGGTTTCTCTCAGCTTGAAATGTTCTACTTGGCCTCCAACTAAATCTTGTATTCTGCTCTAATCTTTTGATAACTCTCATTCTCTGGCTCATTAGTCTTCAACTGTAATCTGCCTCAGCAAAGCTATCCCAGTAAAACTGTCTTATTTCTCTCTGCTATGCTCTCTCCTAAGACAACTCTCTTTCATGTTCATTGTTGGAAAAGGTAGACATGTCCTATCTCTGACCAATTCTGTCAAATTGTTATTTGTTTAATCACATCATCTGACATCAATTAGCTGTTGATTTCAAACAAGGCTGGTTCCTTCTAAAAACTAACCCTACCTTCATTCTTAGGAATTAAAGGCATGTACTGAGTGTGTATCTGTATCCAGCCATCTCATACTCCAATCCAGGCTCTCTGCATTCTGACCAGAGCATATCTTTGAATGTGATCCCTTGCCAGAGCATACATGTTTCTTGATTAAAATTCCTCTCCACTAACTATGAGATGGAAACTCAGTTCTTCCTTAGCTCTTTCTTTCTCCCTTTATTTCAGAAATATGGCCTTTGGTGTGGCTGTCTCTGATGGTGTCATCACGGTGTCTAATGACTTGAAGGTTCACAAGTATTCAACTCCAGAAGAAGTGAAGAAAAGAAAAGAAGGTGGGACACTATCTGCTTGAGTGAGGACAAGAAGAACATCATTCTGGAAGAGAGCAAGGAGATCCTCGTAGAAGATGTAAAACAGACTGTGGATGACCCCTACATCACTTTTGTCAAGATGCTGCCAGACAAGGATTGCTGCTATACTCTCTACAATATAATCTGTGAGACCAAGGACAGCAAGAAAGAGGACCTGTTGTTGATCTTCTGGGCCCCTGAGATTGCACCTCTTAGGAGGCAAATGACCTATACCAGCTTCAAGGATACTATTAAGAAGCCAAGAAGTCAACAGGAATCAAGCATGAATTACAAGCTACCTGCTAAGAGGGGTTCGAATACTGTACCCTGGCAGAGAAACTAGGTGACAGCACCTTCATTTCCCTGGAGGGCAAGCCTTTCTGAACCACCTCCAGCCCTCCCCCCCCATCTGTCTGGAGCATCTAGCAGCCCCAGACCTGCTGCTGAGTGTTATAGACTGCCCCTTTCCTGCCAGACTGGAAGAGCTGGGGGTATCCCAGCAGGGGAAGGACTATCCATTTATTCCAGTTGCTAAACATCTCCCCCATCCCCCTGGACCTTCCTTTTTTTTCTGTCCCTGACAGTTCTGGCCTTCCTAATGGGCTTTTGATCTTCTGATTGTTTTGGGGTTGAAGCAGATCAAGTCCTGTTCTAGGCACCCAGTTTGAGGGAGTCTGAATTTATTAAGGACACCCCCACCCCTCATTTCTCCCCATCCCATGCTACCATAACTAGTAAGAAACCTTCAATTGATTGATTGATTGATTAATTAATTAATTAAATAGCTAATTAAAAAAGAATTTAGGGATAACTTGCAATTTTCAGAATTGGCTGAAGATTTGAACCTGCATTCAGCAATATATAAACTATGAAGACTAATACAATATGAGTGCTGAAACATTGGGAATATGAACAATCTTCTCCTTTTCTCAGTAGCTGAAAGCAGATAGGCTACAGTACAGAAAATGTCATTGAATTCTCCTGGGTGAAAACAGAATGCAACACACAATTATCCCCCATACCAATAAACTTTAAGTACCATCCTTATTTGACAAAGAATAATATTCATTACTGCTTAGTATTTGGGAAGATCAAAATGCACCTGCTTCCTTTTTTAAAAAGTTATGTCATTATAAATTATCATACAAATGACATTCTATATTTTATATGTATCACTGTACTTTAACCAGAAGATTGAATAAATTGTAGTATTATATTGTACAGTTTTAATATAATTTAATACAATTTGAATAAATTTAATAAAATTTTCACTCTTGCATAAAATAGTCAACATACTATATGTACATAATACATATAAACAAATTTGTATTCAAATATTAAAAACTGTTTTGAGAGAAAGTAAAATGATCCTCATGCACTCAAGAAATGCTGGGTAGAAATTTAGAAATCTTTGATCTTAATTCTACAATAAAACATAATTTTTTTCTCTAGGTAAAATATTAAAATTCTAAACACAAAATTATCTTTTGCAATTTAATTTTCAGATACATAGTTCAAATATCACATATTTACATGTTCAGTGTCCAATAAGAGAATTTGTTTTCTAAAAAGAATAATGTCTTTGGTCATATAAAACAGATTAATAAAATATAATGAATGAACACTTAATATCTACACATTATAATGAATTATTGTTTCAGCAAAGAAGAGAACAATGAGTTTTGGAGTTAAGCCTAAAATTCAGAGGGATCTGTTTACATGGATTTTTCATATGGTAGGATAAAGGCTAATTATATTTGATAAATATTGTGCTTTCAAGTACCAATTTAGAAGTCACTATCTTCATGAAATAACTTCATATACTATAATGGTTTGTATATGCTTGGGCCAGGGAGTGGCACTATTAGAAGGTGTGGCCCTGTTGGAATAGGTTAGTCATTTTGGGTGTGGGCTTTAATACCCTAGCTGCCTGGAAGTATTCTGCTCGTAGCCTTAAGATGAGTATATAAAGCTCTCAGCTCCTCCTGCACCGTGCCTGCCTGGAAGCTGCCATGTTCCTGCCTTGAGGATAATAGAATGAAGCACTGAAAGTCTAAGCCAGCCCTAGTTAAATGTACTTTATGAGCATTGCCTTGGTCATGGTGTCTGCTCATAGCAGTAAAACCCTAACTAAGACATATATACAGACACTAAATTTTACTTTTAAAATATGTTTTTGTCAGCTTTTAATGGAAGTGTTGCTATCTCTGCAATTGTCATTTAATTCAAAATGACTACTTGGTTTTATATGTCCTATGAAGTTATGGCATTCAGCTTCACTCTCTCCCCACAATTTCATGTGAATAACTGTAAGCAAGTCAGTTACTAGATTTATTTTATTATTTCACATTCTGTTCCTTACAGGCCTACTTTATCTATCCTTTTCTATATGAGATATTCACTGTATCACCATGAGTGCACACTCTAAACCACATCAATATAAAAACCACATAATTATTATCTCTTTTTACTAATAATTATATGCAACATGATCTTTATTAATTTACTAATTCTTTAACCATGCCTTCTCCAGTGAGCTTACTCTCCTTCCACAAAATTCATATTGAATATGCTACTGAAAACCACTAGTATATACAAATTAACAATATTCTTGATGATACAAATAAAGCAATACTCTTTTAATCTGAAACTCAATTTGCTTCCTATTTTGGTATTTATCATGAATATTTGTCACAATCAGCACCACAACAATGTTGTGTGTTTTACTGGTACCTTTCTTAATTGTGTAAAAAGAGAACTTCCACATGGTGATTGAATCTAAAAGTAGCAAATTGACTTGGGAAATCAGCCAAGAGAGAAAGTACACATGAAATATTTTTAAGGAGATAATACAAGAACTACTAATTTCACACTAATTTTAACCCTAATTTTTATTTACTGGACAATTAAGCACCCCAGATAATACATAACAATATGTCTTGAAAATCATTTAAAGTTTCATTTTACTATATATTTTCATGTTCCCTCAATTTTTGTGACATTTCTGTACATACATAGAATTTGTTGATGTTACTCTTTCTGACTCTATCTTATCTTCCTGCTACACAATCAGCAACCCCCATCTTCCCAATTCCCCTTTTCAAGCTCATTTTTTTTTTTGTTTATTCTTCATGATGAAAGACCAATTCTTTTAAGTTCAGACTCTATTTTAGAGAAACTGACTTACGTTGAACTTACGTAAACTAACAAGCCAGTATTTAGCAATAGTTTCCAGGTTACCCACCCCCCAAGAAAAGCTGTATCTAAAACTACTTTTTAGGTTCCCCCGAAAACAAATCTGTACGTCCAGATTATAAGCCTGCCCCTGCCTCACACCATCAAATGAGGAAAGCACACATTAACTTTATGGTTTGACTACCAGCACAAGCCAACTATGCTAAAGGCTACAGCAGCACTCCAGTTAAATTCTTGCCAACCTACAAACACCCATTGCTTGTCACTTTCTATAAAACCTGGCTCCATATGTGTTTGGGGTTCTTGACCAAAAGTGTCCTGCATGAAAGCAGTGGGTTGAGCCCAAGCTTGAGCTTGAGTAAAGGCCCTGGTGTAATGGGATCAGATCAGCTCCCTATGGTCTCCAGGGTTCCATAGCACTTCCTTGACATGACAATGATATGCTTAGCATACCCAGGACTTGGTATGAGTATGAATGTGGAAATATTCATTAGGACTTGAAGGTTTTGCCAGAAGTACATAAAAACAGCCATCTCTTCCTTTTGTATTAGTCTGTGTCCCAGTGTCCGCCAGCTAAGGATAAAACTCCACAGTTATTAATCCAGAATCATTGGAAGATCACAATTAATATTAACGTGGTATATACCCTGTGGCTCTAGGCAAATGTAAAGTCATTTAAACTTTTATTTCTTGAAATCTTTTTTTTCTAAATTTTCTTTCACATCTGCACTGTGTAATAATATAAAATATACTGGCTACTCTAGAACTATTTTTATAGACCTTGTTCCTTCCTGCTACCAATCTAAACTTCAGCAAGATATCCTCACAGTTCTTACTTTCCCAAAGTTCACTTGGAATCCTATAATATGTACCTTTTCAATGTTTTTTCTTACTAATGATCAAGAAACACATTTCACAAACATTATGGGGATACTTGGGAAATGTTTCTTAAATGTTATACAAGTAAGTTCAGGCACATTTCCTGCTTCCCTCTTTTTCAGATTTAGGATACCATGTCTCATCTTGAGGCTAATCCATTCAAAGTTGAATCTTGTCCAGAGTAAAAATATAAGAATCATGTATTCCTTTGTTACAAGTGATTGTTCAGTTAGGCCAGCACTATTTATTGAAATATACTGTCTTATTCCACATCTATATCTGTCTACTGTCAAAAAATCAGGTTACCTTAGTATGGCAGGTACATATATGAGTCCTCAGTTCTCTTGGCTTAATAAATGTCTCTATGTTCATGACAATCTTGTGTTGTTTGTATTACTCTTGTTTTATTGTATGACTTGAAAGTCATTATGATGATATCTTCAACTATATATATATATATATATATATATATATATATATATATATATACATGTATGTATACAAACAACACGCACACACACACACACACACACACACACACACACACACACACACACATTCCTTTTGGCTATCCTGGATCTTTGAGTTTCTATATGAAACTTAGGATCAACTTTTTAGTTATAGGTGGAAAAAACATAAGCATTTAGGCATTTAGGTATTTTAGAGCAACATTTGATAAATGGGACTACAGGAAATTGAAAAGATTTTACAGAAAATAATGCCATTATTCAATTGAAGAAAGCTCAGAAATGCAAATGGTTGAATAAAATAAACATGGAGAAAATAGTTCAATTTAACTCAATGTTCAAGTTATTTTTGTTTTTTTTAAGTATGATGACAATGCCTATGTGGCTGCAGAAATAAGGGAACATTCATTTACTTCCAGTAGTATGAAAAATATAACAGCCACTATGTAAATTGGTGTGGCCTTCTTTAACACACAAGAGCAGATATATTACATGATCTACCTATTCTTCGCATGGACATATATCCAAGTGACACTATTTCCTCTTATGAATATATTTTTAAATTCATGTTCACTTCTATGATGTTAAGAGTAGAGAGGAAATAGGTGCATCATAGATGTCTATCAATGAATTAATGAATGAATAGCATGTGCACATGTGAAGCATTATTCATCAGTAACAAACATCAATGATATTTGTGGGTAAACATATGGAACAAAAAAAACATTTATTCTGCGTGAAGGAAATCAGTTCCTAACATAAAAACTATACTTTCTCTAATTTGTTCACTTCAAGTTACAATCTTCTGATATATGGTTCATTTAGAGTAATGATGGAGGTCAAAAAATTATGGGATTTGGGAACTAGAAAAGTCAATAGAATAGGGATAAAATTAAGTGTGTAAAACTGTAAAAAAAAGGAGTAGTGAAAGAAAGGGAAATTGGCGTGTGGAATGGAAGGCAGTGTAAAAGAGAATGTATGGTTACAAATAAAGGAAATAACACTGGGAAGTGTTCAATTGAAGCTTACTGGCAGAAATGACTACAAAACACATACAGTATTCTCTAATATAGGATTATTACATATATATGCACTTATACATATATGAATCTGTACATGTGTATCTACATGTCTGTACATATATGTACATGTGCATGTATAATTCTGTATTTAACATACATAAACATTATATCTATATACTATATTAGAGAATATCAAAGTTTCTACTTTATACCACAAAACAAATAATATCATCTCAGAAACAACATACATGTTTTGACTTCTTTGTTAGTGAGATTCAATTGACTCATATACATCATATGCTATTGTCAACCTACGAGGTTATTCTCTAGAACCAGATAGTAAAATGAATAATGGCCAGATACTACATATTTATGAGTCAAAGTACTTAGAATAATTAATTGGCACTCACTTAAATGCTTCTTTTTTACTGGTGAAATTTCATGTTGTTCTAAGCCTAATAATCTACAATAATAACTGTCCTTGAATAATATTCCCAATGATGAACAGTGGTACCAAAAACTGGGAGTAAGCAACCAGTCTCTTATTAGGTATAAATCCCATTCACAAGGAAAAGTACATATTACCAGGGTAGGGATAAAACTTGTAGGTCTAGAACCCTAGGTTCTAGGGTCAAAGAAAGAATATGACATTCTCCTGATAAATAATCATATAATGGTCAGTTAAAATTTCTTTTCATATTACTTGTTTGTTATTCAATCTTGCATCAGTTAAATATATTTCCAGTAGATTATGATTTAAAAAGAGACCCACAACATGTCAGGGTTTTTAGAATATGAAATTTCAAAATACTTAACACTAATTGAGACATTTCTTCCCTAGGCTAAGGAATTATTGGGCATGTGGAGGAATAAAAACTGTAACTACAAGAAAATAGTGTATTCCAGACAGGTAGGGCAAGTGGAAGTTTGGATTCAGCAGTTTTGATGGCATGCACATACCCTCAATGAGCTCATGATAGACGAAATCTCAAAATAGAGAAGCAGATTGGCTTGAAGTCCCATTTCTAGCCAAAGAATTATAGACAATCAATAGCTGCATGGGAGATGGGGAGAGTGGATAACCCCAATTGTATTTGCTTGGTTTTTTAAAGAAACAAAGCAGATATAAAGTTTATGAGGCAGGGAATGTGCTAGATATCAGAGGAATTGGAGTGTGAACAAGCTGAAACTTTATTTTATGAAAGTCTTAAGGAACTTATTATAAATTAGAAAAAGACTAAATTAACATGTACATAGTTAGAAAAGATGTTAGAGATTAATTTAAATTTATTTATTTGTTTATATACACATTGTGTGTGTCTGTGTGTATTTGTCACGTGTGTTTTCATGATTAACACAGGAGTGTTTATTTTACAGGTACTGGAGCTACAGACACATGTGAGCTAAACTGTATAGGTAGTTTAATAAAACACTGCTCTTGTCAAAGAGCCTCAAGTGTCTTTAGCTACAGTGCCATCTCTGCAGCATCATATATATGTACATGTACACGTATATGTATGTGTCTGAGTGTATTTGATCTAGAACAAACAGAATTATCTCAAATATTTTGGGAGCAGATATCACTGAATATCTGTTAATATAGCCAAAAATCTAGAATACAAGCAGTAGCAAATGCTTGTTAGCGTGTGTAGTTAGGCAGTTTTTATGATTGATTTTGAAGGACAACAATTTTCAATAACATATCACATAAGATATAAAGGTAGAAGTATGATAGTCTGGTGAATAATATGAATAATTCACATTGGCAAATGTTAGAAAAAAGGGAGATGATGGTGAAAATAGTCAAAGCACATGTTTTAATAGTAAACTTATGTCTTTTTGGAATGCATACATCTATAAAATAAGTATGTCATTAAAAGAAAAAATAATTCTTAAACAATAATGAAGTAAGCATTTCAGAGTCAGCTTAGAAGAGAATGTTTCATTAATTTAAGGGAGAAACCCAGCATTTCATAAAATATACTATAAAATACAACGGTATTTTCCAAAATGTAAACGCAAAGGTACATAGATGTCATATAAGCAAAATCATACTTCATTCATTAAAATAGAGAATTTCATGCCAAATTAAGGGAAACATTGCAACCAGCAAATGTGTCATTTCACCTGTATTTTATTGTAAGTGGAGTCCTGTGTAGAGAGACATTTTCTTTGCTCTAATGTTTTCTTGTTTCTATTTGGCCATGTTCATTAGAGTGAAATTGGCTACCTGCAGAATGCCATGTCACTCCTTCCTGGTTTGAGATTCCAATGCTTTAGGCAGTATTGAAACTTGCCAATTCTAAAATAATTATTCACCTCCTCCCTTTCTAAGTATTACAGAATTTTATTCATGTTTGTTTAAGCACATAAAACAATAATCATTGTATGTCCTGAATCCTATAAAATATTGCTGACTCATAAGCAGTTCTTTCAAACTTATATACTACTTTCTTTAACTTGAAAAGAACCCTATTTTATAAATTAGGTAGGTCCTTAGGTATGCAGAGAGTTTCTGCTTGTAGTTTTTGCATGTGCTAATATATCCTTAAATACAAAATGCTATTTTAAATATTGAACAGCTAAGCACAATTTCCCCCCAAAATAATAAATATCTTATTAGATAGTTTCATCAATAATATAAACTGATACTTATGCCAAGATACCTAGACATTAAGAAGGATGAATAAGAATACAAAGTAGCTGATTATCTGAAAATATTGAAGGCCACCTGATTTGCATGCATAGACAGGTCTTGAATTTTCTTTGCCTTTAACAGTTTGATCCTACTTCTCTGGATTGATTCAGTGGCTGAAACTCAGCTGGCAAGATTTCTTCAGCTTGATAAATATAGTTTGCCCTGGTGAACATTGAATGGGATCCACAGTATAAGAGAATCCCACAAAGATAGTAGTAAGTAAAGATGAAACATAGATTTTAAAATGCGTTATATAGGTAGAAAAAAATTACTAAATTATCTGGATTAGGTTTTCTACCCACACCAATGCAAATATTATTGTTATTATGTACTACCAATAGTACATTATCAAATTTTTTGAAAAGGTTAGTCTGATAACATGTTTGTTTCTCATTTCTGAGATAATATTTTTTAACTTTATTTAAAAAAACAAAGATTTTTAAGCATTTTTGCATAAAAGTATACAAATACATTTTTAAGGTTGTTATTAAGTATTTGTGGGTACATATACATACACATATGTACATATGTAACAGTAATATAGGAAAAGAGGTTATTATTTGAAAAGATAGGAGAGAAACTGAGAGGGGCTATAGGAAGGAAAGGAAGATGTGATACAGTTCTGTTTTAATTAAAATATATTCTTTTTTTTTCTTTTTCTTGATCTTCACACAGTCTGTGGGTTGTTTCAGGGTGTTCAGAGCTTTCTGGGGTTAGCATCCCATTATCAGTGACTGCATATTATGTCTATTCTTTTGTGACTGGGTTATCTCACTCAGGATGATATTCTCTAGATGCATCCATTTTCATAATAATTTCGATAAGCCATTGTTTCTGATAGCTGAGTAATACTCCATTGTGTAAATGTACCACAATTTTTGTATCCATTCATCTACTGAAGAACATCTGAGTTCCTTCCAACTTCTGGCTATTATAAATAGAGCTGCAAAAAACATTGTGGTGCATGTATCTTTGTTATATGTTGGAGCATCTCTGGGATAAATGCCCAGAAGTAAAAAAAAGGAGTCTTCAGGTAGTACTATGTCCATTTTTCTGAGGAACAACCAGACTGATTTTCAGAATGGTTGTATCAATTAACAACACCACCAGCAGTGGAGAATTGTTCCTCTTTCTCCACATCTTCACCAGCATCTATTGCCATTTGAGTTTTGGATCTTGGCCAATCTGTCTGGTGTAAGGTAGAATCTCAGGGTTGTTTTGATTTGCATTTCCCTGATGGCTAAGGATGTTGAGCACTTAGATGTTTTTCAGCCATTCTATATTCCTCAATTGAGAAATTTTTGTTTAAGTCTGCACCCCATCTTTTAATAGGGTTGTTTGATTCTCTGGTATCTTGCTTGTTGAGTTCTTTGTATACCTTGGATATTAGGCCTCTATGTGATGTGGGGTTAGTAAATATCTTTTCCCACTCTGTTGGCTGCAGTTTGGTTTTCATGATAGTGTCTTTAGCTTTACAGAAACTTTGCAATTGCATTAGTCCCATTTGTCATTCTTTGACTTTAGAGCTGTAGCTATTGATGTTCTGTTTAGGAAATTTTCTCCTGTGCCTATGTGTTCTAAGCTTTTCCCTACTTTCTCATCTAATAGTTTCAGTGTGCCTGGTTTAATGTGGAGATCTTTGATCCACTTGCACTTGAGCTTTGTACAAGGAGATAAGAAAGGGTCTGTTTTCATTCTTCTGCATGCTGAGTGAGAGTTGGACCAACACCATTTGTTGAATAGGCTGTCCTTTTTCCATTAAAAGTTTACAGCTCCTTTGTCAAAAATCAGGTGACCATATACATGAGGGCTCATTTCTGGATCTTCTATTCTATTCTATTGATCCAAGTGCCTATTTCTGTACCAGTATCATGCAGTTTACATCAGAATTGCCTTGTAATATAGCTTGAGGTCAGGGATAGTGATTCCCGCAGATGTTTTTTGTTGTTGAGGATGGATTTCGCTATTCTAGGTCTTTTGTTATTCCATATGAAATTGCACATTGCTCTTTCCAACTCAGTGAAAAACTGAGTTGGAATTTTGTTGTGGATTGCATTGAATCTGTAGATTGCTTTTGGTAAGATGGCCTTTTTTAAAATGTTTATCCTTACTATCCATGAGCATGGGAGATCTTTCCATTTTCTGAGATCTTCCACCATTTCCTGCTTTAGAGGCTTGAAGTTCTTGTCATACAGGTCCTTCACTTGCTTAGTTAGAGTCACACCAAGGTATTCCATAGTTTTTGTGACTATTGTGAAGGGTATTTTTTCCCTAATTTCTTTCTCCACATGTTTGTCCTTTGAATATAGAAAGGCTATTGATTTGTTTGAGTTAATTTTGTATCTGGCGACTTTGCTGAACTTGTTTATCAGCTGTAGGCGTTCTCTGGTGTAATTTGTGTGGTTGCTTAAGTACATTATCATGTCATCTGCAAAAAGTGATGTTTTACTTCTTCCTTTCCAATTTGTATCCCTTTGATTTCATTTTGCTGTCTAATTACTCTGGCCAGGACTTCCAGTACTATGTAGAATATGTAGGGGGAGATTGGGCAGCCTTGTTGAGTCCCTGACTTTAGTGAGAGTGCTTCAAGTTTCCCAACATCAAGTTTGATGTTGGCTGTTAGTTTGCTGTATATTGCTTTTATTATGTTTAGGTATGGGCCTTGGATTCCTGTTCTATTCAAGACTTTTAACATGAAGTGGTGTTGTATTTTGTCAAATGCTTTCTCAACATCTTCTCAGATGACCACATTTTTTTTTTTTTGAGTTTGTTTATATGGTGGATTACATGGATGGATTTCCGAATGTTAAACGTTCACTGTATGCCAGGG
Source organism: Micromys minutus (assembly GCF_963924665.1). NCBI lineage: Eukaryota > Metazoa > Chordata > Mammalia > Rodentia > Muridae > Micromys > Micromys minutus. Next base: position 33,395,306 of record NC_137974.1, read on the forward strand.
ATGAATCCTACTTGATCATGGTGAATGATCGTTTTGATGTGTTCTTGGATTTGTTTTGCAGGGATTTTGTTTAGTATTTTTGTGTCAGTGTTCATAAGTGAGATTGGTCTGAGGTTCTCTTTCCTGGTAGGGTCTCTGTGTGGTTTAGGAATGAGGATTATTGTAGCCTCAAAAAATGAGTTAGGTAGTTTTCCATCTGATTCTATTTTGTGGAATCCTTTGGAGAGTAATGGTATTATGTCGGCAATAAATGTGTACTGAACCTGTCTGGACCTGTGGTTTTTTTTTTTTTTTTTTTTTTTTTTTTTTTTTTTTTTTTTTTTTTTTTTTTTTTTGCTTGGGAGGCTTTTGATGACTGCCTCTCTTTCTTTAAGAGTTTTGGGATTATTTAGATGGTTTACCTGGTCCTCATTTAACTTTAGTACCTTGTATCTGTCTAGGAATTTATCCATTTCCTCCAGATTTTCCATCTTTGTTGAGTATAGGCTTTTGTAGTATGATAGAAAGATTCCTTGAATTTCCTCAGTTTCAGTTATTTCCCCTCTTTCCTTTCTGATTTTGTTAATTTGGATACTCTCTCTTTGCCCTCCACTTAGTCTGGCTAAGGGTTTATCAATCTTGTTGAATTTCTTGAAGAACCAGCTCTTGGTTTTGTTGATTCTTTCAGTTGTTCTTTTTGTTTCTATTTGGTCAATTTCTGCCCTAAGTTTGATTATTTCTTGCTGTCTACTACTCTTGGGTATATCTGCTTCCTTTTGTTCTAGAGCTTTCAGCTATTCTATAAAGTTGCTGATGTATGCACTCTCCAGTTTCTTTTTGGAAGCACTCAGAGCTATGATTTTTTCCTCTCAGTACTGCTTTCTTTGCATCTGATAGGTTTGGGTATGTTGTTTTTTCATTTTCATTGAATTCTAGAAAATCCTTGATTTCTTTCTTTATTTCTTCTTTGACCCTGCTATCTTTTAACAGAGCATTGTTTAGTTTCCATGTGTATGTGGGCTTCTTGTTGTCTTTGTTGTTGTTAAAAACCAGCCTTAGACCATGGTGATCTGAGAGGATGCATGGGAGTATTTCAATCTTCTTATATTTATTGAGGCTTGTTTTTTGACCAATTATGTGGTCAATTTTGGAGAAGGTGCCATGAGATGCTAAGAAGAAGTTGTATTCTTTTTTTTTTTAGCATGATATGTTCTATAGATATTTATTAATTCCAGTTGGTTTATAACCTCTGCTAGTTTTACAATATCCTTGTTCTCTTTTTGTTCCCTGATCTGTCCATTGGTGAGAGTGGGTTATTGAGGTCTCCCATTATTATTGTGTTGGCACAATGTATTTGTTTGAGATTTAGTAGGGTTTCTTTTAAGAATATCGGTGCTTTTATATTTGGAGCATATATGTTAAGGATTGAGAGTTTCTCCTGAATAATTTCCCCTGTAATGAGTAAAAAGTGTCCTTCCTTATCTTTTTTGATAACTTTTGGTTGAAAATCTACTTTATTCGATATTAGAATGGCCACTCCAGATTGCTTCTTGGGGCCATTTTCTTTGCTAATTTTTTCTACCCTTTTACTCTGAGATAGTGTCTGTCTTTGTCTCTGAGATGAGTTTCTTGTATGCAACAAATTGCTGGGTTTTGTTTATGTATCCAGTGTAATAGCCTATGTCTTTTTGTTGGGGAAGTGATTCCAATTGTGTTTTCTGATATCAAGAAATAGTGGTTGCTGTTTCCTGCTATTTCTGCTTTTGGAGGTTGAATTGAATTGTGCCTGTATGTCTTTTTCTTTTGGTTTTCTTGCTTAGGAGTTTTCTTGTTTTTATTAGGATGTAGTTCCCCTCGTTGTAATTGGCTTTCTACCTATAATTTGTTGTAGTGTTGGGTTTGTTGTCAGATATTGTGTAAATTTAGTTTTGTCTTGGAATATCTTAGTCTTTCCATCTATGGTGATTGAGTGTTTTGCTTGGTATAGCAGCTTTGTCTGGCACCTGTGCTCTCTTAGGGTATGCATGATGTCTGTCCAGGCTCTTCTAGCTTTCATAGTCTCTATTGAGAAATTGGGTGTGTTTTTGATTGGTCTGCCATTATATGTTACATGGCCTTTTTCCCTTATTGCTTTTAATATTTTTTCTTTACTTTAGGCAGTTGACATTTTGACTATTATGTGTTGGGAGCAGTTTCTTTTCTGATCCAAAATAGAAACTCCTCCTGAGATGATATTTTAAATGTGTCATTTCCTCCATTTATAGTTTAAACAGTATCTATCATAGTTTTTCAGACTTTTAGTTGTTGACAAGGCATAGATAGATTATCCTTGTCATTCTGTTTGTATGCAGATTCCGTCTTTGTGTATCAATCATTTAACATGGAAAATGGGTGGATATAAAACACTGTCATATATTTTTGATATATTATCATTAAACATATGCAAACCTATTAGACAAGTAAAAGTGTTCATGATACTTACACACAACAAGTCCATGTAGTATTTTTCAGTTGGAAGAATTGTAAATCATGGCATATTTAGTGATAGGTTTATAAAACTATCTCTATTACTCTACTATCAAAATAATTTTGTTGTGTCATTGCTGTTTCTGTAGCCTCATTTCAAATGTGAGGAGTAGGCCATGTTTTTAGTCACTATGTGAATGCTTGTCTTTCAAAATATTCTTATGTGGATATAAAATGATATGTCACATTTTCTGTCCATTTGTCATTTGTTAAAATGTATCCAATAAAAACTATTTAGGGTTTACCATTACAGGTATTTGTTACATTTTATGGATAGTAAGATCACACTAATAATTTTGTGGGAATGTGTGAAATCAAAACAGAAATAGAAATGGAAACTCTACATTGGAAAACTAATTTGAGCCTCAACTGTCTATTTCTTAACTATCACTGCTTCCAGAGCAGTTACAGCTGTTAGCTCTATCCCATCACCACAGCCCTGAGCATCAAGGCTAATTCTGTGTATCAGTGCTGCCAAGACAAAGAATATGAACCGGGAGCAGCCAAGTGAACTGCCTCTGGCAGCCTGGTTCTGGCCAAAATATGGTTGCACTGAATATTTGAATAGCAGCATTTTTTGGTGTAGTAAGACAATATTTTGATACTTGCAGAATGTATACCATGAAACAACTCCAGCCAGTACTTACAAGATATAAAGGATGGAGCCATTGTAGACTGTGGTGTTGTCAAAAGAGAAGGGGCAGAAAATGAGAAAAGCTTGGGGTAATTGCAGCTGTAAGGGAGTAAATATGTCATGGACATCTCACATGCCCTTCAGAGTACAAGGATCTTCTACACAATTCCTCATGGAATAGGTAGAATAGGAACAGTGGTTTACACAATAACAGGTTGGATGCTTTGATGCTCAGACTAAAGTGCACTAGTCCTATTTCAGGAGATGCTTCTCAGATTACCACACAAGGAAAGCCTGTGAGCTTTTACCACAATACTAACACTGCTGTGAAATGGGGCGAGAGAAATTTATCACAAAATGATGGAGAATAAATTAGACCAATGGAACAATACATGTCTAGAGTTAGAGACAATGCTTCTGTGTGTGTCTCCCTGGCGATGAACAAGCAAAGGACAAAAAGAAGGTGAGGAATTAGGCTCTAGGTTTCCCAGTTGCTTCGAGGTGTCATGGCAGTATCAGTTAGTGACTCAAGCGTTAAGAAAATACAAACCACAGAATTACAATGAATCAAACACATCTGATCCATGGGATAAGACATGCCGCTCTCCAGCTTCAGCAGAACTCTGCTAAACACACATGAGCTCATCATCTCTATTAGCTTCAAGACTTCCTCTGGAGGCGTGGCGGGGGATTAAAGTACAGCAGGAATTAATGAATGCATGTATTGGATCTGAAACCTTAAATTCAGTATTTGCTTTTGCCCATGCCTCAGGTACCAAGAATTTTCTGCAGCATCTATGCAAAACGGTCTGTAATTTTTATTAGACTCAGACCATTTTTTTTTCAAACAAAGTATGGGATTTCCTCAAGTGCTTTTTCGTAAGACCTTAAAGCAAACTGGAAGCATATGTTGAAAGGGCCCTACTTAATGTTTCAATTTAATTTTAATTTATGTGCATTGGTACTTTTCCTGCATGTGTTTCTATGTACAATATGCATGCTAGATGTCTGCAGAGGTCAGAAAATGCCATCTGATCTGCTGGAACTTTAATTTGATAGTTTTTAGCTATCATGTGGGCACTAGGTATTGAACCTGGGTGTTCCAAAAGGAAGGAATCTCTATTGTCTGCTTAGTTCAGGCCTGCACATGCATTATGTATGCCTTTTTAATCACATAATTGCAAGTTCAAATCCACAGAAAAACAATTACACTAATAAAATATTTTAAGTTGACAGAATATTTGTAGCAGTTAAAACAATTCCAAAAGTAAAAGTGGAGTATTAAGGTAAACCAATTTGTTTTTTCAAGTAAAAATGTATATGTTCCACATACATCATATTGAACTAGTTACTAAATATGGCCAGGTAAATGATTCAGTTTCAGAGAATGCCAAAGTCCACAGCATAGAACAGTTGGTCATTCAACAGTAATCTGGAAAATATTACAGATTCAATCAAGAAAAAAGGTACGTTCGGACTCTCATATAGTCAATTTATTAAGATCCTTCCTCTTAGGTTCACTCATTAGTTTGCCCAGATTCGTCTCATTTTCTCAGATACCTGATACAAATAGAGGGAAACATGCTGACTGTGCTAATGAAACAGGGATCACAGGGACTCAAGAGGCAAGCACGGACCCTGTATGCATCTCCACCAAGTTCTCTCCTCATATGCTGTGATTGTCAACTGGTTGTTTTGGTTTTACTCCTAACAGTGAGAACCAAAGGATCTCTGACTCATTTGCCTTCTGTTGGAACCTGTCTTCAACTCTTGGGTTGCTTTGTCCAGCCTCAGTATGAGAGCATTTGTGATATCTTATCTTGTTTTGTCCTATTTGATTGCCATGTTTTGGAAGCCTGCTCTTTTCTGAAGAGGAAATAGAGGAGAACTGGATCTGAGGGAGAGGGAGCTCAGTGGGAGCTGGGACATGCTGAGGTAAGCAAAACTGTAGTTGGGATGCATCATCTGAGAGATAAATTTATTTGTAATAAAATTTAAAAACGCAAAATATTTAGAAGACTATGCATTCATAATTAGGATTAAAAATTGAGTAGTCACATAGTAATTCTATTCACTGGAAATAAGATGTGGACTTGTACAATTTATTATCTCCTTCTGTTAAATATCTACTCCATAGGCATTGGAGTACCAGATGTTCATTATTTTCTCACATCAGAAGATCTCAGTTTCAAGAGAGCTATTGACAGAGGCAGAGAAAACTGTCTGTGAGTGTCATGTTGTGCCTTCCTGCAAACTCAGGCTCAGCACAGATGAGGAAAGGAAACTTCATGACACTTAAGCGAATCAAAACATTACACCACCGTGAGTGGGCTTTTAGATTTTCTTTTTCTTTGTAAGTAATGCTATCCTCTTGTCCCTCTTTCTCTATACACTGGGTTCTGTAGTTTTAAATAGGCAACAACAAGGTCAGTAGTAAGGACATTCTGAAAGTCCTTTCTAAGGAGAGAAATACACTTTCACTTGCTAATCGAAATGACTAATTGAAATACTATGCTAAAAATAATGGCACTGGTAACTCAAATGTTGCATTAGGCTGTAGTGTATTTTCTTCTGATATACATAAATATAATATTGTCATATTTCCTAGACTTGAAAACGTGTCATAATTTGCTATCTCCCAAATGCTTTAAGCTCCCAGAAGGTATATTATTGATAAGTTAATCAGCCAGTTAACTTTGCGCCATCCCTCTTTTACATACAAAATTATACAAACACATATACAGTAATTCACTCTGAGGCTATATGAAAAATAAGTGTTCTCTCAAAACAAATTCTGTGTTTCACCAGAATGCTCCTGAGACAATCAGATGTCTTTTTAGTAGCATTTATCTAAGAGAATATTGAGAGAAAGGTTCATATTGATAAAAAGACAAAATACACTTGGATATATCTGTGTCCATGTGGTACCCAAAAGCCAAATTGGTTTTCATTTCAGGATAATCAGATGCTGTTTGCTCCATGCTGAGTCTGCACATTGTGTCACGTGGCATGTCATGGAAATGATCCATGCCTCCAGGGTTTACAGCTTGAAAATTCAGAGCTGTTGAAGCAGTACAAGTCAGACATATGCAGCTTAGCAAGATGACTGGTTAAAAACTGTCATTGAACTTTAGTGAGTTTCTGTGTCAGCATCAAGGGTACCGGCTGAAACATGATCTGCTACACTTGATATACCACTGAACTTACAATAAAAAACTACAAACAGATTTCAATGATGGTTTTAAACATTAAATATTCATAATGCTGGAAACGTAAAGCATAGAAGCAAATGTGCATATCTGTTCATGTTTGAGTACTTTACATAGAATTAAAGCACTTCTGTTTCATTAAAAATAACATTTTGTGGTTACTAAGAATGCTGATGATATAATGCTTAGTTCTCATCCATATTCACATTGTAATTTGACTATTTTCCTTAAATGTAAAACTTAGTATTGAGGAGTTAGAAGTATATTAAGTAAGAATAAAAAAATAAAGCCTTGAAAGATTTAATCAGAGTAGATCAATAATTTAAAAAATGAAAAGAAATTTATATATCATTTTCATATTTTAATCTCTCTCTTTTTCTTTGTTATGTTCCCCTGTCCCTCCATATCTCCCATCCTTTTCATTGATAAATAAATAAGTGATAGATAAATAGATAAATTAGATTAGTAGATATAAATATTGAAAGCTTAATGCCAGCATTTGTTTCCATTTCTGTGATAATAAAGAAAAAGCTAAGAAAAGAAAGAAAAAAAAAAGAAAATAAAGGGAAAAAAGAAAATATAGGAAGGGTTTATTTCAGCTCCCAAATACAAGTTAAGGTTCATCATAACTGGCATGTGACACAAGGCAGCAGGAATTTAAAACAATTGGTCGTGTTCTATCAAAGTGAGATGCCGAGAAGAATGAATCTATGCTCACTTATCACACCAATTACCTTAATTATTGCTGCCTCCATGAACATGCACACAGTCTAAGTCAAAGAACATCCTTCCTCATGAAGACTGTCTTCCCAGTTTGTTTTAAGGTTTTAATGAGTGGATGCTGAGCCATTTGAGTCATAACTAAACTAATAATGTTTCAATTTATAAATTCTATATGTAAGAAACATACATGTAAATACATTTGTCATAATACTCCCCTTTTCTTATCTAAGTCATTCCATTACATGGCAAATCCATACAACAACAACAACAATAATAACAAGTATCATCATCATTGTGAGTAAAACTCTCATTTCTTATACATACAAACAAACATACACATGAACACTTTATTTTATGTAGATTAATATATGTCTTAATTAAGGAAATGGTGTGAGATTCTAAACTGATAATATGAGGCCCAAATTTATTTAGAATTTAGAATATATTGCAATAATATATTGCTTATACTCTTATTATTTATAAAGAGGGATAAAATATTCAATAGTTCAGTGCATATATAAGTTCTGTAGGATTGAAATATAACAGATTTAGCCAAAATTATGTTCCATTTTATTAGTTTTATTTTCCATTGCTATGAAGAGACACCATGACCAAGGCAACTCTTATAAAGGACAATTTATCAGGGTTTGATTACAAGTTCAGAAGTTCGGTCCATTATCTGCCAGGCAGAAAGCATGGCACCATACCGGAAGTAAATTTGAACAAAATAGATTATAAATATTCTCTATTTATTCTAGTAACAACAATGAAATTGTAGTTAAATTGAATAAAATAATTCCAACTTAAAGTTACAAGCCAAAATCCTGTTGTTATTATAACTACAGCCCTGTAGTACATACTTTGAAATAAGAGATGGGGACATTCTTCAGGTTTCTTTATTGTTCATTATCATTTTAGAGATCATGTTTGGGTTTTGTTACTGTTGTTGATTGTGTGTTTGTTTGTGTGTATGTTTCTTTGTTTGTTTTTATATAGGATGATAAAAATTGTCCTTTCGAAGTCTGTTAAAATTGGTGTGGAATTTTGGTATGGGGATTGCACTAGATATGTAGATTGTAATTGAAAAAATGGCAATATTTACCATGTTAATTCTACTGACTCCTGAACATGGGAGATCTTTCTCTGTTGTGATTTCTTCTTTACTACAATCTTCTAATTTTATTTTACTACAATCTTTTAATTTTATTATATAAGTGCTTTACTTGCAAATAATATTTTATATTCATCGCTTCTCTGAAAGTGTTTATCAGTGAGAGATATTTTCTGGTGGAATTTTAAGGGTCAGCAGATCATATTATCATATGATCTGCCGATAAGAGGCTTTAACTTCTGACTTTTCTATATGTATGCACTTGGTCAACTTTTTTTTCTTGCTCTAGTAAAACTTTGAGTATAATTATGTTCTGTTGTGTTAGTTATGGTTTTCACTGTTGTGAAGAGACACCATGACCAAGGCGAACTCTCTCTCATAAAGGACATTTAATTGGGAATAGAATATAAACTTTTCTAAACCTTTGAGTATAATGTAATACGTATGGCAATAATGGACAATTTGTTCCTGCTTTTTGTGGAAATTTTTTGAGTTTCTCTTTATTTAATTTAATGTTTGCTACAGACTTGTCATAAATGGACTTTATTATGTATAGGTGTGTGTATCCATACTGCCTTCAGGACTTTTATTATAAGAGGGCATTAGATTTGTCAAAGGCCTTTTCTCTATCTAGTGAGGTGACCATATGGTTTATTTCTTTCCATTTGATTATATGGAATTTACTGATATTTGCATATTCAATTATTCTGTATCTCTATGATAAAACCTACATAACCATTGTGTGTGATCATTTTGATATATTCTTGAATTTGGTTCACAAGTAATTTATTCAACTGTCTTCTATTTTTGTCCTATATGGAAAATCAGTCTGTAATTTTGGGTAACTGTGGCCTAATAAAATGAATTGAAGATTCCAGTATAAATCCAAAAAGCTACAAAAACCAGATTTTTTTTATTTTAAAAAGCCAAAAATATGGATGGGGCAGAGTATTAGGGGAAGAAGGCATCTTCAACAAATGCTGCTTGCCAAACTGGATATATGCATATAGAAGAATGAAAATATATCCACATTTCATACCCTACATTAAACTCAAATTCAAAGGAACCAAAAACCTCAACATACAGCCAGATGTACTGAAGATGACAGATGAGTAAGTGAGAGATATCTTTGAAAGCATTAGCATAGTAAATAATTTTCTGAACAGAACATCTTTAGAGCAGGTACTAACATCAACAATTAATAAATGGGACCTGGACTGGAATTGTTGGCCATCTAGGGGCATAGTAAAATCCTACTGCAATGGAAATTCCCATAAATATAAGGGTGATTTTTGTGGTATTTCTAATAACAGATAATACATAATGTCCTGGCTGTTTTTTTTTTTTTTTTTTTTTTTTTTTCCAGACAAAGCTTAATGCAGAACTGGCTTTTACTCAGTTCACTTTTAGGCCAATTGACAGGTCCCATGCAAAAGCTCAAATAACCCAGGTTGATGATAGGAGAAAGGATTGCTCCCTGAAAACTGAGAACAGGGTACCGTTGACAAAGACAACATCTGCACAGATCAAAGAACTTGGACAAGTCAAGCTGTTGCCTTCATGGATCCTTAACTCCAACTTCCTAGTCTCTTTAGCAAAGACAGATGCTCTGTAGGTTACCAAAAAAGAAAAGAAAGAGAGAGAGAGAGAGAGAGAGAGAGAGAGAGAGAGAGAGAGAGAACCTTGGACAGCAACCCAACTACAGAAATTTCACCAGCAATCTTTCCTGCCTGCAAGATGTTTTGGGGGGTATGGAATTTGTGGGATTGGACAACAAAGGTGTGATTTAACTTGAAGTCTGGAACATGAGAATAACCCCATGACCAAATCTCCTTGTTTCTGGGTTCAGTCATCATCAAAGTGGTTTTCTCCTGACAATGTAGACTCATATACAGGCATTATGCCACATTCAATAAGACTCAGAATCAGAGGTCTCCACTCTATTCCACCCATGGGGGTTCAAGAAACCTTGAGACATAAGGGAAAGAAAGATGTTAGGTGTATATGTGTGTTGTGTGTATCTGAGTGTGTCCCTGTATGTGTGTGTTTGTGTAGTGTATATGTGTGGAATGTATATCAATGTGTATCAGAATATATATATATATATATGTGTGTGTGTGTGTGTGTGTGTGTGTGTGTGTGTGTGTGTGTGTGTTATGTATCTGATTGTGTATGTGTTGTGATGTGTGTGTGTGTGTGTGTGTGTGTGTGTGTGTATCTCTATATGTGAACGTTTGCTGGTTTTATGGTTGGTACACATGTGTTATTCATAATACACTTTGTAGCAGTTGGTTCTCTTTTTCCACCATGTTGGTCATTGAACTTAAACTTATGATTTTCAGGGTTTTTTCACATATCTGTTTATTCAGAGAAACATTTGAATAGCTTCAAGTCATTTTTAATGATCACATTTTGCCTTTGCCATAAATATTTCAAACTGTCTCTCAAACCTACAGTTTCTTATTAACATACGTCCATATACCCATATTTATTGATAGCTTACTTCTTGTTGAAAAGTCTAACATAGACTATAATCTGAAGTGGTCTGTTGGACATCAAATATTTTTGCTGTGAAATTTGGAAACGAGTTGAATTGTCTCAATTTTTCAACAGCAAAACCTAAAGGAATGTACGCATTCAAAAATTAGAGGGAACCAAATAGATAAACTTTGTTTCTGAGACAAAGTTATCAGCAGGACCTGGCTTGTGAAGGAAACAACAGCTTACTTCTGTCCAAGTTTTCTTTATCTATTCATTCAGTTGTTATCTGAATCTCAACAGCAGAATTACAACTAAGCCAATGTATTTGTCTTCTAGCATCCACGATGGTACCTTGTGGAAGAAGTCAACACAGAAGTACAGCTTCTCCAGGCCAACTGTCATTGCTCAAAATAAGAGAGAAATGACTGAACTAGAAAAAAAAAATGCCATTTTCTGAATGCTATTATGTATTATTCATTTTATTTCATGTATTTGAATGCTTAGCCTGTATGTATGTATATAAATATGTTTCTGTGTGTGTGCCCAGACAGTACTTACTTGTACACACGTGTCAGAATCTTTTGAATTCTAATTATGATGCTTATGAGCAACCATAGAGACATTATGAATTGAACCTAGGTCCCTTGGTGGAGAAACAAGTAGTCTGAAACACTGACCTATCTCTCCAGACATTATGAGTATTTACATGACTCATTTGTCTTTGAACTTAAACAATACAGTAGTCATTGATACCTTTATGAATGTCTTTGCTGGTTCTGCTGGAGGAAAAATAAAGCTTTAAAATGAATATGTTTAATGTTCAGACTGAATGAGGACAGTCACCATAGCAGATCAGCCACCATACATCACATCAGGAGAAGGCTTTGTTCACTGGACTTCCTTCGTGGATGTCAGCATTCTCTTGGTTATTTTGCCTGCAGCAGGATCAGATTTGCAGAAAGAAGCCATTTGATTCCTATGACATTTTGTGAGTCTTCCCTTCCACCAACAGAACAAGAGCTGTGCTCTGGTGTAGAGCTCTTCAGATTGATACTGCTGGGACAGTTGTTTCTCTAACAAAAGCAAGGCACAAAGCCTTTGTGAATTCTTCATGTTTGGATCAGAAAGGATGTACTTTCTCTCTGTATTCACTTTGTTATTCAAATAGTGTTTGGGACACATTGTTCCCCTCTTCTGCAGTTCAAACCTCTCCAGGTAAAGTGATGGAACAGTTAAAGCTTTGCAGGAGTGACTCTGAAGTGTTCAATAGATGTAAGATAGCCTCTCTGGAATTGTGAAAGCTTGTTTCTAAAATATCAGTTATCATGCCCTTATGAGTCCTTTTATGATGCATATTTCACTTTCCCAGACCTAAACTTGCTGATGCATATATGTTTTAAAGTATAAAATTTTTAAAAGACAGAATAAATTATATTTAATATGGTTTTTTTTTTTTATTTGAGAAATATCCATCAAAAATAGTTTCATGGGATTTATAAAACTCTCTGTTGGACATGTTTCTGACACTATACTCCAGGATGAAGCTCAGTTCATGGGTAATCAGTCCTTTTGTGAAGGACTTGGAGGGGAACCTATATTTCTTCTCTACCTTTGCGTTAATCTAAAATTTTATACAATCCAGAAGCTACTGTTTTAAGCATGAAATAAATTTTATTTTTCTTTTTGATAAAAGTACTAGAAATTACAACCTGCATTTAACTTCAAACTACCAAAAAATTCTATTTTAATTACCATTGGTCAGGCAGACATCCACCTATTTTATTATTATTTCTTAATTTTTAAAAAGTTGTCTAGAAGGCTACAGCATTCCAGGCAATATATTATATGGCGAGGCTTTAAAGCAAACAAACTCAAGATATAGTCTTAGTTTTGAGATTAAACTTATTGAAATATTTGGGTAAGCAACTAAACTGTCACTGTAAATGAATCAAGTAAGTGTCTTCCTGAGAGAAATGGAAACTGTTTACATCTATAATGTAATGAACTTAGCACATAGCTAATTTTAATATAATGATATTAATTTAATATAATTTAATTTAATAATTGAATATAATAGTCATATGACTCATATTTATACTGGTTATCAATTTGTCTGGATTTATTTACACCATTCGACAATACATCTGTAGTACTCATAATGGTAAGATCAACAATGCATAGAAAATTACTATTGAGTTCTTGATTTGCCTTTCCTACCTTAAGGGACTTGTGTTTTTCTACTGCCCTTGTCACAACCTGTTTCACTGAATTTTCTATTGTATGGTTTTCACTTCACTTGCACCAAAAAGTACTGACAAAGAATACAATGTCACAGTTCTATCATTTCAGGTGAAAATGAAAAACATAAATTTCTTGAAACCATTTATTGAAAGCAAGAAGATGTTGAGGAAATTTAAACTAGTGTGCACTTCAAGGTGTGGAGATCCAATGAAAATCTAACAGTAAGTAATCTGGAATTTGAAACAGAATCTGGGCACTGATATAGAATGCCTCTTGTTTCCCAGAAGAATTCACATATAAGTAAAAGGAGGTTCCCCAAACGCTGATAACAGAAAGAGTTATAACATAAACAAAACCATTTAACAAACAGAGAAATAGGAACACAATGAAATAGAAGGGGTTCGCAGTTAATAGTGTTAATAATGAAAAAAAAAATTAGGAAGAGTCAATGATAAGTCAAATCAATCATATTTTAATGAAGCTAAATAAAAACAACCATCTAATATTTTTTGCAGAAAATTATTTGGCTTTTAAAAGGTAAACTGTACAAATGTTTAGCCATTAAACTATTCTCTACTTTTGATCCTAAAAGTAGTGAGATTTTTGTTTGCTTGGAACTCAAATCTAAGTTCAATATAAATGATTATATTTTTTTTCAGCTTTGGACATTGCTGCTACTAATGAACGGTTCAATATTTCTAGTTCAGTAAATTTTTAACCAGAACAGATATTAATGCATACATGCTTAAAAGGTACAAGAAACAATTTCATGACAAAGGCCACACAGATATAAATATCCCTTTACATCCCTTTACTGTAAACATCCCTCTTAAGGATGCACACAGAGATAAGTGACAGGAGACAGGGAGTGCAGAACGGTTTTGAACCTCTTAGTTCACCTTCCCTCTCTCCCAGAGGAAAACTTCGTTCTTGCATATAGAAACTGGACTACATCATGTCCTAGAGGTAGAATTATGTTTTTTTTGTTGAATAGAGTCTTAGAAATGAGAGGGAAACGACTTTTTATAACTCAGAACTGGCTCTAGGGTTTGGAAAAAGAAAACATAATCAGTGCCATCAGCATATGTTCCTGGAATGGTGCCTATCAGTCCAGAGAGATAAGACTCTTGGATTTAACCTCTGAAAAGAAGCTGGAAGCCATATCTGTACTCCAATAAAAGCACCTACAGGAAAGAACAGAATCTCATAAACAAACAGACCTAGGTTTTCTTTTATATAAGGAGTGAATGTAAATTCAGAGGACCATGTCATCCCTCACAAGCTGCCAATGAGATCATAACACAAATTCAATTTGAGTTAACATTTCAAGGGCAGTCTCACAGAAGCCATCTGTAACAGTAGAGGGCTTAATGAACCCACCTAACCACACCAGTGGATCAGCTGAATTATGCCCCCAAGTAAGCATGTCACAGTATCAACTTTTACATCAATAATCACAAAGTATGGTTTATGTTTATTCATGAGATTTGATTAATTGATGGTACTGTGATACTCAAGTTTTCATCTTGGGTTTAGAAGATATTACTTGTTAGATTTAGATTGGAGCGCTATTCATTTTCTCCCCCACTCTCTGTCTATCTCTGTCTGTCTCTCCCTCACTTCCTTCCTCATCTCTCTTTTCTCTGTCTCTGTCTCTGTCTCTGTCTCTCTCTCTCTCTCTCTCTCTCTCTCTCTCTCTCTCTATCTCTCTCTCCCTTCCTTCCCCCACATTCTCTACTTCCTCTCTGTGTCTATCTGCCCCTGTTTGTCTCTCTTTGTCTCTACCTCCCCCACTCCTTCCCTTATCTCTCTCTCTCTCCTTTCCTCTCTTTCCCATACTATGGGGACTGATCTCAATAACCATCTTACAATTCTGGCAACATATTTGTTACTTTTTGATATCCAATACTAGTTTAACTCTCCACTCATTTTTAATTTTCTGTATATGTCATTCAAAGGTCACAAAATTTAAAAAAAAAAAATGTGTTCCTTGCCATTTTTTAAAACATTTTTCTTTCTGTAAATAAGAAAATTTTAGAAAAACGCAGTAGAGACAGCACAGGCATCAGCCATCATACTTAAAATAGACATTGTGGTCCCTTCTTAGTGCAGTCTACAGCCACATAATCGCTTTTTTTCTGTGGCTAGACAAAGCACTTCAGATTTTATGGAAAGCTGTAATGGATGGTCCATGGTGTTACAATTTTATGCTTCCAAATATTTGCACATAAAAAGAATTGAGAATTGCATCTTTTAAAAAAAGCCAGGTATCTCTTGGCACTAAATACGACCCAGATATAAGAAATGTTATGAGAATACAATTAAAGTAACTATTGACTTTAAAACCTTTGACATTTTTATTTGATTCCCCATATCAAAATGTTCCCGGTTTTTCAATTTTTAAGAGGCAGAAGAAAACTTTATATCTTATCATATTTAAGATAAAATGTCTCAAAGGAAAATGCATTTGGTAAGTTTATTTTTAGAGTCCATATTTTCTACTTTTGTATTAAAAAATTGCTGCTTTCATAAAAGTTCTTCAATATTTCTTTTTATTAGATCATTGCTTAGGCTTAAATTTTCATCATGCTTTCAAGGAAACAGATATCGAACAAAATAACCATGAAACTATCACTCCTTCATGGCCAATTTTATCTTAACATTAACTAAAGCATTCAGAGGATTTGATTAAAATGTTTATTGCATAGCGACATTATACTTTCTGTAGATAGTAAAATAAAGTCAGATCAACAAGTACCATTAAAGTTGCATTAATCTGAATCTTCATCCCTCAATACAGCACTGAATCTCTAATTGATAGAACTTAAAATACCAATTACATGATTGGTTTTTTGTGTGTGTTATGTAAGAGAAAATACCTAAAACCCTGATAAAATACTCTAATATCAAATTATGAGTTGCAGGATTTTCCTCTATCTCATATGTGTGTATTTCAGGGTGTGTGTGTGTGTGTGTGTGTGTGTGTGTGTGTGTGTGTGTGTTTGCATATGATGAGATGTTGGAGTGTTTATGTTTATGTGAAGTGTGTATGTTTGTATGTGTACATGGTTGTGGGGATGTGGGCAGTGAAGGGTATCCTGATTCCTGGTTGAGATAAGTTGCAGCCCTGGGGACCCTAAGGTACCATAGGTAGCTTTCTAGTTTCCTGGGAGATCAGGCCCCTCTCACACAATGACAGCCCCCAAAGTCCCCTATAGAGAGGTTTGAGTCACATAGATCATAACCCAATTCCCTCCTCCACAGGTGAGGACTAGGCCCCAGGTCGTGTAGTCTCAAAACAGACCAGTCTCATAGAAAAAGGACCACACCCCCAAATATGTAGATGAGGTATTCCCAAGCTTTCAGGCCAAGCCAATAGGAATTACCTGTGGTCAGACTCTGAACCATCCCAAAACTGTATATAAGAAGCTTATCCAGAAGGATTAAAGATGTGCAGGAGGTACTCCATCATCTGAGAGCTTCTGTCATAAGATCTGTAACACCTCTACTTCGGGAAAGGTCTGCTCTCCTGAAATTGCCAACAGAAGCTCAGGAGCACACCTCACTGGCCAGCCAGTCTCCTGTTGGCTCAGCCCAGCCCTGTATTCTGTGGCAGCAGCTAAAACAGAGGCAGGGCAGCACCAACAGTGGAGGCAGCAGAAACTATTCCCCATCCCTGCCTGTGCTCATTCCCTTTTGCCTGAACCAGAGCACACAGCACAACAAGAGATCTCCATGAGGCCCCTGGAAAGCAGAATTCTGGAATGCAGACCCACAAATGGTAGAGCAAATCTGGAAGGAGCTATCCTGGAAGAATAGTAAACAACCATTCTAGAGGAGAAAGAGTAAAGAAGTTGCCAAAGGTGTCATATTTCAGCCTGTGACATCCACCTGAGGGAACTGAGTTAGGAAGAGAACTAAGGCAGGAAAAAAAATACTGTAAAAACTACAAAAGGGGACTCATGGGAGAGTTTATAAGTCACACATGTCAACAGCTGTACAAACTCCATGAGATAACACACTGGACATCAGAGCACTGGACAGAAGATCTTCTAGCCCCCACATTTCCTCCTGTTGGACACAACTTCAATGTACCTTGTGCTTTTAACTATGAAAGATGATTTTATGTATTTTTGAAGAATCTTAGCTTTCAAACCATTCAAAGACAGATGAAAGAATTTATTGACTCCCAAACTAGAACAGAAGATGAACTCTCCTAGCCTAAGACATTTCAGATCAGAAGATAAACAAAAGTTAGCACACATGTTTGTACTCCCACTTTATCTGAAGAGAGATCATTATTATTATTCATGATTAAATTTATTCATAAAATAATGGTTATTCATTTATAGGGAAAATGTCACAAGTTAGTAATCTTGAGAAATTAAACAGTCAAAACAAAAGAATATCTATTATATTCTCTACTAGACCTTATTGAAAATACATGTGTATGCCTGTGTTAATGCCTACATAAATTTTATGTAAATTTATACAAATGTAGACAAATATACCTAGTCTATAATATGCCTAGTCTAATAAGAGCTTCTAATACATGAATACTATTTATTATTTATCTATTTAATTTTCTACTTCTTGCTAGTAGCATTAGCCACAGTATGGATCAGGTTAAGAGAGAAACAACAATGACCAAAAAAATAAATAAATAAATAAAACATACTTGTTTTTAAAACCACTTTAAAATATTATTAATTAGGGCTGGAAAGAAAACTGAGTGGTAAATGTTTGTTCACTGTTCTTGCAAAGAACCAGAGTTCAGTGACTCGTAACTGCTGCCAGTAACTCCCATTCTGTGACATGGACAACTCTGAATTCTACACAATCTTACATATACTCACATACATACAAAATCTCTAGTTAGTTCTCTCTCTCTCTCTCTCTCTCTCTCTCTCTCACACACACACACACACACACTCACACACACACACACACTGAAGATCATAAATAAAATGGGATAGGGAGTTTGCAGAGGAGAAACCAGGAAAGGGGATAACTTTTGAAATGTAAATCAATAAAATATGCAATTAAAAATACATAAAACATCTTCTTAAAACTAAGAATTATTTCTATTTATTGTTTATCATATAAATATTATGTGTATGATTATTTTCAAGTAGAGACAATTCCAAGTGAAGTGTTCGTGTTCGGGCTGTCTTTGTTAAAATAATTTTTCATCTTTGTAGGATAGTGGGGTCTTGCCCTTGAGGTAACTTTCCTGCTACCCTAGTGCAAAACACCACATTCTATTTAATGATGCTAATCTCCTTAACAATTACAGATGACTTTCTTCTGTTCTCTACTTGTCTAAAACATTAAATATATTCACACACCTTTCCTCAACACATTTCAAATTTTTATTATCTTTCTAGTTCACATTCTGCTCTCTCCCACAGTAGACCTTGAAGAGGGCACTAAACAGCAACTATAAAGCCATCATAGTGCCTAGTTATGCTGAAATTTCCTCTGACAAAGTACTAAGTTCATTTGCTTTACCTCCTGTATCACTCACATTCTTAGGTGATGGGCAGAATACAGCCAGAGTCTGTGCCAGAATAGCCCATAAATAGCCCATATAACTCAGTTACTGCTAGAGTCCTTGTCCTCTTCCAACTCCTTTGAACTAGATCTGCAGTGTTTGTATTCTTCTCAGCAGCTACTTTGCTATGCTCCTAGCTGAATAGCCCATTAGTACTGATTACTGCATGCAAGGATTTTTTTTCCCCCTAGCTGCACTTTCAAAACTCACATTGTTGTCATAAGGTGTTTCACAGGGCCAACTTCAGAGTTTTCATTATAAATGTATTATCTCATTGCAAAGACAAAGTACATCACAAAGCAAGTAAACAAGGAAAAGCTTATTTGAGCCTAAAGTTTCAGGAGCCACATGCAGGGCCAGTGTGGCCACAGGAGGTTGAGGTAGGTTGTCACATTGAGTCCTTAGTCAGGAAGCCCAGAGAAAGGAATGCCTATGCTCAGCTTGCTTTTTCCATTTTATCCAATCAAGGACTCCAGTTCACAGGATGGTGTCAGCCACAATTAAGGTAAGCTTTCTCATTTCAATTAACCTAATTAAAACAACTCTTTGCAGACATTCCATGGGATTTGGTCCAATGGGGATTCTAAATCTCATCAAGTTAACATTCAGCATGGTCCATTGCAGAAACTAACAGACATTCTACACTAGAAACCATACTATTAGTACTGGAAAGAATACATTTTATATTGTGGTATTTGTTGTATCATTTTATTCAGGGTAGGCTTATAGCTTATAGAAGCTAGGAAACATTAGACTCTCATATAAAAAACACTAATTGCTTGTTATAGATCCCTTTCCTTGTCATTCTCATGTAGTTGTGCTATATTTCTTCTGAATTGTTTCAAAATTCATTAGTTATAGATTAAAGTCATATCAACTCTTATGTGATTAAATAGTATATATGTGTATAATTTGTATTTATTAATACGTAAGCCTTAATTTCTTATTCCCTGTGAGCATAGAATATCTCTGTGAATACACTATGGCTCATAGTAAATTGTGCAGAGCTCTTAATTTTTAAAGAATAAAATGTACTCCCTGAATTGTTTAACACTACTCTATGCTTTTACTTTAAGACCAGATATTATGTGAAAACAAAAAAATACATATAAAACTGTGGTACAGATTTTATGCAGGTACCTATGTATCTGTTAGAATAAACTTACAGATGTCATGAATGTCCTTGCTGTTTATAGCCTGATCCATGACCAGTGGCATCAACCCAGCTTAGGAAATTGTTAGAAAAGGGAAACTCAGGGCCTGCTCTTGGCCTGATGCATCCAGTTCTACACTTTAATGAGATCCCTAGGTGATCACTATGTACTTTGAAATTCTACAGATTCTGAATAAAATTATATATAACTTGTAGCTAAAAATTGTCTTTAATACAAGAATAATGGTGTGGTTTAATAATAATGGATAATGTTAGCGAATGGTGATGATGATAAATACAAATTTTGCCTATTTTTAGTAAAACATTTGTTTCAATGTCTTCTTAATTCTGGGACAGTTTATCAAATCTTTGCTTAGCTACGTTGCCAACATTTCAAATGCATACAACTGTGTTCTATAGTCATGTCTCAAGCTGTATATAAATTGATCCAATGGGATGAACAAGATATTTTTAAAGTAAATAAATGAGATGTTTGATAATGCTGTAAGAGTTTTTAAAATATCAGTTTTAAGTTCAAGAATTCTTTTGAAAGCTTAAAATTTAGGCTATTTTAATGCTACTTATGTATTTGGTTTTTATAATATGTATATGGAAAAAGGAATGAGCTTAACATTTTTATGCAGTTGTCCTTGTTTGCCAAATTATTACAGACAGAGCAATTGACGAGTACAGTCTTCTAATCTCACATTATAATTCCATACACCAGTTCTGGGTACCCAGGATCTTCATCTTCTGTCCGGGTATATTTTAGCCTAGAATCAGCAATCTTCAGGGCTGCAATCACAGCTGGATACAGAGTCCTGATCTCTGAATTTGGAATGGTGGCAGATGTCCCCTGTTCATGCTAAACAGGAAGACCTGTTTTCCTTTACAGTTGAAAGATTGTTTGGGGCTACTCTCTACAAATAGTAACTTTTGGCTTTCATGCCATATAGATCTTTCAACAATATGGCAATTTCTTTGAGGACAAGAAAGCTTCTCTCTAGCTTTCCATGTATGGTATGCCATCACTGTTGAGCTTCTAATTTAACATTTGTTCTACAGCAAATTCTGAGCAAAGGAGAACACAACAGAAAGATCACAAAGGCATGTTGTGTTCTGGATGGGGGGAACACCCTCATAGGAGCAGAGGTGTGATGGGGGGCACTTTTCAGAAGGGAGACTTGGAAGGGGGACAATATTTGAAATGCAATAAAAGAATAATGGCCCCACAGGCTCACAGATTTCAGTTGCTCACCAGGTAGGCACTGGTTAAGATTAAGTGTCAGAAGTCATTTTCTTGTTGAAGTGTGTCACTGGGGCTGGGCTTTTTCAGGATGGTTTCTGTCTCTGGGTCTCTGTCTCTGTCTCTTTCCTTCCCGACCTCCCTTCCTCCCTTCCTCCCTGCCTCCCTTTCTCTCAGATCACCAAAATATAGTTGTCAGCTACTTCTACAGCAAAATTTCTGCCTGTATGTGTTCATGTTTTATGCTAATATGATGATAGTGGACTAAACCTCTGAAATATTAAGCAAGCTTCCAATTAAATGTTTGCTTTCATAAGAGTTGCATTGATCCTGGTGTCTCTTCAGAGCAGACAGACACTAACTGACACAGGCTCATGGAGAGCCAACAAGGTAGAATGGCCAAGAGTCTGCACATTATAAAAATCTGGCTCATCTGTAAGTTCTCCCGACATTTGTGAAGCAATAGCCTTATTTCCACAATGAAAAAAGTAACAGAAGAAACATCCTTGGCTTTTACATAATGCATTATGAAACACAAAGAAGTCTTTATTTATCTATTTTTTTTTACAAATCTACAAATATATGCTATGATTTTCAGAAATTTTATAGTTTTTAACAAAAAAATGTGTTTGAAGAGGGTAATATTTAAATCATAGATTTCAAGGTATAGATATACTTTGTTTTAAATATGCATTCCAAAATTTAAAATTAAAATTTATTGATATTCTATAATCCATTACATTCCTGAAAACTAAGTTATTTTTCTTAAATGTGCCACTATTAACATCATAATGTCTATATCTGAAGAAGTATTAATGGTCATTGGGTGTATGATTCAGTCTTTACAATGCATAAGTTCCTGTATTTGTTACTTAGTGCTAGGTGATCATCACTGAACATTATACATTTTAAGCAGCACCGAAGAAGCCCTATAAAAGAATTATCTTTAATATGCATGTAGCAGCAGATGAATCCAACTGCTGGATTTCTTTAACTTATGTTAATCCCTGAAAACACACCAAGAAACAATATTTATTTAAAATTCAATAAAAACTCAATAGCTGAACAATTAAATGATCTATCTTGAACTTTTATGCTAATCTAGGCACTTCCTAGTCCCATCCCATGACACTTTCATATTATTATTGATCGGGCTTCTTGAGCTTCAGATTTGTTTCCATGATCTCTCTCAGACCCTTTCCTCATGGGTCCAAATCTTTCATTCTCCTGGTTGGCCTGAATTTAGTCTTATTTTCTCCTCCCTCTGGATGGCCACCCTATTCTGCCTTGTTCATTGGAAGATCATCATTTTTTGTCATGGCAGAGAATAATTGATTAGAATTGTTTACATAAACTTGAGACAGGATTTTCTTGGTAAAAGCATTACAATTCCATGTTTGGACTGAAACAGGATATGTGAGTAAATACAACAGCATTTATATAATACAAGGAAGAACTTTACAGGGTGTATAAAAACATCATGCCTACAGAACCCAGTGTGTGGTATTTATGAATTTACATTTAAATATGTAATTTTAACAATTAAAATTAATAGGAAGTGAATTTTTGAAGTATTGAGGCAGACACAGAATAAGTTAACAGAAGGAAAGAAAGGGAAAGATGAACGAAATACAGTAATTTTATTTGACATACTTAAAAGAAATTGAAAATTAAGAGTAAACAAATTTCATCAAACTAGTTGGAAGATGACTTCTGCTCAATACAATATGCTCAGTGTATTTATAAGTATTTGCAAACTGTTAAAACCATAAATGTCAAAAAAGCTATAACTGCCAAAATTTTGTTTACTTAGTGATAAGAGCTAATCAGATAATTTGTACATTTCTAAATAAGACAATTTTAAAAGGAAAATCATTCATATTTCATGGTATAGGCTACAGAAACCATATAGATACAAATAATCTTGTAACATTTATTTTTGTCTTCATTATACTTAAAAAACAAAAGAAGAGGGAACAAAATAAAATCACCCATCTTAGTTGTTGATTTCAATCACACACATTCTTATGTAAAGCCAGCATATTGTGACCAGGGAAGAAAGTAGACCAACTAAAGCTATTCAATTCTCCATGCATTCATCCAAGTCCAGTACCCAATCTAATCCACAACTTTTAGAGTAAACCTTTGCTATGTTCTCGCCTCACTTTCCCAGTGGTCTAACTATAGAGATCCTTGAGAGCACTCTACTTTCCTACCTCCTTTAAACAACCTCATTCCTCCAAGGCCATCCTGATTTACTACATGACAGTTCCCAATATTCAGAAACACATTCTACCTAGAACTACCAGTGGTGAAACTCTTTGGAATCCCTAAAATATTTTTACTGCGTAACGCACATCCATCACACTACACTAAAAACCAGAGAGGTCAACAGAAACAAGGAACAAAACTTAAACCCAATAAAGCAACAAAAACAAGGGGAAATATCAATACATAAGATCATTGCAATCCCAGATGCCCAGTCACCAAGATAAAAATACAATCAATAACAGACAGGACAATGTTCCCCCTAAAGACTAATAACTCTAACACAGCGGACCTCGATATTCTAAAATGGCTGATGTACAAAAAATAAAAACATCACAAAACTGTAAAATACCCTTTATGAGTATAAACAGAATCTGTAATCAGGACACAATCTCTTCAAGAAAATAGGATATATTAGGTGAGAATATCTATTTTTAATATAAGGAAGAGGAATATGCCTTGTGATAATCTTATATGTAAAATTTTCTAATTTTGTTCTCAGGCATTGTGGTAAAACCAATATACTATGATAAAGAAGAATAAATTTTATTAATATCTTTAAAATTATAAATATTTGATGATATATAGATTTCATTAATTAGTATAACCATAATAACCTGTGATGACTATTTTTTAATAATATACTTTATTTTATGGTCTCACATATGAAAATGATAATATAATTGGTGTTGAGTAGGCCAGGACAGTATTTTCAGACTTTATAATGTACTGTGTTTGAAAGTAATATATCCTTGTTCTATATTATAAGAGTTAAAAAGAGTATGACTGAGGCCATAAGGTGAATGTTTCATTTAAATTTTAGGTCCTTTTAGATCCTTCCAAAGTATTTTATAAAAATGTGAGATGCATCTTAATAGCAAATCTAAAAATATATAATTTAAAATACTTATTCATAAAAGAATTTAAATTGATTTTCATTGCTTAAAATTCAAAGACATGAACACTGTCCCATTATTTATTAGAACCTGTATGTATAATCTTTATGCTAAATTCAATATCATATGTCTGCTGACACAGTTACGCTAAGGTATTATTAATGATATATTGATGTCAGGTCAAAATAGAGATAACTAGGAATCAGTAGAAGAGAAAAGAGGGATGATGATAGAAGTGTATAAGTTGACTCTTCCTTAGTTGCAATTACAATCTACCTCTCAGTCCTAAAACTTATAATGTTTGTCAAAAACTATCTGAATCGTTAGACTGTGTGCAAAAGACTGATATTTTCTAAACTTTTTATTTCTTAGGTGAGTATACACACACACACACACATACACGCACACACAAATATATATATACATATTTGTGTGTGTGTGTGTGTACATGAAAGTGTGTGTGAAATGTCACTTAGTTTTTAAATATTGTTCTCAAAGTTTCATCATTATGGTCCATAGTCTATGTGGCCTTTATTTTTTTTAGAACACTTGTTCTGTACAGTGATATTGAGCCATAATGAGGAGATTGAAATATCACCATGCTTTGTCTTGCTGTGTAGATTTCTATGAACTTGTCTGAACAAGCCAGCAGGAAAGCAATATGTGAAAATACATGCACTCCTGCTGCCTGTGATCAAGACACAAGCCCCGCCAGCCCTAGCTATCTCCCTCTCCTTCACAACAGCTCTGTGACTGGCAAGAATGAGAAACACAACAGAACAAATCACCTGCCCCTCTGAAAACAGCTCATGGAAAAGTAGTATTATTTTTAGGTTTATGAATGGTATTTTGAACAAAGAAAATGATGGGAATACAGAAATAAAAATACATAAAATGTATGGTTTACTTAGGCCATTTGTTACTACTGTTTACATTCTTGACCAATGTTCACATATACATCAGTCTCAGAAACAAAACAATCAATTTTGAAAGAGCATATAACACTTAGTTTCAGCAGTTAGGAGCACTGACTGCTCCTCCAGAGGTCCTGAGTTCAGTTCTTATTGACCACTACTGGTTCACAAACTTCTATAATGATATCTGATGCCCTCTTCTGTTGTGTCTGAAGACAACAAGTATAGTGGACTCATACATAAACTGAATAAGCAAATCTTAAAAAAAATACAAAGAAGAAAAAGGGTTAAAAAAAAAAGTAACTTTTTTTTCACCTGATGTAATTGCCATGTCCTGGGCTTACTGCTGAATAAGCTCATTGGAAAGAAACATAAACCTATGCTAGCATTAACTTTTAGTAAATTATTTCTTATCTTTGTATCATGGAAAAGTAGATTTTATTCACCTAACACAATTGTCATCTCAGAGGCTTACTGCTGTATAAGCTTATGCTTTGTAGCTCTTTCGGGACTCTGACTAGGTGGTTCAAATGAGCTGTTCTGGCCCAAACTCTTGTCCAGACTGACTGATTCAAACTCACTTCTCTTAACTTCTAAATGAATTTTGCTTCCCAGCTTCAAACTGGTGATGGCAATATGTTCTAATCTCCTGGCTCCTTCTCATTCTCTTGCTCATCCTACCTTCAGCTGTGTGTAGCTTGTTCTTTCTTCAACCTGTTTGATCTCAATAAACTAAACTGCCTTCAAGCAACCTGCCATACTCAACACAATTGCAATTCCTCTCCACTGACTCCTGACTGTTGGTACTAAAGGTGGGTAGCATCATACTTGCACCTAAGCATCGCTGTGCCTGAAACTTGCTTTCTTCCTGGCTGACCTTGAACCAAGAGATTTAACTGCTACAGTCCCCTGGGATTATAGAATAGCACTGGACTGCTTAAATAGTATAGCTAGGAAATAAATAATTCCCTTAGTATATAGATATTGGACATGACCTCAAACAGGAAACATTAACAGCAGGCAGGAGAAACATGCTTGTAAATGTGTGTTATTTAAAGCAGATGTAAGCAGAATATTCAGACATTTCTTACATGACAAATCCTATCATCTGCATGAAAACAGTGGTGGGGTGGATCTTCTTGGAATACTGTGGTTAGGTGATACACTAGATGAAAATGAGAAAATGTTGAAATATATTTTGTGGATAAAGATCATATGACAAATGGTTATTTAATGTGTTTACTATTCAAGTGAATCAGAGAATCTCAGACAGCTAAGCAATGAACACAAGCAACTCCCTAGAGTTACTGCTCTTTTCAAGTTTTAGGGAAGCTTAAAAGAAAACCCATCAGTTCTAAGACAGTATAATTTAGAGAATTATTTAACTAAACATTAGGTTTCAAAAAGAATTGAATTCAATCAAAATTGGATTCCAGATTTGTCTCACAGAGATTAACATGTAAAATCATTTTATAAATTGTGAAACAACCTTGTTAGAAAAATCATCAAGTTAACATCAACAAGGTTTGAGGGCTATTTCAGCTGAGACTCATTGTGAGATCTTCCTTCATTTTTTCCTTCCTTCCTTCCTTCCTTCCTTCCTTCCTTCCTTCCTTCCTTTCTTCCTTCCTTCCTTCATTTGGCTTTCCTTTCTTCTTTCTTTTTTTACCGTATTTGAAGATATGGTTTATGTATTGAGCAGCTCTGGCTATCCAGACACTAGCAGTACAGACCAGATGGCCTTGAACTCATAAAAAGCCGTTTGCCTTTTTCTCATTGGGTTCTATGTGAGGTACTTTGAAATTCAATAGAGCTCAAATTCTCTGTTAAATACATCAAATTTAGTCATTTAACCATGAAATGTTCTGTAAAAGTAAGCAAATACGGACACAACTATGTATATTATATCATAATTGATATAAAGAAAATTGTACTCATAGAAGTAGATTTTAGATTAATATAATAGGTAGGCATTATAGAAATAAAAAAAGACTAGATAAAGGAAACATTGTATTGGAGTTATTTTTTTCAATAGAATGGATATGCATAACAGTGTATATTCTAGAATTTTTATCTGAGAATATTTATATATTATAATAATTTGAGAAAAAAATTATCTGTAGTTCTAATATTGAATTTTTGAATACAGATAACTACAAAGATCAGAAGCATTCAGTCTCTGGAGGTGGAGTTACATATCACTGCCAACCATCTGTTATAGGTGCTATGAACTTAATGTGGAATTCCAAAGAGTGTTCTAAACACCAAGACATCTCTCCAACTGGACCAATATAAATATTATTTTGGAAGTGTTAAGTATAAGCAGATATTTTGCTCCTCTATCCATTTCATTGCTTTAGTTACTTATATTAAATAGCATATTTTTTTGCAATTTAAATTCTATGATTTTTTATTACAGCTTCTAATATCACTAAAATATTCCTATGTTAATCAGTTATGTATTACCCTGGTAAATTTGGATAGGATTTCAGTGAAATCATGATTTCATTATTATTAGCTTTCCTTTGCTCCTAATGCAGATTCCTGCATATATTACATGCTGAAAAACAGTCACAAAAATCATAAATATCTCCATACACTACACAATCTGATGATAACAAAAGTCAGTGTGGAAATGTAATCAATTTCAGTACAAATATTTTCAATGAGAAGGAAAAATGTAATGAAGGCATCTTATGGAAAAAAAAAAGATCAGTATATTTTTCTATAGATTACTTTGGAGTTCAATATTTTTAAAAGAAAGAAACTACCCATGGCAATGTACATAATTGTGATTCATAAACTAGCTTTGGTTTTAAATTCAACACAGTTTTCTCTCTGTGCAATAACAATATTTTTCAGAGTAAACATAAAGTTTCTAAATGGGCAAAATGTAAAGAAAGCTCACATTTTATTGCATTTGCTTGAGCTCTCTAGTCATATTGGAGCATCTGTGGTAGTTGATGGATTAGGCATGTACAATCATCATTTACTGAAGGTTTGTATAGTCTCTGATATTTGCTAGCTTCCCATATGTTGCAGAATTTAATTCTAAGAGCCCTACATTTTATAATAGTGATTTTTGGTTTTGTGTTATTCATCAAGAATGGTATTTTTCTATGAAAGATATTTTTGCCATCACTTATATAACATTTCTTCTGACAAGAAAATGTCAGTCCATACTTTATCATGGTTGACTTCCTCACTTTATCCAGGTCAAGGCTCAAACACAACTCTTGCAGGAGAGCTTTTTCTTAATACTCAGATACCAACAACAAATCCACTACTATTTCTACAAGGAATTTATTCAATGTTTGCTTGCATAACAATCCTTGACTACACAATGATAAATACAAAAACAACAACAACAACAAAACCATTCTGCTTATCTTACCAGGTAATAATCACCAAACAACTCCCAATAAATACAGGTTAAATAATATAATTCTCTGAGTTAGTGGAAAATAATGAAAGTTTGATTTTTAAATAATCAAGTATTTTAAAAAACACTTACGTGTGAATTTTCAATCAATATGCTACAAACCTACCTCTCTTAGGGTTTTACTGCTTGGAACAGACAAGTTGACCAAGGCAAGCCTTATGAAGGACATTTAATTGGGGCTGACTTACGGGTTTATAGATTCTGTCCATTGTCATCAAGACTGGAACATGGCAGCATCCAGACAAGGCATGGTGCAGGCAGAGCTGAGTGTTTTACATCTTCAACAGAAGGCTGCTAGGAGAGTACTGGCTTTGGGCTGCTAGGACAAAGGTCATAAAGGCCAAGCCCACAGAGAGACACCTACTTCACAGTGTACCCGTGCTCTATTCTTCCAATCCACCCGCTTCTTTTGAACATTCATCATAGAGGCAAGGAGCATTGTCTTAGTCAGAGTTTCTATTCCTGCACAAACATCTTGTCCAAGAAGCAAGTTGGGGAAGAAAGGGTTTATTCAGCTTACACTTCCACATTGCTGTTTATCACCAAAGGAAGTCAGGACTGGAACTCAAGCAGGTTAGGAAGCAGGAGCTGATGCAGAGGCCATGGTGGGATTTTACTTACTGTCTTACTTCCATTGGCTTGCTCACCTTGCATTCTTATAGAACCCAGGCCTAACAGTCCAAGGATGGCACCACCCACAATGGGTTAGGAACTCTCCCCTTAATCACCAATTGAGAAAATGCCTTACAGCTGGATCTCATGAAGGCATTTCCTCAACTGAGGCTCCTATCTCTGTGATAACTCCAGATTGTGTTAAGTTGACATTAAACCAGCCAGTACAGGCATATAGTAGTTTGAATATACTTGGCCCATAGGTTATGGTACTGGTAGGAGGTGTTACCTTGTTGGAGAAAGGGTGTCACTGTAGGAGTGGGCTTTGATGATCTGCCCAGTGAGGAAGAGTGAGGCTCTTCAAGCTGCTATTGGATCAAGATGCAGAACTCTAAGTTTCATCTGCACCATACCTGCCTGGACATTACCATGATTCTGGTTTGATGGTAATGGATTGAGACTCTGAACCTATACACCAGCCCCAATTAAATGTTGTCCTTATAAAAGTAACCCAGTCACAAAAGAACACACATGGTATGCACTCATGGATAAGCAAATACTAGCCCTCCAAAGCCCCGAATACCCAAGAAACAATTCACAGACCTTATGAAGCTCGAAAAGAAGGAAGGCCAGAAGGTGCATTCCTCAGTCCTTAGAAGGGGGAACAAAACACTCAGGGGAGAAAATGCAGGGACAAATAGAGGAACAGTGATTGAAGATCATTCAGAGACTCCCTCATCTGGGGATCCACCCCATATGCAGCCACAAAATCTAGTCACAATTGGTGATGCCATGAAGTACTTGCTTACAGCAGCCTGATATGGATGCCTTCTGAGAAGCTATGCCAGAGTTATATAGACACAGTTGAGGATGCTTGCAGCTATCTATCTGACTGAACACAAGAGACCCCAATGAAAGAGCTATCTAAAAGACTCAAAGAATTGAAAAGGTTTGCGACCTCATGGGAAAAACAACATTGTTGACCAAGCAAACCCTTCAGAACTTCCAGGGATGAGTACCATGCGTACCATGGCTCCAGTTGCATATGTAGCAGAGGATAGCATTGTCTATGATCAATGGGAGGAAAGACCTTTGGTTTAGTGAAGTCTCATTTTCCCATTATAGGTGAATGCGGAGACACTGGGGTGGAGTGGGTGGTTGGGAAAGGGAGTACCTTCATGGAAGCAAGTGGAGGGGGAGGGGGCATGAAAGTGGAGGGAAAGGGGCTACCATTTGCAATGTAAATACAGAAAATATCTAATTAAAATTTAATGATTAAAAAACAAGTTGCCTTGATCATGGTGGCTGTTCATAGCCATGAATATTTAACTTAGAGCCTGATGACCACCCCCTTTCCTTGTAGTTTTATAAAACTAAAACCAGTCTCTATGATTAATTATATTTAAAAACGAATTTGTCATTCTCTGTCAGAATGAAACCTCTTCTGTAATACAGCATAGGAGGAGGCACTGCAGAGCAGAAATTCATACTAAGAATATGTTGAGATAACAAGAAAGGCCAGACATAGGCAAGCTCATTGGATTATATCATCCGACATTTCTAAGAACTAACAGTCTTTGACAAACTTCATTAATTCTTTTGTGATATCATGATCCAATTATCAAAAGATGCCACCAATATTGCAAGACCATCTTGAGCCACCAACAGCCCAAGTAATGACACAGAGACCTTTTGTTAATTACAAAAGCTTGGCCTTAGTGGGCTTTTTTCGAACTCGTTGACATAATTTAAATTAACCCATTTATATTAATTTACTGTTCTGGCAGATGGCTAGTTCCCTCTTCTCAGTACCTGTGCCTCTTTCTCCTTGCATTTCTAGTTGGTGGATCCCCTATCTGAACTTTTCACTGAGTTCTTATTTCTCTTTAATGTCCTGCATTCCTTTCTTGATGTTTTTGGCTGTTCAGGTCTTAAGTAAAGTAGTAAAAAGTTGATGGAGAAGCCATTTACAACACACTGAGGCAGGTGATGAGTCATGACAATAGTAATACCAAAGTCTGACCTGTTCTCAACTTCCAGCAATACAGAAATCAACGTTTAAATAACACATTAAAAACTTGATGCATAACACAAGACATAATCCCAACACACCCACTCAGCAATATTACCCTATAATCAAAACTATCCAGATCATTAATCACCAGAATATATACATAAATCACAATACTTATTGACCATATAATTGATCTATCCTAAGGAAGAAAAATTATCCTAAGGTAAGAGTCTTCATTCTATTATAGTTAATGACACAATACTCCAATTTCCTTCAGATCTGAGTTTTTCCTAACTCATCAAAAATTTTTAAAAAATATTATTTTTAAATATGATACATTTAAGTATTCTAATAAAATGCCTTCTTCTGATTATCTTTAAGACATATTATTAGACATTTGTCACAGGGCACTAATACTTAACATTTTAAAGTTTACTGTTTTGGGGATTCAAGCCAGAAATGTGGGATTGTTTTCCTCTTTCAAAGTAACTATACTGTGTAAATTCATTTTAGTTACTGTCTACAAGCTTTCATCCTGATACATACACTGATTTTCTTGTGTGCCTTAGTGTTCCCTGATCCCTCAGCTCCTTTACATGATCCTTGGAGGTAGCAGGTAAGAAGTCATAGAATCAATGGCATGGACTACATGGGTCACTTGTTAAGCAGAAGCAAACTCCTTTATTTCAAGATTGATATGTGCCTTTATACCCTCCACCAGAGCCCATGACTCCTCACTCGTAATAGTTGGTACCATCTGATTATTCGTTCTTGTCCCATGCTCTGTTGTCATTTGTTTCCTGGTGTCAGGAAGATTCAAGGTTGCTGCATGCAGAAATAGCTGTTCTACATGCCTGGACCACCATGGGCTGCCAGTCAGGATATGACTCATTCCTTCTACATCCTATTCCTCAGGTACTTGTTCATTTTTAAGACTCCATATTCTACAACAAAATGATTTCTCTCACAATATATATTTTCTAACCTAATTGATCACATATACATGCTGGTCTCAGATGTTGGATATTTTATATACAAATGAAACTCAAATATCCCAAAAGTACATTCTGTTACAAGCATGCTCCAACATTCATTCTCCTTGTGTCATAATAAGTACAACCATGAATCTCATTTTCACAATAAAAACAAACATATTCTATTTCCATTTATATAGTAAGTCCCTATAATGAGAACACAAAAATTCTTTTATTGCTTATTCAAAATATATTAGAGTACCTTCTCTGCTTGGCATTGCTTTCTCTGCAGATAGATGTACATCAGTGTTCATGGTTTTATTAGATACTCTGTAACCTGAATCCTATTTCCAACCACATGCCCATGAATATTTCTGTATGAACAACCATCAACTCAACAAGCACAGAAGAAAAGTATTACCAAATATAATTATAGTATTTATACAAATCATGTCAATTGATTAACACTTTCTTTATAAAATTTACCTAATCATTTTACTTAATGTGTGTGCATGCATCAGCCTGATACAGCATGAAAATTATCACATGATTATTTGAATATGTGGATATAATATTTTACACAGGAATATGAAATGATATAATGAATCAAACCCATGCTGTGTCTCAAGTCAGAACAGGAAAAACTGAATGAAATGTTGTATAATGATATATTTCAGTTTAGTTAAGTATGTAATCCAATGGGAAGCTGAAGTCATTTCTTATATCAGCATTCAGATGGCTGGGTAAAGAAGTCTAAAGATATATAAACATATATATCGTGGTCAAACTGGGTATATCCTTTAAAAATTAAAAAAAATTAAAGAATAGAATTTATTATGACTCTTTTGATTTTTGCTTTGGTTGTATTAAAATATCAGTAACTTTTGCATTTATAACCACAAAAAATACATTTTTCAGTTTGTCAGCTATAACTACAGTATCTATTCTATATCAAAGAGTTTAAAAGAGTAACTAATTTTTTAAAAGATTTATTTGATTTTATGCATGAGTACACTGTCGCTGTCTTCTGACACACCAGAAGAGAGAATCTGATCCCCATTACAAACAGTTGTGAACCACAAGGTGGTTGCTCAGAATTGAACACAGGACCTGTGGAAGAGCAACCAGTTCTCTTACCCTCTAGAGAGATGGTGCAGCGGAAAAACAATCAATGTTGCTTTTCCAGAGGTCCTAGGTTCAATTCCCAGTGATGACTCACAACCACAGCAAGCAGAAAATACTCCAGAAAAAGAAGACTCAGGCCTGAAATCATACTTCAAGATGATAAGATCTTTGAGAAGAGCATAAATAACTGCCTTAAACAAGTACAGGAGGACAACCATAAACAAATAGATGCTTTTAAAGAGAAAACACAAAAATCACTCAAACAACTGCATGCAAGCCCAACCAAAGAGATGAAGAAACTGATAATGATAATGGAAATACAAACAAAAAGAAGAAAACACAAAAATAGACAGCGCTAGAGATAGAAAACCTAAAAAATAAATCAGGAGTCACAGGTGCAAGAATCTCCAAACAACTACAAGAGATGGAAGAGAGAATCTCAGGGGCTGAAGACAACATTGAAAAGATAGACAATACATTCAGAGAAGATGCAAAAGACAAAAAGATCCTAAGCCAAAATGTCCAGGAGATCCAGGACACAATGAGAAGAACAAACCTAATGATAATAGGAATAGAAGAGGGTGAAGAATATCAACTAAGAGGCACAATAAATATCTTCAACAAAATCATAGAAGAAAACCTCCCAACACTTAAGAATGAGATGACCATGAGTATAAAAGAAGCCCACAGAACTCCAAATAGATTGAAAGAGAAAATAAATTCTTCCTGACAGGTAATTGTCAAAACAACAAGTGTTCAAAACAAAGAAAGAATACTAAAAGCAGTAAGGGAAAAAGGTCATGTAACAATAAAGACAGGCCAATCAGAATAACAGCTGACTTCTTAACAGAAACTATGAAAGCTAGAAGATCCTAGACAGACATCATATAGACCCTAATAGAACACAAAGGTCAGTTCAGGCTCTTATACCCAGCAAAACTCTCAATCACCATAAATAGAGAGACCAAGACATTCCAGGACAAAAATAACTTTACACAATATCTGACCACAAATATAGTCCTACAAATAATAATAGATGGAAAACCCAACACAAGGAGGGAAACTATATCCTAGAAAAAGCAAGAAAATAATTAAGCAAGAAAACCAAAAGAAGAAAGACACACAGACATAATTCTATCTATAAAAGCAGAAAGAGCAGGAAACATCAACCACTAATCCTTAATAACTGCTTACCTAAATGGACTCAATTCCCCAATAAAGAAACATAGACTATCAGACTGGATACATAAACAGAATCCAGCATTTTGCTGCATACAGGAAACTCATCTCAGAGACAAAGAGAAACATTCTCTCAGAATAAGTGGCTGGAAAAAAAAATCCTTCCAAGCAAATGGCCCCAAATAAGCAGCTGGAGTAGCCATTCTAATATCGAATGAAGTAGATTTTTAACCAAAAGTTATCAAAAATATAAGAAGGAGACTGTTTACTCATTATAGAGAAAATTTATCAGGATTAATTCTCAATTCTTAACATATATGCTCCAAAAACAAAAGCACCTATATTCATAAAAGAAACTCTCAAAACATACATTGCACTAAACACAATAATAGTGGCAGACTTCAACACCCCACTCTCACTATTCCTAACTTCTTTTTTTAAAAGACAATTGTGTTAAAAACTGCATGGTATTAGTACAGAGATAGGTAGGTTGATCAATTGAACAGAAGAGAAGATCCAGAAATGAACCTTCACACATATGGTCACTAAATTTTTGACAAAGGAGCTGAAAACTTTCAGTGGAAAAAGAGCAGCCACTTCAACAAATGGTGTGGCTCAGTTGGCACTCAACATGCAGAAGAAAGAAAATAGATGCTTTCTTATCTCCTTGTACAAATCTCAAGAACAAGTGGATAAAATATCTCCACATTAAACCAGGTACACTGAAATTAATAAAAGAGAAACTAGAGGTAATCTTAGAATATATAGGCAAAGGGGAAATTTTCCTGAACAGAAAATCAATGGCTTGTGCTCTAAGATCAAAGATTGAGAAATGGAACTTAATGAGATTACAAAGCTTCTGTAAGGCTAAGGATAATTTCAAGAAAACAAATCAGCAGCCAACAGATTAGGAAAAGACCTTTACAAACTGCACATCAGATAGAGGTCTAATATCTACTATATACAAATATATATAGAAGTTAGATGCTAGAGAAACAAACAGTCCTATAAAATACTGGGTACAAAGCTAGACAAAAATTTCTCCAATGAGCAATATCTAATGATTGAGAAGCATCTAACAAAGTGTTCAACGTCCCCAGTCATTCATTATAAAAATGGAAATCATAACAACCCTGAGATTCAACCTCACACCAGTCAGAATGACTAAGTTCAAAATCTCAGATGACTGCAGATGCTGGCAAAGGTGCAGAGAAAGAGGAACACTTCTCAACTGTTGGTGGGATTTTAAGCTGGTACAACCATGCTGGAAATCAGTCTGGCAGTTTCTCAGAAAATTGGACATAGTCCTAACTGAAGACCCAGTTATCGACTTCTGGGCATTTACCCCAGAGATGCTCCAACATACAACAAAGACACATGCACCACAATGTTTATAGCAGCCCTATTTATAATAGACAGAATCTGGAAAGAACCCAGATGTCCTTAAGTAGATGAATGGATACAAAAATTGTGGTATATTTACACAATGGAGTACTACTCAGCTATTAGAAACAATGACTTTATGAAATTCTTAAGAAAATGGATGCATCTAGAGAATATCATCTTGAGTGAGGTAACCCAGTCACAAAAGAACAGGCATAATATGCAGTCACTCATAATTGGATAATAGCCCTAGAAAGCTCTCTCAGGCCATATGAAGTTCAAGAAAAATAAAGGCAAA
This sequence comes from Micromys minutus, assembly GCF_963924665.1. Taxonomy (NCBI): domain Eukaryota; kingdom Metazoa; phylum Chordata; class Mammalia; order Rodentia; family Muridae; genus Micromys; species Micromys minutus. The sequence goes on from NC_137974.1 coordinate 33,431,268, forward strand.
AAAGTGAAAGCCTCAGTCCTTCTTAGGAAAAAATATAAATGTATAGTACTGTCTCAGAATGTGGTGCACCTGGACCTTAAATCATTAATAATCCAAGAGCTAATACTATAGCCTTGTGGCAATTTTTGGTATTCAAGAATCATTATCTTTAATCTGTATACACCAAGAAAACTCTGACTGTTTCCATGTTAAAGTATTTTCTATGTGTACTTTATGCTTATGGTAACTAGTAAGATTTCAATCCATGCTATCAAACTTCTAAAAAAATTAAGTATTGACAAAAATATATTCATATACTGTTATGCCAAAATGCCTTTAAAAATCTGTACATTTATCTTTCTGTTTTTTAAAATAATGTTGAAAGGGAAATAAAAAGAAGTCAAGAGTAATCTACATCTTGGCTATAATCATAGAGACTTAGCTGATCTAGACAGGATGACCTATATCCACGTGACCTTTAAGATGTAAGTATAAAATTCTAAAAATTGATGCAAATCTGATTTGTGCTTGCCACAGAAACGGAAGCACATGCATAGGGTTTATGGTTGATACTACAACCGAATCTGTAAGAATCTACCAGGTTTTAAGCGTAGACACAGAACAGGGAAGATCAGTGGGCGACACAACTGGAGAATGAATCGTATTCTGTTGCTTCTACTTAAATATCACAGTCACAGAGGGGAGCTAATTTGGTAAGAGGTAGGGAAGTGATAAAATAATTTTGAAATTTTTGAATTCAAATTGTTTTGAATAATTATGCCACACAACTGTGCCCTCCTCTTATTGAAATCATGAGGTTTTAAAAACTGATAAAATGGTTGACAGAATAATTATAACAAAGAATTCCTTGGAGGGAAAAGAGAAGTGTCTAAATTACCATGCAAGTCTATAAATCTGAAAGTGATCTGCTCTTACGAGCTATTTGCCTCCCAAGAAATTCACTGTTCTGGCAGTCAATTTACATTCCCACAATCTGGCATATTCTTAACTATTTGAGAATTAAATCAGAATATGCCATGTTGGCATGCCTATGCGTATTTGGAAAGAGTATCACAGACTGGGTAGCTAGCTAGTCATAGGTTACTAGAAACCATAACAGAGCTAGAAAATATGGCCCATCCTACATATTTAGAAATTAAATCAGAGCATAATAACTTGGCAGTTCTAAAATGATCTTGGAAAGTTACCACAGTGAAGTGATTTGGAAGAGCTCTAAGTATCTGGAAGAGTATAATTGTCCAAAGTCCAGAACCAGAGAAATCTATTCAAAATCACAATTTCTAAAATATGTTTCATGATATCTTTTATAACATATATAATATATATGTACAGTGTATATATATATATATATCATACATATGTCTCTATATAATATGTTACTAGCATGTTATATAGTTTTATGGTTTTAATATATATTTTATAGGTATAGTGTATGTGTATGTCATACATGTGTCTCTATATATTATATTATTAACATATTATATATAATATTTTACAGTTTTCTGTGAATACAGAATATTTAAGAAGGATGTTTTACAAGGATAAAGAAGATCATAGTGTCTAACTTAAACACAAATACAAAACCAACGCTGTATAAGTCTATACTGCATCTGCCTCATTATACCATCTCCATACTAACCAAAATGTAAAATGTAGAGAAATTTGGTTTTCCATAATAATTTTTACCACGGTGTGTAGAATCTTCTCTTCTTATTTATTTACTTTCTTACTTACTTATCCATAATACAGTGTTCTCCCTTCATGTATGCGTACACACCAGAAGAGCACTTTTCTATATAAAATCTTCACAGTCTTGATTTTAATGAATGTCCATTTATGTGAAACAAAAGACTTTACATCCCAGTGATTGGTTGAGGGAAATATGACATTTTAAATACCATAACATACAGAGGGCAACATTAAGGGCTTAAATGAATTCTTCTAGAAGTTTAAGAGTGTTTTTGCACAGATTATATGTATTTTGTTACATTTAATTTTATATGGTTACATCAATTATTATGATCTTTCCACTTATATATTGTTTTAATCACATATATATTTCTGGCTATCTTTCAGTAATTCTGTGATTAGGAAACATGGATATTTGTTTAGACATGGTCTTGAAAAAGAACCTATTAGAAAAAGCTGATTTAAAGTGAGAAAGATGAACATTCAATTGTATACAATCAGTTGTTATAGTTTTTTAAGCCTAAAAAGTTAATACTTCAAATAATTTAAAAATGGTATTTTTAAATGAATCTTTATTTTATCCATCCTTTCCTACCAAAAATATTTACGTGAAAAATCTCTCTATACTCATAGAATCATATTCATTTGCATGTATTGTTGGTGGCAAAAACTGCATCATTTTGTCTCAAAATATTTTTTATTCCTTTGAATATCTATTGTACACACCAAATTTTTTTACATTAAATAACTAAAAGATGATCTGCTACCCGGAATGGCAGCTAATAAAGGCTGAACAACTGGTGAGTGGGAGACCTAGGCTGCAGGGCAGCAGAGAGATCTCGGCGGAGTGAACACTAAAAGTGCACCCCCTGCTATGCCCTGCCCTGCCATGCCTGATCCAGTGACCGGGAACAGAAAATTAGAACTTCTGTTTACACCCGGTGGCGACTTCAGGACGCAGAGCGGAGCCTGGCCCATCTGTCACCCAGAACTCCGGCTCGTAGAGGCTGAGCAACTGGTGGGTGGGAGACCTGGGATGCCAGGGAGCAGAGATATCTCTGCGAAGTGCACGCGGAAAGTGCACCCCCTTTCTTGCCCTGCCCTGCCCTGCCTGATCCAGCAACCAGGAACAGAACATTGGAACTTCTATTCCCATGCAACGACTCTGAGGCATAGAACAGGGCTCGGCCCATCTGACACCTGGACCAGTGGAGATCCAGGAACAGAGACCAGATACAAGGGAAAGGCAAGAATATATTACTGACAACTGAATGGCAAGAGGAAAGCAAAAGAGTATATCCCAAGGAAACCAAGACAACCGGGCAACACCAGAATCCAGCTCTCCAATAACAGCAAACATCAGAATTCCAAACACTCCAGAAAAAGAAGACACAGACCTGAAATCATACCTCAAGATGCTGATGGAGATACTTAAACAAGAAAGGGAGGAAAAGCAAAAAGATTCAAAAGCTTTTACAAAGAAACAAGAAAAACACTCAAAGAACTCAAAGAACTAGAAGAAAACAGAACCAAAGAAATAAAGGAATGGAAGAGGGAAATTAAAACAGAAATTAATATAATAAAGAAAACACTAAAAGAGATAACCCTAGAGGCAGAACACCAAAACAAGAAATCAGAAGTCAGAGAAGCAAACATTTCCAATAGATTACAAGAGATCAAAGAGAGAATCTCAGGGGCAGAAGATAACATTGCAAACATAGACAAAACAGCCAGGAAAGATGGAAAAACAAAACGCTCCTTACACAAAATATCCAGGAAATCCAAGATAAAATGAAAAGACTGAACCTAAGGATAATAGGAATAGAAAAGGGAGAAGAATATAAACTAAGAGGCACAGTAAATATCTTCAACAAAATCGTAGAAGAAAACTTCCCTACCCTCAAGAATGAGATGACCACGAGCACAAAAGAAGCCTTCAGAACTCGGAATAGGTTGGACCAAAAAGAAATAACTCCTGACACATAATAGTAAAAACATCAAGTGCCCAAAGCAAAGAAAGAATACTAAAAGCAGTAAGGGAAAAAGGTCAGGTAACATATAAAGGCAGGCCAATCAGACTCACACCCAATATCTCAACAGAGACTATGAAAGCTAGAAGATCCTGGACAGACATCATGCACTCCTTAAGAGAGCACAAGTGCCAGCACAAGCTGCTATACCCAGCAAAACTATCAATCACCATCGATGGAGAGACGAAGATATTTCCAGACTAATCAAAATTCACACAATATCTGACCACAAACTCAGCACTACAACGATTTATAGGTGGAAAACCCAATACAATGAGGGTAAATATAGCCTAGTAAAAACAAGAAAACTCTTAAACAAGAAAACTAAAAGAAGAAAAAAACACAGACACAACACAACCCACAAAAGCAATAATGGCAGGAAACAGAAACAACTATTCCTTGATGTCTATTAACATAAATGGACTCAACTCCCCATTAAAGGGACATAGACTATCAGACTGGATACATAAACAAAATCCAGCCTTTTGCTGCATAGAAGAAACTCATCTCAGAGACAGAGACAGACACTATCTCAGAGTAAAAGGGTGGGAAAAATCATCCAAGCAAACAGCTCCAAGAAGCAAGCTGGAGTGGCTATTCTAATATTGAATAAAGTAAATTTCCAACCAAAAGTTATCAAAAAGGATAAGGAAGGACAGTTTTTACTCATTACCGAAAAATCTGTCAGGAGGAACTCTCAATCCTTAACATATATGTTCCAAATAAAAAAAGCACCCACATTCATAAAAGAAACCATACTGAAGCTCAAAAAATACATCTCACCCCACACAATAATAGTGGGAGACTTTAATATCCCACTCTCACCAATGGACAGATCATGGAAACAGAAACTGAACAAGGACACTGCAAAACTATCAGAGACTTTGAACCAACTAGAATTAATAGATATATACAGAACATATTATCCTAAAGTAAAAGAATACAACTTTTTCTCAGCACCCCATGGCACCTTCACGAAAATTGACCACATAATTGGACACAGAATGAGCTTCCATCGATATAAGAAGATTGACATACTCCCATGCATCCTCTCAGATCACCATGGTATACGGCTGGTTTTTAACAACAACAGAGACAACAAAAAGCCCACATACACATGGAAACTAAACACGCTCTGTTAAAGGATAGCAGGGTCAAAGAAGAAATAAAGAAATTATAAATTTTCTAGAATTCAACGCAAACGAAAACACAACATACCCAAACCTATGGGATGCAATGAAAGCAGTATTGAGAGGAAAACTCATAGCCCTAATTGCTTCCAAAAAGAAACTGGAGAGAGCCTACATCAGCAACCTGACAACACAGCTAAAAACCCTAGAACAAAAGGAAGCAGATATACCCAAAAAGAGTAGACAGCAAGAAATAATCAAAATTAGGGCAGAAATAGACCAAATAGAAACAAAAAGAACCATTGAAGAAATTAATAAAACCAAGAGTTGGTTCTTTGAGAAAATCAACAAGATTGATAAACCCCTAGACAAACTAGAGGGCAAAGAGAGAGTATCCAAATTAACAAAATCAGAAAGAAAAGTGGGAACCTAACAACTGAAATTGAGGAAATTCAAGAAATCATCAGATCCTACTAAAAAAATTATACTCTACAAAATTTGAAAATCTGGAGGAAATGGACGAATTCCTAGACAGATACAAGATCCCAAAGTAAAACCAGGACCAATTAAACCATCTAAATAACCCTATAACACCTAAAGAAATAGAAGAAGTCATCAAAAGCCTCCCAACCAAAAAAAAGCTTAGGTCCAGACAGATTTAGTGCAGAATTTTATCAGACATTCATTGGGGATATAACACCAATACTCTCCAAACTATTCCAAAAGATAGAATCAGATGGAATATTACGCAACTCATTTTTTGATGCTACAATAACCCTCGTACCTAAACCACACAAAGACCCTACAAGGAAAGAGAACTTCAGACCAATCTCACTTATGAACATCGATGCAAAACTACTCAACAAAATCCTTGCAAACCGAATCAAGAACAAATCAAACGATCATTCATCATGACCAAGTAGGCTTCATCCCTGGGATGCAGGAATGGTTGAACATAAGGAAATCCATAAATGTAATTTACCATATAAACAAACTCAAAGATCAAAATCACTTGGTCATCTCACTAGACACCGAGAAAGCCTTTGAAAAATCCAACACCTCTTCATGTTAAAAGTCCTGGAAAGCACAGTAATCCAAGGTCCATACTTAAACATAATAAAAGCAATATACAGCAAACCAACAGCCAACATCAAACTTAATGACAGGAAACTTGAAGCAATCCCACTAAAATCAGGGAATCGATAAGGCTGCCCACTCTCCACCTACCTATTCAATATAGTACTGGAAGTCCTGCCTGGAGCAATTAGACAGCAAAAGGAGATCAAGGGGATACAAATCAAAAAGGAAGAGATAAAAATATCATGCTTTACCGATGACATGATAGTACACTTGAGTGACCCATGGAATTCCACCAGAGAACTCCTACAGCTGATCAACAAGTTCAGCAAAGTGGTGGGATACAAAATTAACTCAAACAAATCAGTAGCCTTCCTATACTCAAAGGACAAACATGTGGAGAAAGAAATTAGGGAAAAGGTACCCTTCACAATGGTCACAAAAACTATGAAATACCTTGGTGTGACTCTAACTAAGCAAGTGAAGGACCTGTATGACAATAACTTCAAACTTCTAAAGAAAGAAATTGAGGAAGTTCTCAGAACATTGAAAGATCTCCTATGCTCATGGATTGGAAAAATCAACATCTTAAAAATGGCCATCCTACCAAAAGCAATCTACAGATTCAATGCAATCCCCATCAAAATTCCAACCCAGTTCTTCATGGAATTGGAAAGATCAATGTGCAATTTCATATGGAATAACAAAAGACCTAGAGTAGCAAAATTCATCCTCAACAACAAAAAAAATCTGCGGAATCACTATCCCTGACCTTAAGCTATATTACAAGGCAATTGTGCTGAAAAATCCATGGTTCTGGTACAGAAATAGGCATGTCGATCAATGGAATAGAATAGAAGATCCAGAAATGAGCTGTCATGTATATGGTCACCTGATTTTTGACAAAGGAGCAGTAAACATTCAATGGAAAAAGGACAGCCTATTCAACAAATGGTGCTGGTCCAACTGGCACTCAGCATGCAAAAGAAAGAAAATAGACCCTTTCTTATCTCCTTGTACGAAGCTCAAGTGCAAGTGGATGAAAGATCTCCACATTAAACCAGATACACTGAAACTATTAGATGAGAAAGTAGGGAAGACCTTAGAACACATAGGCACAGGAGAAAATTTCCTGAACAAAACACCAATGGCTCAAGCTCTAAGGTCAAAGATTAACAAATGGGACTTAATGAGATTGCAAAGTTTCCATAAGGCTAAGGACATTGTCAAGAAAACAAAACGGCAACCAACAGAATGGGAAAAGATCTTTACCAACACCACATCAGATAGAGGCCTAATATCCAATGTATACAAGGAACTCAAAAAGCTAGACACCAGAGAATCAAATAACCCTATTAAAAAATGGGGTACAGATCTAAACAAAACGTTTTCAGTTGAGGAATATCGAATGGCTGAGAAATATCTGAGGAAGTGCTTGACATCCTTAGCCATCAGGGAAATGCAAATCAAAACAACCCTGAGATTCCACTTCACACCAGTCAGATTAGCCAAGATCCAAAACTCAGATGACAGCAGATGCTAGCGAGGCTGCGGAGAAAGAGGAACACTTCTCCATTGTTGGTGGGGTTGCAAGCTAATACAACCACTCTGGAAATCAGTCTGGCGATACCTTAGAAAATTGGATATAGTACTACCTGAAGACCCAGCTATTCTACTTCTGGGCATATACCCCAGAGACACTTTAATACACAGCAAAGATATATGCACCACAATGTTCTTAGTGGCTCTATTTATAGTAGCCAGAAGCTGGATGGAACCCAGATGTCCTTCAGAAGATGAATGGATACAAAAATTGTGGTACATATACACAATGTAATACTACTTAGCCACTAGAAACAATGACTTAACCAAATTCTTAAGAAAATGGCTGCATCTAGAGAATATCACCCTGAGTGAGATAACCCAGTCACAAAAGAACAGACATAATATCCAGTCCTTGATAGTGGGATGCTAACCCCAGAGGCTTACACTTCCCCAGAAACAACTCACAGACTGTATGAAGTCCAAGAAATAAAGGAAACAAAACAAAACAAAAAATATTTACAAAACAAGAAAACTTAACTATTTGCATGTTACACTTTGTTTTACATGAACTTTATGCTCTGTAACTATTAAGTTTTTAAGGCATACTATCAAACCTTGAAAAATATCAAGTACTGACTAAAAAATTTATTCATATAGTTTTATGTAAAACTTATGTTAAAATCTGAAAAAAAGTACTGACAAAAATGTATATTTTTTAGCAAATAATGTTTAAAATCTGTACATTTCACTTTGTTTTGTAAAATAAAGTAGTTTAAAAAAATAACTAAGAGATATGCTTTATGATACATTATGATTTATTTAAAATCTGTATTTTGAATTTTTCTTAAAATTATTTTAAAATAAGGTAGTTTATTATTGAATTAATTTCATTTATCTATTTTTTATTTTTTCTTTCTGTTGCCTTATAGAAACTTTTGAATGGCTTTTAAAAACATTAGATTATGCAAAATGAAAAAAAGTATGCAAAGCATAAAAGAATAAATCAAGCAAGAATTGATGTAGGTTATCACTATTAGTAGTGTGCTAATTTGCTCTATTATGCCTGTTGAAGCATTCAAGTGTTGCTTTTCAACCATCCATGGGTAACATCGATTTTTATAATCACTTAAGGAACAGTAAGCGATTTAGCTACAATTCCTCTGTCAGCTACAATTCTTTAATTATTGAATGAGTATTGATCAGCTGGGAAGATGCCTTTTTCATGGTAAAATATAACCTTTGAAATAAAAAAAATAATAATAGCATAGAAAAGAAAGAAAAATATATCTTTTTGAAGCCTGGATATTTTTCTTTTTCAAAACTATCAACTTTAATGATGCTTCACCTAGAGATCAGTTCTCTCTAAACATTTGTAATACTAGAAAAGAGCAACCTGGAAATTCCAGGAGTTGAGTAGCCAGAACAAATCTGTTATTGTTTAACTGCTATCTCTGCTAAAGTAAACAACTCAAAGGAACCCATGTGATGCTTTCATTTCATCATCCAGTAGGTTTAAGATTTGTAGACACTCATGCAGGACTTTTGATGACTGGAAGTGAAGAAAAGTTTACGTACCTCAGTATGCCTTAACAGTATTAGTCTTACTTTGAAAAAAAATTAAAGTTTTCAGATTAGTCAACTCATTTTTTCAAATTATAACAAAACTTTCAACAAATACCAAACATATTCCTTTGCAAAATTATTTGGGTTTAATAAACATTCAACAATTTTGCATTTTTCTTCAAAAACATCAGTTCCAAAAAGATTTAACAGAAGAAAATTATGTACAAAGGCAATCTTGAAGGAGCACCAAATTTGCATAGTAAATTTAGAGGGCAGATTTTAATGATTTAATCAATGACTAATTCTATTAAGAGAAAGGTAAAGAAGCTCTTGTGTTATTAAATTTCTAACAAAAATATTACTAAGGATATAATTGTTATAGCTTATGCAAGATTTAAAAATAACCAGGTATGTCATATTTAAGTGGAGTATTAATTTTTAACAAAAGTTTAACTGAATAGCTGAAATTATTATTTGATGAAAACCACATTGTGACTAAATATTAATAAAATATTTTACAAAAATCATAACATCCTAGTTGAGTTTATATTTATATTAAATAATATAAAAGAATTTCAGTTTTATTAAAATAATAAGATTTTCACTGTTAAAGCTTTATGAATTGTAAAGCTTCTGCAAAATTTAAATACAAATCTTTTATTAGTTGGATTTTTGCATCATCTTCCAGTAAACTGAAATCTCATGCACATTTATTTTTTCTCAACATTAATATCTTTTAGTTCAAGCATTTATGTTTTTCTTAATTTTTGAAATTTTTATTATAGAATAGAGTTTAATTAGGGCATAGCGAAGGTAATTGAGGGATTAGTAGAGACAGAGAAAGGCAGAGAGAGAGGATTATCATGAGCACATGGAGAGACAAGTAGGAAGGTAATGGAGAGAGAGAGGCATCGGGAGCAAGAGTAGAGAAGAAGGGTAAGAAACCAAGATCTGGAATTTTTTATCCAGACATATTTTATTGTAAGTTATTATGTTATTATAGTGTGATTATGTATACATATACATATACACATAGGCATACACATACACATACGTATACTTTATACATATACATGGACATGGACATTTACATATACATATATACACACACACAGTATTTTCAATTATACTGCACCCTCATCTCTAGTCTCCTCCTATATTAAATCATATGCTTCTTTTCTCCCCCAAATACTAGCTATGAATTATTTCTTGTCTTTTTTAAAGTCTGAATTTTACATGCAAATAAAAGAATGCATTCTACCTCTCCAGTTTGCCTGTTACCATTCTTTCTACTAGCCCTCAGAGCTTGAGTTCATTTCCCTCACCCAATATCTGATCATATACCCCTTTTCTCCTCCCTACCCCTCCTTTTCCACCAAGGTCTCTCCCTGTCTCCCCCTTCCTGTGATTGCTTTCTTCTCACTCCCATGTGGGATTCAGGCACCCACACTTGGGCCCTTCAGTTTATTAACCTTTCTGAGTTACAGGGTATTCTGAAGTTTTTTGGGCTAATAAAAACTATTAGTTAGTGCATCTTATGTATGTCCTTTCGGGTCTGAGTTACCTCACTCAGGATGATATTTTCAAGTTCTATCCATTTGCCTGCAAAACTAGCATGTCCTTATTTTTAATAGCTGTATAGTACTCCATTTTGACCCTCCAGTGTGTACCAGAGACCTGAGAAGTGACAGACCCCCAGGACTCGCAGCATGGGAGCTTAGATTAAATGCCTTACAGTGAGGAGAGGGAACTTGTAGATCCCGCCTTCATCAGAAAGACAGGGTATTAAATATTTCAACAGTAAAACAATTTGTAATGCATTATAGAATATGTGTTCACATTTATTTAAGGTAATGTTCAATGTTAGAAGTTGTAAAGAAAAAGCTTGAGTAATAATTTCTGAGAGTTTGATGGTACATTTGAACTATGAATAAAAAAATCCATGGTGCACATTAATTTGGCTATTGTCTGCTTTAGTACTATATTGAAAGTGAAAACAAGAGAACACCATTCTCTTTCAATGACTTCATATGAGAGTTTTATTTTCTTTGAGCATCCTATGTAAAAGTAGAATGTAGAGTCTGAACATAATTCAGTGCAAGCATGTCATTGCTTATAAGTTTATTGTTTGGAGAGAAAATGTTGTGTGTTATTCATATTTTTTATTTTCATTATAATATTTAACTAAAATAATATAGAGTTCTGCTGAATTCATAGTATGTACACATGAATATTTTTCTGAAAAAATTAAAAGAGAATGCATTAGATTATTTATATTAAAAATAATGTGTATTTTTGGGTAAACTGGATATTGTTAATGCCACAGTTATTCATATTTTGGGCATTTTACAGAGAAAAGTTTCATTTGGGAGGGTCTTTAATAAGCATGGTTTTGCACTGTTGTTTTTGTTCTGTAGCAAGAAGTGCTTGAAAATCATTTAATATTCCTCTCAAGACTATGCATTCAAGTTTATTGATTCCAATACTATTATGTCAACCAGTTTCCCAGTAACTGAAATTCTCTTGACCAAGACATAATATATTTTAGAGATGATTTTCTTTTCTGTTTTCCTATTTTGTCTTCCATTACCTTATTTTCCATTATATTCTCTGAGATTAATATGATCTTTGCTATTAAGTCCCACACTATGAAATGTATTCTCTTAGGCCCAGCAAGCTGTAAAGTTTTTACTGCACATTGCTGTGCAGTGTTTTTTTAAATAAATTGAACAATTTTATTAAAAAAAATAAAAATGAATGTACAGATTTTAAGCATTTTTGCTTAAAAGTATATGAATATATTTTTGTCAGTACTTGATTTTTTAAAGGTTTGATAGAATGCATTAAAATTTTACTACTTACAATGAGCATAAAGTACATGTAAAACAAGATATAACCAGGAATTAGTGAAAGTTTTCTTGGTGTATAAAGATTAAGCATAATAGTTTTTTAATTTTTTTAATTTTTTTGTGAACTTCATATAGTATGTGAGTTGTTTCTGGGGTGTTCAGAGCTTTCTGGGGTTAGTATTCATTTATCAGGGACTGCATATTATGTCTGTTCTTTTGTGACTGGGTTATCTCACTCAGAATGATATTCTCTAGATGTATCCATTTTCTTAAGAATTCAGTAAAGTTATTGTTTCTGATAAATGAGTAGTAATTCATTGTGTAAATACACCTCAATTTTTGTATCCATTCATCTACTGAAGGACATCTGGGTTCTTTCCAGCTTCTGGCTATTATAAATATGGCTGCTACGAACATTGTGGTGCATGTGCCTTTGTTGTATGTTGAAGGTTCTTTGGGGTATATGCCCAGAAGTAGAATAAATGGGTCTTCATGTAGGACTATGTCTTATATTTTGAAGAATCTCCAGACTGATTTCCAGAGAGGTTGTACCAGTAGACAACCCCACCACATCCTCGCCAGCATCTGCTGTCATCTGAATATTTGACCTTAACTATTCTGGTTGATATGAGGTAGAATCTCAGGGTTGTTCTGATTTGCATTTCCCTGATGCCTAATGATGCCAAGCACTTTCTTCTCAGCCATTTGATATTCCTCTATTGAAAACATTTTGTTTAGCTGTGTACCCCATTTTTAATAGGGTTGTTTGATTCTCTGATGTCTAATTTCTTGAGTTTTTTGTATACCTTGGATATTATGCCTCTATCAGATGTGGGATTGGTAAAGAACTTTTCCCACTCTGTTGGCTGCTCTTTTCTTTTCTTGACAGTGTCCTTAGCCTTACAGAAACTTGGCAATCTCATTAAGTCCAATTTGTCAATCATTGACCTAAGAGCATGAGGCATTTGTGTTCTGTTCAAGAAATTTTCTCTGGTGCCTATGTGTTCTAAGGTTTTCCATAATTTCTCTTCTAATAATTTCAGTGTATCTGGTTTAATGTGAAGATCTTTGATCATCTTGCACTTGACCATTTCACAAGGTGATAAGAAAGGATCTATTTTCCATCTTCTGCTTGCTGAGTGCCAGTTAGACCAACACCATATGTTGAAGAGGCTTTCCTTTTTCAAATGAATGTTTACAGCTTTTTTGTCAAAAATCAGGTGACCATATATGTGAGGGCTGATTTCTGAATCTTTTATTTTATTTCATTGATCCACTTGCCTATCTCTTACCAGTACCATGCAGGTTTTAGCACAGCTGCCTTGTAATATAGCTTGAGGTTCAGAATAGTGATTCCCACAGGTGTTTTCTTGTTGAAGATAGATTTCAGTATTCTAGGACTTTTGATATTCCTGATGAAATTGCACATTGCTTTTTCCAACTCTATGAAGTGTTGGGCTGGAATTTTGATGAGGAATGCTTTTGAGAAGTTGGCAATTTTTACAATATTGATCCTTCCAATCCATGAGGATAGAAGATCTTTCCATTTTCTGAGATCTTCTTCAATTTCCTTCTTTAGAGATTTAAAGTTCTTGTCATACAGGTCCTTCACTTGCTTAGTTAGAGACACACAAAGGTATTTCATATTGTTTGTGACTATTGTAAAGGGTATCTTTTCCCTAATTTCTTTCTCTTCATGTTTGTCCTTTGAGTAGAGAAGGCCTACTGATGTTTTTGAAGTAATTTAAATCCAGCCACTTTGCTGAACTTGTTTATCAGCTGTAGAAATTCTCTGCTGGAATTCTTGGTGATACTTACATACACTAACATGTCATCTGCAAAGGTGATGGTTTTACTTCTTCCTTTCCAATTTGTATTCCTTTGATTTCCTTTTGCTGTCTAATTACTCTGGCCAGGACTTCCAGTACTATGTTGAATAGGTAGGGGGTTAGTGGGCAGCCTTGTCTAGTCCCTGATTTTAGTGGGATTGCTTCAAGTTTTTCACCATTAAGTTTGATGTTGGCTATTGGTTTGCTGTATGTATGGTTCTTGGTTTCCTGTTTTTTCCAAGACTTTTAACATGAAGGTGTGTTGAATTTGGTCAAATGCTTTCTCAACATCTAATGAGATGACCATGTGGTATTTTTTCTTTGAGTTTGTTTATATGGTGGATTACATTGATGGATTTCCATATATTAAAACTTCCCTGCATCCCAGGGATGAAGCCTACTTGATCATTGTGAATGATTCTTTGAATGTGTTCTTGGATTCTGTTTTCAAGGATTTTGTTGAGTATTTTTGCATCAATGTACATGAGTGAGATTGGTCTGAAGTTGTCATTGCTTGTAGGGCCTTTTTTTGGTTTAAGAATGAGGGATATTGTGTCCTTGAAAAATGAGTAAGGTAGTGATCCATCTGATTCTGTTTTGTGGAATAGTTTGTAGATTATTGGTATTAGGTAGTCAATAAATGTCTGATAGAAAACTGTACTGTACCCATCTGGATCTGTGTCTGGGCCATTTTTTGGTTGGGAGGATTTTGGTGACTCTTTCTATTTCCTTAAATGTTATGTGATTATTTAGATGGTTTACCTGGTCCTGTTTTAGCTTTAGTATCTAGAAATTCATTCATATCCTCTAGATTTTCCAGATTTGTTGAGTATAGCCTTTTGTAGTAGGATCTGATTTCTTGAATTTCCTCTTCTTCAGTTGTTATGTCTCCACTTTCAGTTCTGATTTTGTTAATTTGGACACTCTCTCTTTGGCCTCAAGTTAGTCTGGCTAAGGTTTTATCAATCTTGTTAATTTTCTCAAAGAAGCAGCTCTTGGTTTTGTTGATTCTTCAAACGGTTCTTTTTGTTTCTATCTGCTCTTGCTTTTAAACAATTTAATAAAAATAATAATGATAATATTTATAATAACAACAACAATAACATACAACTCAAATATATTGTAGATTTTTATTAAATTAAAATGATTTCTTGATCTGCCGCACAGACCGCCAGATCCTAAGGTTGAGAGACTGGTGAGTGGGAGATCTGTGCAGCCAGGGAGCAGAGAGATCTCTGCGAAATGCACACGCGGGGCGCACCCTCCGACCTGCCTGATCCGGGGACCAGGAACAGACTTTGGAACCTCTGTTCCCACCCGGCGACTCTGAGGCATAGAACAGGGCTGGGCCCATCTGCCACCTGCACCAGTGGAGATCCAGGGACACAGACCAGATACAAGGGAAAGGTGAGA
This sequence comes from Micromys minutus, assembly GCF_963924665.1. Lineage (NCBI taxonomy): Eukaryota > Metazoa > Chordata > Mammalia > Rodentia > Muridae > Micromys > Micromys minutus. The sequence goes on from NC_137974.1 coordinate 33,446,393, forward strand.
ACATATCACTGACAACAAAATGGCAAGAGGAAAGAGAAAGAGTATATCCCAAGGAAACCAAGACAACCAGGCAACACCAGAACCCAGCTCTTCAATAACAACAAACATCGGAATTCCAAACACTCCAGAAAAAGAAGACACAGACCTGAAATCATACCTCAAGATGCTGAAAGAGATACTTAAAAAAGAACGGAAGGAAAAGCAGAAAGATTCAGAAGCTTTTAAAGAGGAACAAGAAAAACACTCAAAGAACTCAAAGAACTAGAGGAAAACAGAACCAAAGAAATAGAGGAATGGAAGAGGGAAATTAAAACGGAAATTGACACAATAAAGAAAACACTAAAAGAGATAACCCTAGAGGCAGAACACCAAAAAAAGAAATCAGGAGTCACATAAGCAAGCATTTCAATATATTACATGAGAACGAAGAGAGAATCTCGGGGGCAGAAGACAACATTGCAAACATAGACAAAACAGCCAGAGAAGATGCAAAAAACAAAAATGTCCTTACCCAAAATGTCCAGGAAATCCAAGACACAATGAGAAGACCGAATCTAAGGATAATAGGAATAGAAGAGGGAGAAGAGTATCAACTAAGAGGCACAGTAAATATCTTCAACAAAATCGTAGAAGAAAACTTCCCTACCCTCAAGAATGAGATGACCACGAGCATAAAGAAGCCTTCAGAACTCCAAATAGGTTGGACCAGAAAGGAAATACCTACCGACACATAGTAGTCAAAACACCAAGTGCCCAAAACAAAGAAAGAATACTAAAAGCAGTAAGGGAAAAAGGTCAGGTAACATATAAAGGCAGGCCAATCAGAATCACACCCGATTTCTCAACAGAGACTATGAAAGCTAGAAGAGCATGGACAGACATTATGCAGACCCTAAGAGAGCACAAGTGCCAGCCCAAGCTGCTATACCCAGCAAAACTATCAATCACCATAGATGGAGAGATGAAGATATTTCAAGACAAATCAAAATTTACACAATATCTGACCACAAACCCAGCACTACAAAGAATTATAGGTGAAAACCCCAATACAATGAGGGAAAATACAGCCTAGTAAAAACGAGAAAACTCCTAAACAAGAAAACTAAAAGAAGAAGAAACACAGACACATTTCAACCCACAAAAGAATTAATTCAGGAAACAGAAACAACTATTCCTTGATATTTATTAACATAAATGGACTCAACTCCCCAATAAAGAGACATAGGCTATCAGACTGTATACATAAACAAAATCCAGTCTTTTGCTGCATACAGGAAACTCATCTCAGAGACAAAGACAGAAATTATCTCAGAGTAAAAGGGTGGGGAAAAAAACTTCCAAGCAAACAGCCCCAAGAAGCAAGCGGGTGTGGCTATTCTAATATCGAATAAAGTAAATTTCCAACCAAAAGTTATCAAAAAAAGATAAGGAAGGACACTTTTTACTCATTACTGGGGAAATCTGTCAGGAGGAATTCTCAATCCTTAACATATATGCTCCAAATAAAAAAGCACCCACATTCAAAGAAGAAACCCTACTAAAGCTCAAAAAATACATCTCACTCCACACAATAAAAGTGGGAGACTTTAATACCCCACTCTCACCAATGGACAGATCATGGAAACAGAAACTGAACAAGGACACTGCAAAACTAGCAGAGACTTTGAACCAAATAGAATTAATAAATATATACAGAACATAACATCATAAGTAAAAGAATATACCTTCTTCTCAGCACCCCATGGCACCTTCTCGAAAATTGACAACATAATTGGACACAGAAAAAGCCTCAATCGATATAAGAAAATTGAAATACTCCCATGCATCCTCTCAGATCACCATGGTCTACGGCTGGTCTTTAACAACAACAAAGACAACAAAAAACTTACTTACACATGGTAACTAAACAACGCTCTGTTAAAGGATAGCAGGGTCAAAGCAGAAATAAAGAAAGAAATTACGGACTTTCTAGAATTGAACGAAAACAAAAACACAACATACCCAACCTATGGGATGCAATGAAATCAGTACTGAGAGGAAAACTCATAGCCCTAAGTGCTTCCAAAAAGAAACTGGATAGAGCTTACATCAGCAACCTGACAGCACAGCTAAAAGCCCTAGAACAAAAGGAAGCAGATATACCCAAGAAGAATAGAGGAGAAGAAATAATCAAAATTAGGACAGAAATAGACCAAATAGAAACAAAAATAACCTTTGAAAAAATCAACAAAACCAAGAGTTGGTTCTTTGAGAAAATCAACAAGATTGATAAACCCCTAGCCAGACTAACTAGAGGGCAAAGAGAGAGTATACAAATTAAAAAAATCAGAAAGGAAAGTGGAGACATAACAACTGAAACTGAGGAAATTCAAGAAATCATCAGATCCTCCTACTAAAACTTATACTCCACAAAATTGGAAAATCTGGAGGAAATGGACGAACTCCTAGACAGATACAAGATCCCAAAGTTAAACCAGGACCAAGTAAACCATCTAAATAATCGTGTAACACCTAAAGAAATAGAAGAAGTCATCAAAAGCCTCCCAACCAAATAAAGCCCAGGTCCAGACAGGTTCAGTGCAGAATTTTGTCAGATATTTATTACAGATATAACACCAATACTCTCCAAAGTATTCCAAAAGATAGAATCAGATATAATGCTACCCAACTCATTTTTTGAGGCTACAATAACCCTCATACCTAAACTACACAAAGACCCTACAAGGAAAGAGAACTTCAGACCAATCTCACTTATGAACATTGATGCAAAACTACTCAACAAAATCCTTGCAAACCGAATCCAAGAACACATCAAAACGATCATTCATCATGACCAAGTAGGCTTCATCATTATGTTTAATATTTTCACCCCAAGACACTTCGACTATTTGCATGTTATGTTCTATTTTATATGTATTTATGCTCTTTGTACCTAGTAAGATTTCAGTGCATACTATCAAATGTCTAAAAAAAATAAGGTATTGACAAAAATATATTCATTAAATTTTATGAAAAAATGCTTTTAAAATCTGTATATTTATCTTTGTTTTAAAATAAAGTGGTTTAATTAAAATAAGTAGATAAAATTAATTCTTTGTAATTGTTTTTCTTTTAGTATTCCTTGTTTCTATATATTTTCATATTTGAACAATTATGTAAAAATAACTGAATATTGTTTATCTTATCACTACATCTCAGTTATTTTCATGGATATGTGTACTTGATTGTGTGTATATTTGTGTACCAAATGTATACAGTTTCCTCCAAAGTCTGGCAAGAGCATCTGATCATGTGGCACCTGAGTTCTAGTTGTTTGTGAGCTGTGTGATTTTGGTAATGAAAACTCAACCAAAGTCCTCTTCAAGATTCCCAAGTGTTCCTTATTGCTGAGCCAGTCCCTTAATAGTACTTCTTCATCTTCAAAATGATTTGTCTTATTTATAGTTATCCAATATGTTTTATGTAACTATGAAATAAAATTAACAGTATATTATTAGAATTGAAATAACATTTTTTTTAGCTTAGTGAATACTATAGTGTTTCATATTTTATCACTTGTAGTAAGAAAGATAGTGTTTTTACTAAACAATTTGACACAAGTCTCTTAAAATTTGTTTGTCCTACAGATAGTTTTAATTTCACAGTTCATAACAGACACTGATAAATTGATGAACCTGCTTCAAAATATTATATATTGAGCAAAGAGGTGTAGAGTATTTCTAAACATTCACATCCACAAGACAACATGATTCTAATATGTTCACAAAGAGAAAATACCATTCAGTACTCTTAAGATTGAGCGATTATTTTTTATGTAACTAAATGGTTAACTGATTTAATAAAACTTAAAAAAATATTTTCTAATATTATAACAGGTTTAATCCTCATTGTAAATATTGTGTTTATCAACTTCAAATGATGGGATGATATAAGAGCTTTCCCTAAACCTTACCAAATCTTGGGCTGAGCTTAGAGTATTTCTTTCTCTTATAACTATCCCCAACCATAGGCTTAGAAACTTCTGTAGATTTTAATCTTCCAACCCGACTGATAAAATCTAGCTTTTCTCATCTTCTGATTGGAATGGTTGGCTTGATTTCCCATTATCTTTAGAAATATGTCATAACCTATTGGCTTATGCTCATTTTCTGACTCCTTCTGTTTTCATCTGTACTAAGCTTGTTCTCTCTGCTACCTGTCTCTGTAAAACAGTCCCCATAAAACTGCCACACCTACTCAAAACACCATACAGATTTCTCTCTCTGGTTGTCAAGAAATGAAAAACAAACAAACAAACAAACAAACAAACATTTGCTCTTAACATGACATGATAAATGACATTTTGAGGATTCCAGAACATTTCCTACTAACAATTGGACAGTCTCTTCATTGTCTTGTTTCAGTAGATGACACAATCTCTTCTGATATTGAATATGAGTGATATGTAATGAATAATTTCTATTTCATATTGTCTGTTCCAATTGTATAAATGAAAAAGCTAATTCTGAACTATCTGGAGTAAGTTCAGAAGTTTCTATATGCAAGACAACTCTTATGACTAATAGTTCAGGAAACCTTAGCAGCATTGGTTTAGGACTTTATGCCTTGATTGGTTTTGGTTGAGTTCAGAAATTTACCTCACACCATAGTTTTCTCCCATGAAGGAACCATTGATAATGAATTAGTCCCACTTTTAGGGAAAAAAACAATTTCCCATAAAGAGACCTTTACTGTTGAGTTATTCCTGAAATTGGGGACGTTACAAATAAAAAGCAAGCAAGCAAGTAAGCAAACAAACAAGTGAATATATTATGCTGCTGAATAGATGTTCTGGCAAGAGATCACATCCAAAGACTTTCTAGATCATTGTGAACCAACTGGAACGCAGATGTGTCCTGGATCACAGCATGATCTGATTGAAATACAGACACTCCCGTAGCACACAACTTTAATACCCCAAATCAAGGTAAGATTAGTTTGTAGAAGGAAGCAGCCATGTTTTGAAGGGATGACTAATTGAGAAGTAGACAAAGTAATAAATAATAAAAAAGGTTTAATAGAATGAGTTAGAGAGATGATATGCCCAAATCTCATGAGAACAACAAAGGAAAGAGAGGCTATTGATATATGAGGATAGATGTGTACTGTGTGTGTATGGCAGTTTTATTGAACCAGGTAATTTTATAAAAATTATTTAAATATATATATATATAGATAGATAGATACATAGATGATAGATAGATTTTTATTAAATATACACACACACACACACACACACACACATATATATATATATATATATATATATATATATATATATTTATTTATTTATTTATTATTTGTCACCTACTAATTTTAATTGGGACCAGATAAGATAGAGAAACATCATGAATACTCATCACATCTTGGTTTCTTTGAGTGATTCTAGTCATACAAGTTTTAGTAAGTAATTCTATAACAAAATCCATTGGCCAGAACTCCAGCTTTCCTTCTGAGTGTGCTTCCTTCTTTTCTTCTGAATCACAGACACTGCACCCTCCCCTTAGCAGTCAGGACTCTCCAAATCTTTTATTATTTTAGCTTTTACTTATTCACTTTACATCCTGCTCAATACCCCACCCTCTTCCTGGGACAGTTTTAATGAAACAGATTGCAGAGAGAACAAACTAAACAGAGATAAAAATAAGAGGGAGTTACAAGATTAGAACCTATGGCCAAAGTTGATAAAAGGGCCAAGCAGAACAATTTAGTCAAAAGCCAAGAGAAGCTGGATTAAATCAGTCTACTTGGAAGATTAAACTGTAGGGAAGCTAGAACCTTCTAGCTCTGGAAATAGCACAAGAAAAGAAATGCTCTGGGCTGAGCCTAAGAATTATATTTATACAGCTTGGGTGTAGCTCTCATATCATCCCATCATCAAAGTAATAAAAACAACACCTTCTGTTTTCTACAAATATATAGGTAAAATCTCCTATAAATATGTTTTATGTTGAAAATTCCTTAAATTTTCCAGTCTTCAGAACAATCTTGTCAAGGTGGGGCAGCTCCTTTTATCTTGAGGTTTAAGAACCTGTAGTGATATAGAAGTAGTGTTCCTATCTTGATTTCTGAAAAAAAATAGAACATAAAATTTTTTAAGGAAAAGGCCATGGATTTGAGAAATTTGACTGGGACTGCAGATGCCAGGTGTTGAATAATGGAAAGAGAAAGAAGAAGGTGATCAATTTATGTTTTAATTCCAAAAGAGAACATAGAAAGGAATTCAGAACAGCCCATTCAGTTTCCTGGGATAAGAACAGTTCCTCGATGATTTCCTCTCGCACTGGCAAAGAGATCTTCACAAGCTATAAAATCTCTTAAATTTCTGATTTTGTTCATTCTTTCATACTCAGGGTATTTCTGAGGTGTTCATATTTAAGGTTTCTGTCAGGCATTGGGACAGGTAACCTAGTAATCCAAGGTGAGAAATGTTCATTTATATTTTCTTGGAAGTTAACTGTCAGAATAATGTTTGAGTTACACGTCACTAAAAGTGAAACCCATTTTTCCAGGTTTAGAAGTTTCAGAGTTGATTTAAAGGTTAATATCCTCAGGTGTATGCACCTAACATACAATTGGCATAGAACTACACTGTAATTCAATCATGTCTCCATTAGAAATCAACTAACATTGTTCATGTCACAACTTTATAGTAATGTCACCTCATAATTTAATCTTGAACTTGACTGTCAAGAGTAGCTGCTCTGCAGCTACAAGTGATAAAGATATTTTTCTACGGTGTCATAGCAGTATATTAATTTTCATAGCAAGCTTATGATTGACAGTTAAACTCCCAACATATTTAAGGATGTTCATGATAATGAGAAGTTTTCCTTGATAGAGATATCACTGTGCTGTTTCTTCCCCACAAATCTAAAGTTTATGTTCCACATGAATATCTTGTCAATTTATAACCAGTGTGGACTAGCAAATACTTCTCTCTAATTCTTTTATCATGTAACTCATAATGATTTATCATAAGGAAATACAAAGGACTGTCATACCCCTAGTCATCTTAAAATATCTCCATGTCAGCGCACCATGGGGATAATCTAAGGATCAATCCTGGTGTGAGTGGCCCCCTGGATGGGTCATCTGTCTAGACCTCATTTCCATCTCAGACAATGGTTCCACATAGGGCTTTTCTGGTCTCTACCTTGCTTTCTTTCCTGGGTGTTCATCTGGGCCTGTGTTGACTAATGGGCCAAAGTGACTACGAACTGCTCCTAGAGGAGTAGCAGGTAGGACGGTTGTGTTATATGTACATAAGTAGGTGACATAGAAGAGAGAGGTTATTTCTAGGCTCAGTGATCAAACCTGTGAAAATTTGAATAATTAGTAACCTAACACTCCCTGAAATAAAAGTGAGCCCAAGACAACCGCCAGACTGGTGCCTTACAGGCCCAGATGTACTCCCAGGGAGGAAAGTAAGATGGAGACCAGAAGACAACCATAATGGCCCCAGGAATGAGTCTAAGACAGATGACCCTTCCATGGGATCAAACATTTAGGCCAGGACAATGAGGGAGCAAGAGATAATCACCATGGGGTGGTGACAGGAAGCTAGCCTAAGATGACCACTAGTTGGTCACAAACAGGCCTGGAGGAGCAGATCATGTCTGACATGACACCAGACACTCAAAGACCCTGGGCACTACTAAGAGTAGCAAATTAGTGTTAGGGATATGAAAGGGAAACAGAAACAGTAGGATGAAGAGAAGAAAAACTGGAGACTGGAGAGTAGTAAGGAACACCCTGTTATGAGTAATGTGTAATAACCCTTGGGACCATGGTGGGGTCTTGTCCTGGTGTTAGCAGGGACTATGTCAGGATATGGGGTACACTGTAGCATACAGGATCTGTTACCAACAAAAACCAAGCAGATGTCTCTGGTCTGGGCTAGCATATGTGTACATAGCAACAACTAAGGCCCCACCCTTTGCTATGGTATCATTAGAGATGGCCCTTGAGCATCAGAAGAAGAGACCTGACCCTGCTCCAGCCAGCTACAGTCATCAGGGAGAGCAATTCCTCAGATTGCAGGTGTTGCAGGTGAGCCAGCCTGGGGTTATGAGCATGGGAGAGCTAGTCATACCACTCACCTCCCATGTGGTGGCATGGATGAGGGAGAGTTAGCAATGTGGATGTGAATGTGGACAGTCTGGCCCTTCCTTCATCACCCACAACACTCTCTAGAGCAGTATCTAAACCTTGCTTTGGCAGCAGGGATGAGGTGGTTCTGATGGTGGAACTTGCAGGTGAGCTGGATGTGAGGACATGAGAAATGGAGAGTTGAATCAGATGAACTGCACAGAGAGCTCATACCAGACTAGCAGTTATCTGAATGAACATTTGCAAGCAAAGAAGTGTGGACAAAGGGGTGTACTATGGGCCACAGAGTTACACAGTACAGCTTCCATGATGAGATTTTTTTCTCAGTTGTGGGGAGATACTTCATACATATATCTGTATATGTATATGTATGTATATATATATATATATAATTTTGAGACAAGAATCAAACACTGTATGGCTTTTATAAATTCTTCTTCGTGTCATTCCATTATGACAAAAAGTGGTATTGGTTTCTATGTGTCTTAATGGGAAAGAGAAAATTTTACAACAGATATTTCCATCAGGTAACCTCCAGGATAAAACAAGATTTTTTTTTTCAATAAACTGTTACCTTACAGGGAAATCAAAGTGAATACCAACATACTTACAATGAATAATAAGCAATATAACCCCTGAAGTTTTGTATAAAGAGATTGTCAACATTCTAAAAAATCATAGCATTGGAGTCTGTTTTCAGAACAAGTTCTTGTGGCTGTTGTTTTAATAAGTGAATTCAAACCCCACAACTGATAGAGGTTTGATATCCAATGTATACAAAGAACTCAAGAAGTTAGACTCCAGATAATCAAACAATCCTTTTAAAAAATGGGGTACAGAGCTAAACAAAAAACTCTAAATTGAGGAACATCGACTGGCTGAGAAGGATCTAAGGAAGTGCTCGACATCCTTAGCCATCAGGGAAATGCAAATCAAAACAACCCTGAGATTTCACCTCACACCAGTCAGAATGGCTAACATCAAAAATTCAGATGACAGCAGATGCTTGTGAGGATGAGGAGAAAGAGGAACATTCCTCCACTGTTGGTGGGGTTGTAAACTGGTACAACCACTCTGGAAATCAGTCTGGCAGTTCCTCAGAAAATTGGACATAGTCCTAACTGAAGACCCAGTTATCCACTTCTGGGCATATACCCTAGAGATGCTCCAACATACATTAAGGGCACATGCACCACAATGTCCATAGCAGCTCTATTTATAATAGCCAGAAGTTGGAAAGAACCCAGATGTCCTTCAGTTGATGAATGAATACAAAAATTGTGGTACATTTATACAATGGAGTACTACTCAGCTATTAGAAACAATGACTTTATGAAATTCTTAAGAAAATGGATGCATCTAGAGAATATCATCCTGAGTGAGGTAACCCAGTCACAGAAGAACAGACATAATATGCAGTCACTGATAATTGGATACTACCCCAGAAAGCTCTGGATACACCAGAAACAACTGACAGGCCATATGAAGCCCAAGAAAAACAAAGGCCAAAAAGTGAAAGCCTCAGTCCTTCTTAGGGAAAAAAAAAAAAAAAAAGGATTTGTAGCACCCTCTCAGAGGGTGGTACACCTGGACCTTAGATCACTAATAATTCAAGAGCTAAGAATATAGCCTTATGGCAATTTTTGGTATTCAAAGATCATTATGCTTAATCTATACACACAAAAAAAAACTTACTGTTTCCATGTTACATTCTGTCCTACATGTACTTTATTCTTATGGTAACTAGTGGAATTTCAATACATGCTATCAAGCCTTTAAAAGATTTAAGTACTGACAAAAATATATTCATATAATGTTATGCCAAAATGCCTCAAAAAATCTGTACATGTATCCCTCATTTATAAAATAGAGTTATAAGAGAAAAAAAAAGTGGATTCACCAAAAGTAAAAACTGGTAAAACATTAAAATGTAAATTGCTAATATTACGACTAAAGAATTTAGGGGAGCTGGAAGAAAATTAAAAATATTTGGTTCTCAAAAAGAAGGAGACTTTCTCTAAGAAAAAATATGGATGCAGATCTTCATAGGAATTTTATTCAAAATTATCAAAATGTGTAGGCAAGTAAGATGTTCTTCAAAGGGTAAGTAAACAAAGAAATTGTGTTTCATTCATAGGATAGAATTCTGTTTACATATATAAGGGAAGGTTTATTCATGCCCATAAAAATGTGAATATATCTTAAAGGCACAGATGAAAGAAGAAAAGCCTGTCTGGAATGGCTTTTTAAATTGGATATTTTATTCATGTACATTTCAAATATTATCTCTTTTCTCTGTTTCCCCATGAAAAACCCCTATCCTATCTCCCCCCACTTCTTCTATAAGGGTACTCCCCTATCAACCAACCCACCCCTGCCTCATTTCCCTAGCATTCCTCTACACTGGGGCACCAAGCCTTCAAAGGACCAAGGGCTTCCCCTCCCATTCATGCCAGATAAGGCCCCTTCAGCCTCTTTAGATCCTTCCCCTAACTCCTCTGATGGGGTCCCTGTGATCAGGCTGATGATTGGCTTTGAGCATCAACATTTGTATATGTCAGAATCTGACAGAGCTTCTTAGGAGACAGCTGTAGCAAGCTCCTGTCAGTTAATGGTATTTTAAACAGACATAAATTTAGAGAGAGAAAAATGGTTAGTGATTTACAGAGATGAGTATGACCACAATAGATGTAAAGGGCAACAAAATAATTCAATATGATAAATAATTTATATCAAAATGTTTAAGATACATTTGCCAAAATGTAAACAATAAATAAAAACGAGGGAATTCTGAAGTTATCTTGTTATCTTGTTCAATGAACATCAAAGGTTCAACAACAATTGCAAATATATCTCAGGGAGAGAGTTGCAGTTGTGTGGGACACTAGTATATAAGAAGCTCCAAGCAACATGGAAATTGTGTCATAAGTACTCATTTATACTTTACAGAAAATTTCCTTAAAATCATCCATTCCTACCTAGACAAGTCCCATGAAAAAGTAGATTTTCAATAATTTCCTTACAGATGTTTAGTTGAGCAAGTAGCACAACATACTAATGTTGTTTGATCTGTGTTTGTTATATTGGTTGTAATTAATTTTTTAATTCAAGAACTAGCAGAAAATTTATTAAATTAACTATTAACTACATTCACCTTGTAAATTTCTGTATAAAACTTGTTGACAATGCACTGACTTTAGGAAGACATTAATGTACATAGAGTGTAAATAAGATAGTGTTGATGTACTGAAATATGAGCTGTATAAAAGTATTAGTCATTGTATATGGCCTGTACCTGTCTATCTGTAACTATTACCCAAACAAATTAAATACTGCAAATGTCCAATGTGGTTTTTCCTTGTACAAGTAAACTCAAAAAGTCTGTTTCTTCAAAAAAAATGTTTATTAAAATATATAAGTACACCAGGACCACAACTCTGGCAGTAGCCCACTGCTCTATGAGAGACCACTCTGACACCCAGAATTACTCTTCTCTACTAGATGCCATACCTGTACCTGGAACCACATGGACCATACTGGTATCCAAAATCTTGAAGACCACTTTGGTACATAGAACTCCCCAAACACCCTTCTTTAGAGCCACACTAATACTCAGATTCCCAGAGGTTACAACAGTAGCTGGAATACCAGAAGCCATGCCAGGTCTAGAACGACTACTATGTCAAGAAAGAAATACAAAAATAAACAAACAAACAAACAAACAAATAAATAGTTCCTAGAATTCAATGAAAATGAATGCACAGCATACTCAATGAGTGACAAAGAAAGAAGTTCAGAGCACTAAATTTCTCTTATATAGAAATTACGGAGATCTCATATGTATAATGTAACAGCACCACCAAAATCTCTACAACTAAAAGAAGCAAATGCTCCCAAGGGGAGTAGCCAGCAGAAATTATCAAACTGAGTACTTAACTTCATACACAAGAAACAAAGAGACCGATACAACAAATTAATGAAACTAAAGTTGGTTCTCTTTGAAAAATTTATAAGATATGCAAGCCCTATCTAAATTAAAATGGTGAGAGTACCCAAATTAACAAAATCAGAAACAAAAATTGGAACGTAACTATAGCCACAAAAGAAATCCTAACAATCCATTAAGTCATAACCCAAAATCTATATTCCACAAAATTGGGAATTCTAAAATAAATGAATAATGTTGTAAATCGATAATTTTATCATTTACTAAAGTTAAGTGAAAATCAGCTATACAATTTAAATGAAACTATAATCCCAAAGAAATAGAAGCAATCATTAAATGTCTCCCAACATAAAAAAAAAAAAAAAAAAAACAACAACAACAAAAACCAAGCAAACACATAACAAAAATGACATCACCAAAACAACTGGAATAGACTTAGCTTCCATCTGCATAAATGTAACAGCCAGTGATGTCATCTGTGAAATTCTGAGTTGAAGACATATGAAGTTAAATTCCCAAAAAGACTGAACATTTTATTATCCTCTTTACCCTCTTTACTTTCAATTTTATTTAAAACAAATTTTTACTGGATAAAATATATTCTGATCACAGTTTCTCCTGCCTCATCTCCTATCAGATACATTCACCTCCCTACCTGCCCAACTCTATGCCTTTCTTTATCTTTTTAGAAACCAAAAAAAACAACACAACACTAAGGGAAACATCATAAATTTGAGACTTCATTATTTGATAATTTAAAAATATTTTTCTTCAAAAGTAGTTTGTTTAATATAACTAATGGTCTAACTCCTTAGTCTTGAAATTTTGCAAACTGTAACCCCAAAAATATTTAATGCATGAACACCTAGGACTACTCTAAGACCATTAAAAGATACATAAAATGACTCAACAAATATTGTAAATAATCAACCATATTGTTAATAAAATATAGAGGAATCATAAGTAAAGTCAAAATATTCCACAATAAAATAAAGCAGATTTTCATGTATAGGTCAAAGTATTTTTACCTGTGATTACAATATATACAGTTTTGAAAAAAGAAGGCCAGGGAAAAATATACTTCTCAGAAAATAAATTTTGTTCTGCTTTTAATGGAAAACATCTTGTTTGTTATACTTAAAGGACCTGTTATTGTGGAACACTTATATTCTTTACAGAAAAAAAAAAAAAACAGAAATGTGAAAATATCATAAATGTTTATAATAGGAGACATTAGCTTTCCACAAGGCTTACTAATTTTCTAATTTTTCTGTAGTTGGGGAATATTTACTACTGATTCTTAGCTTAGACATACCATAGTAAATCTGTGTATATTAATTTTTTCTTCCCTTTGATTTAATAGTACTTTAAAATGTGAATCCTTTAAGTTCTTGTTTGTGATAAAATATTCAGAATGTAATTAGTCTGATGTATTCCCTTTTCCTCCCAGTGAAATAGAAAATAAAAAGCAAGAAGAAAACAGATGTTTCTATTCATGTTCCATTGGCCAGAAGTTGGATGTCATGATGATGTAAATCAATGCTATAGAAGTACACGTTTACATATCCTCAACAATTAAAAGAAAATATGTCTTTAGGACAAAGTGTTTCATATAAATTGAGAAGACTTTGAAAAAATTGCTAATAAAAATGCTGAGGACTCTGTGAGCAGGAGTTAGAGTACTGTGAGACTATTACAGTAAAGGAGTAAAGAAGAGTAAGAAATGCTTTTCAATATAATAGAAAAGAGACCCACATTATGTCAGAAAATGTCACCAAACTGTTACATCACCTAAAATGGAGAAAAGAAAATGAATGTAATAGCCTGAAGATCTTTCAAACTAGAATTCTGGGAAGTGTGTTTCAAGTATTATCCAAATAATTTTCACAACAAGACAAACATAGTAGGAACATACCACTAAAGAATGAGTTATTCTTCTGCACTGAAGTGGAATTCTGGTGCCATAACAAAAGCCCTGTCTAAGCTTTCAGCCAACAAAGAATCTCAAAGGATGAAATAACCTCAATGGAAAAATCAGAGCAAGAGTTGGGGTGTAAAGTCCTTAGTTAAAGACTTGGAAAGACTGAAATAAGTGACTCAGGCCCTTCCACATAGATGAGTTTGTCAACAAGCCTTAATCACACACCTTCAACATCATTTGCTCTAAATAATGGGAATTATAGCAGTTTTTAAGAGCTAGGGGATGATTCTTTGTAGAAGCTGGCTATGTTGTAACACTATGAATTAAAAATACACATTTTCAATGTTAGCATATTATAGTTAAAACATTTCTTCCCTTCCCTTTCTGCTTTCTAAACCTTCCAGTATTGTATCCCCAACTCTTCTTCAAATGCAAGGTCTCCATTTACGTAAATTTTTGTCACTCACACACACACACACACACACACACACACACACACACACTTAGGAATATACATATGTATTTCTATTGAGTCAGTCCATACAATGTTTCTGTGTGTATGTTTTTCCACTAACTGCTACTAGGTGAGCTCTTTCATCAGGAGGACCTCTGTTCTTACTGAGAGAACCACTGTTCTTACTACCAGCAAAACATAGCTGCCTAAAGATATTTGTCCATTTTCCGAGATCAGTGCCCAAGATACCTTCATGGAAGAATCTATGGTTTGTTCTTTAAAGGAACAGAGACGAGTAAGAAATCTTCACCACCTCAAAATATGGGGGGAAGCTAGCAGTGTAACGAAATTATTGAGGCATCTGAAGCCTAATTTAATTATAAAAAATATTAGCCACATAATGAAATAAAAATTCTTTATGGTGCATTGATATTCATAAAGAAAACATAAACCCTGAAAAGGTAAAAACAACAACAAACTATGAAAATCCAAACAAACCAGCCTCTGAGTAGCTGGATTTCAGAGGCATAGGGAGCTCTCACGATCCTGTCTTCTCATTTCCCACATTTTAGTGAAGAGACTCTCATGAGCATATGATAATTCTCAAACCACACAGTGGTGCTGACGGAGCACGATAATTGGTCTTCTCCATTCCAAAGCCTTCTGAATAATAAGAGAGCTAAACAAACAAAACAAAGACAAACCTTATGGTATAAAAGATCCTATGTGGCTCTAATTTAGAAAATGACTTTTGGACTTCTTACTTACACCATTACAAGATGAGACTTTCTGTGATAGAATGAAAAAAAATGGATTGAAATTCTAAGCAAGAAATAAAAATTGGTACATTAACATGTTTTATAGGAAAAGTCATATTTATAGTAAATGGATACAAAAATGCAGTTTGCCCATAAGAGAATTTTAAATTTGACTTCCCAATGTTTCATCAATATGGGAGTTGAATTTACTCTAAGAAAATGTGACAGAAATGAGGGTAAATATTTTCAGGGCTGTGTCAGCAGAGGGAGTTTATCACTTTATGTTTAAAGTACATGTGTGATAGTTCTGGAAAGCTGAATTGGTATACAAAAAAAAAAAAAAAAAAAAAAAAAAAAAAAATTCTTCCTTCTGAGTTCAGATAAGCCCACAGGGAAAATACATATTACAGCCCTTGTCCAACAGAAAAACATTAAAAAATGGCTATCAAAACTTTACAAATGTAGATATTTAAGATCTTTAAATCCTCTATTACATATTAGTTTTTAAAAAATAATTTTTAAATTTTATTTAATTTTTAACTCCATATTTTATTTATCTCCCCATCCTTCCTCTGAGTGTATCACATCCCATAATTCCTCCCACCCTTACCCCTGTCTCCATGAGGATGTCCCATTCACCCCCAACCCCACCCACCTCACTAGACTTTCCCACTCCCTCGAGCCTCCAGTCTCTTGAGGGTTATGTGCATCTTCACAGACTGAGTTCAAACTCTGATGCTGTTTGAACATCCTGTGCTGTGTATGTGTTGGGGCCTCGTATCAGCTGGTGTGTGCTACCTGGTTTGTAGTTCAATGTCTGAGTGATCTTGGGGGTCCGGGTTGAGACTGCTGTCCCTCCTACATGGTATGCCTCCTCCTCAGCATCTTCAAGCTTTCCCTCAATTCAACTACAGTGGTCAGCAGTTTCTGTCTATTTTTTCGGTATAACTATCTACATCTGACTTTATCAAGGGCTGTCATGAAAGGCCCTTTCTGTGAGTACTCCATAGCCTCAGTGATAGTGTCATGCCTTGGAGACCTACCTTGCGTTGAATCCCTATTTGGTCCTGACACTGGACCTCCTTTTCGTCCTGTCCCTTCAGTTCTTTCAGACAGAAACAATTATGGGTGAGAGGTTTGACTGTGGAATGACAACTCCATCCCTCACTTAATGCCCTGTCTTTCTGCTGTAGGTGGGCTTTACAAGTTCCCTCTCCCCACTGTAGGGCATTTTATCTAACATCCCTCTTTCACCTCTCAGGTATCTGGTACATTCTGGAGGGTTCCTGCACCTCCCATCTGTCAATGTTTACTGTTTCTTTATGCTGGCCCTCAGGGCTTCAATCCTTTTAAGCCCACCCAATTCCTGATCATGTTCCCTTCTTCCCCTGTCCCCTTTTCCACCCATGTCCCTCTCTCCCTCTCCTCTCCTGTGATTGCTTTCTTCTCCCTCTGAAATGGGGTAAAGCATCCTCACTTGGGCCCTTCTGCTTGTTAATCTTTTTGAGTTCTGTGAACTGTATCTTTGGTATTCTGTACTTTTATCAGCTAATATCTACTTATTAGTGAGTGCATACCATGCATATCATTTTAGGTCTGAGTTACCTCACCTAGGATAATATTTTTCCAGTTCTATCCATTTGCCTTCAAAACTCATGATGTCCATGCTCTTAATAGCTTAGTATCCCAATGTGTTAATGAAACACATTTTCTGTATCCATTCTTCTGTTTAGGCACATCTGGGTTGTTTCCAGCATTTTTCTATCACAAGCAGGGCTCCTATGAACATAGTGAAACATCTGCCACTGTGGCATGGTAGGGCAACATTTGGGTATAATACCAAGAGTGATATAGCTGGGTCTTCAGGTAGATCAATTTCCAGTTTTCTGAGAAATCTCCAGATTGATTTGCAGAGTGGTTGTGTCAGTTTGCATTCATACCAGCTACGGAGGAGTGTTCCTCTTTCTCTAGATGCTCACCAATATGTGTGGTCACCTGGGTGTTTTTATCTTAGCCATTCTGATTGGTGTAAGGTAAAATCTAAGTTTATTTTGATTTTCATTTCCTTGATTACTAAGGACTTTCAGCATTTCTTTAAGTGCTTCTCTGCCATTTGAGTTTTCTCCATTGTAAATTCTCTGGTTAGTTCTATACTCTATATTTTGATTGAGTTGTTTTGGTTTTTTGGTGGTAAACTTCTTGATTTCTTTATATATTTTGAATATTAGTCCTGTATTAGATGTGTGGTTAGTGAAGATATTTTTTATAGGTTGTTGAAAATCTGAGGTTGTTGAAAACTGAGTATCAAAAATAAATGTAATACCAATTATTAAAGAAACTTTACATTTCAAATGTTTCTGTCATATTTTAAAGTATATTTATTAACACACACCCTATATCCAAAATTTTAGTCTGTGATTTTCACAGTACCTCTGCCAAAATAAACTTCACATTTTATCATGATAGTGCAATGAACGAACATATAGAATTGCTGTTTTATATTGGAGTGAATGAGAAGATGAAATAATACTGTGTGATGAGGATATGAGAGGATTTATAATATATAATTTGAAATTTGTTTTTGAATATTCATATTTATATAATCATGCTTAGAATATGGTAAATTTTTAAATTATTTTCAAGTATAAATAAAATGTTTATATTTTTCAAATTTTATATGGAATTGTTCTATTAACATCATTTCTATTCTATTCTCTCCCACCTCAGTTCTTCTGATCTCATACTCCCTCTCAAATTCATGACTTCTTCATTGATTATTGTTACACATATATGCGTACACACACACACACACACACACACAAACACACACACAAGCATAAGAAAATTGGGCAAAGAGACTTGGGGTGAAAAACTTACATGAGAGCTTTTCTTTAAAACAAAACACCCCTAAATCAAAAATAAAACATAACCATATCTAACAAAGTACAAACATGACAGAAATCCTGATTCTTTCTACCTCTGCAGTCATTAAAAACCTCTAGTGCTTTATCTATGGTGACATTATCGGAAATAACTACCCATGTTGTCATAGCAACTGACATTTTCATTACACTGGTCTTGTTTAAGTTTTTAAGATTCACAGGACATCCTTTTTGCCATACGTATAAGATACTATCTAGCATAAACTGGGCATGTCTGCACAGTCCTCCCAGGGCCCTCTTTCAAATTCTCCCATGGTTTCATGTATAGGGTTTGATCTGGAGATGATGGTAGAGGGGAACTCGATAATTTCTATATTTAGAGGTATTAACTCTTTGTGAAAAAGGTGGTGGCAATGATGTTTGCTCACAGAAAAAGAATGTAATAGAGATAGAGAATTGCTAAGCTTATAAATGTGAGTTAAAAACACTGAACTTTAGTTCAAGCCAAAAATCCTTCTCCAGAAACTACCAACCCATGGCCATTAGAGACCTTTTCAAATTTGAGATCTTCAATTTCTTCCTCCAGTGTAATAAAGTAGTATCACAAGTATTTTAAATGCCTGGTTACAGTTACTGCAAGAGCTTATAGGACTTGAGAATAATTGTAAAACATGCTATTCCTCTTTTTTATTTCTCAATCCATTTGCCATTTGTCTATAGGAAAGTAACTGATTTTGTGAGTTCATTTTGTATCCAGCCACTGTAGGATTTTCAGGAGTTTTTAGAATCACTTATCTATTCTATCACATCAACTGCCACTGAAGTAACTTTGAATTCTTCCTTTCCAATTGTCATGCCCTTGATCTCCTTCAGTTGCCTTACTGCTCTAGTTAAGACTTCAGTTCCTATGTGGTATAGACATGAAGAGAGACCGAAAATCCTTGATATGTTCCTCATTTCAGAGGAATTTCTTTGAATCTTTCCATTTAAGTTGATATTGGCTCTGGGCTTTCTGTAAACTGCCTTCATTATGTTGATGTATGTCCTTTCAATCCTCAATATCACCAAGAATTTGGTTAGGAAAATGTATTAGATTTTGTGAAATGTCTGTTCTTTACTTAATGAGATTGTCATTTTTTTTTTACTCTTAGTTTATTTACATAATAGTTTGCACTTACATATGTTGAATGACCTCTGCATCTGTAAGATAAAATCTGTTATTACTGTAGATGAGTGGTTTGACCTGTTGCTGGCTTTAGTTCACAAGTATTTTATTGAGAATGTTAGCATGCATTTTCTTAAACAAAAATGTTCTCTATGTTGAATCTTTATGTGTTTTGGGTATCAGGGTAAATGTGGCCTCATAAAAGGAACTGTGCAGTGTTGCCTTTGTTTCTATATTATGGAATATTTTGTGACTTGCTGGCATCAACTCTTGTGTGAACTTCTGATAAAATTCTGTAATACAACCTTCTGGTCATGGGCTTTTTTTGGCAAAATAACATTTAATTAATTATATTTCACTAGGGGTTTCTCTTATTTTCTCTAGATTCTATAGACTTCTTCAGTATCTAATAAAATGTCCACCTTTTCACTTCTAATTTTATTAATTTGGCTATTTTTTTTTTTTTTTTTTTTTGCTTTTGTTAGCTAACTTGGATAAGCATTGGTCAATCTTATTGACTTTCTAAAAAAAATCAACTCTTTCCTTGATTCTTAGTACATACATAATGAGTGTGGGGGGTATGCCTGTTGTTTCTTTCTTTCTTCTTCCTTCTTTCTTTCATTCTTCCTTTCTTCCTTTCTTTTTGAAGTGTGTCTACTCTAATTTCCTTCACTTTAGTACACTCATTAAAGTCCACAGTGTTTTCTGTGGTAGGGCAGAAAGAAAGTGTCATTTAGAAGGATAGAAGCCATGGCCTTGTTGGCCTGAGCAGGTGAAGCAGGGGAGGCTTCACTGAGGAGCAGAGACTGGCCTGCTGACAGGTAGGTGATGTTCCCAGAGCAGGAGAGCTGGTACACCATGTCCTCAGCCGCTTCTAGATTTCTCAGCTCAATCAGGCTATTGCCTGCTGTGGCCATCGAGTTGGCAGTCAGCTCAGGTTAAATTACTAGTATGTGATCTCACCAGCATTTTCTTTTATTATTATTATTATTTTTTTACTTTAGGCACTTAGTTAAAAACTTACCTCTTAGAAACACCTTCATCTTGCCCTATGAGTTTGGTTATGTTATACATTCATTTTTATTTAACCCTAGAAAGTATTTAATTTTTTCCTTGACACATTTTTCCCCTTCAGTAGTGAATTGATTAGATCCTATTGGATTTTAAGCTTTCTGCTGTTGTGGTTATCCAGTTTTAACCCATTGTGGCCAATTTTTGTAGAAAGATCAATGAGGTGCAAAGATTTGTTCGTTTTTATTTGGATAAAATGTTCTATCATACCTACTATGTTTATTTTTTCATAATAATTAGCCCCACAATTTCTCTGCTTTTTTTTTTTTTTTTTTTTTTTTACTAAACCACTTATTTAGGAAAATAGAGTATTGAAATCCCCAATATCAGCATGTGAGGGTTAATGTATGCTGTTAATCATAGTAGTGTTTCTTTTATGAACTTCATTGCTCCTACTGTTTGTTGATTAGATTTTTAAATTGAAATGCCCTCTTGGCTGAGTTTTACTTTGATAGGTATGTAGTATTCTTCCCTAACTTCCCTGGTTAAATAGGATTAATGCTATTCTTTCAAACACTAAAAAGTCTGGACAAGCTGATTTCTTAGGTCCTTTTAACTAGAATATCTTTTTCCATGCTTTTATTCACAGTTGGTGTTTATCCTAGATGTTATAACATGTATCTTGGATGCATCAGAAGTTGGTCCTGTATTCACATGTACTCTGATAGACTTTTATTGGATTTTTTTAAAAAATGGAATTGACATCATGAATGTGAATAGTAATGATGAGCAGTGTTTGTTGTTTCCTGGTAATATATTTTTATGTCATCTATGGTGTGATTCTCATCTTTTGACTTGATCTAGAATTATTTGTATCTTGTGTTTTTTTTTTCTTTTGGATGTGATTAATATCATAAGCTTGATGGTGTTCTCCTAGCATCCTCTATGGGGTTGGGCTTTTACATAGATATTTCTTAAGTTTGGTCTTATTATGAAATGTCTTAATCTCTCCACATAGTGTAATTAAAAGTTTTTTCTAAATATCATAGTATGAGCTAGTATCTTGGGTCACTTAGGGTCTTTAGAACAGGTCTTTGTTCAGGCCTGGTAGCTTTTAGAGTCTTCATTGATAATTTAATTGCTAATCTATTAGCTTTTCCTCATTATGTCATTTGTTTGTCTTTTTCCTTGTAGCTTTTTTATTCTGTCCTTTTAGTGTTTTGATTGCTATATTCCCAGAAAAATTATTTTTCTGGTCTTGTCTATCCTGTGTTATTAATACCTTTATACCTTTATAGGTATCTTATTTATTTACTTAGGAAGTTTTTGTCTTTGATTTCTCAAAATATTTTTCTATGCCTTTCATCTGAATTTCTTCTCTATTCTATATTATCATTTGTTGATTTGGTTTTTTACAGTTTGTAATATTTCGTTGCTTAATTGTTCTTGAATTTCTTTTTGTTGTTGATTTTATTATTTTATTGGATATTCTCATTATTTACATTTGAGATGCTATCCCCTTTCTCCAAATCCCATCTTCCCTCCCACTCCCATTGCCTCCAAGTAGGTGTTTCCTCTCCCAACCTCCCTCTCCGACCTCAGCTCCTTGGCATTCCCCTACACTGGGAAAACAAGCTGGGCTGGACCAAAAGCATCACCTTTGATGGCAGAGAATGCTATCTTCTGCTGCATATGCATCTGGAGCCATTGGTCTCTACATGCAAAAATCACTGGTTGGCATTTTAGTCCCTGGGAGTAGTGGTGGGTGTGGTTAGCTGATAATTTTGTTCTTCTCATGGGGTTGCAAACACTTCAGCTCCTTCAGTCCTTTCTCTAGCTCCTTCATTAGGGTCCCATTACTTCAGTCCCATGGTCCGCTACAAGCATCTTCCTCTGTATCAGTATGGCTTTGGCAGAGCCTCTGAGGAGGCATCTATATCAGATACCTGTCAGAAATCACTAATTGGCATCAGCAATAGTACTTGGATTTGCTGGCTACCTGTGGGATGGGTCCCCAGGTGAGACAGTCTCTGGATGGTCTTTTCTCCAATGCCTGCTCCTCTATTTGTCCCATTACTTCATCACATGAGAAATTTTCTGCTTTCCAAGAAGGACTGAGGCATCCAACTTTTTGTCTTCCTTCTCTCTGAGTTTCATAACGTCTGTGAATTGTTTGCTAGTTATTTAGAGATTTGATCATAAGTTAGTATGTACCATGAGTTTTTTGTTTTTGTTTTTGTTTTTTGTGTTTTGTTTTTTGTAAGTGAGTTGCCTCACTCAGGTTATTTTCTAGTTCCATCCATTGGCCTAAGAATTTCATGAAGTTGTTGTTTTTAATATCTGAGCAGAACTCCATTGTGTAAATGTATCGCAATTATAAGGGGATGTAGCCAAAGCCCTTCAAAGGTGGCGCCAGCTTCTTGGCCATGAATCAGCAAAAGACTGACAAACAACCTAAGATTGCATGCGTGAAAAGCAAAGCAAGCAAAAGTCACCGCCCATCCCGGGGCGTAGTTGTCAGGTCACCAGCAGGCAGCCAATCAGGTAGAGACACGCTTCCCCAAGGGTATAAAACTGGGTGCTTTTCCTCCCTTCAGGGTCTTCCTCCATCACTCACAATAAAGCTTTGCTGCAGAAGGATCCTTGTGTACTGAGTCTGTTCTTGCTGGCGAGACGGTAGCGCGGGATAGCAATTACTGTATCCATTCATTTGTTAAAGGGCATCTGGGTTTTTTTTCAGCTTCTGGCTATTGTAAATAAGGTTGCTATGAACATAATGGAACATGTGTCCTTGTTAGATGTTAGACATTCTTTTGGGTATATGCCCAGGAGGTGTACAGCTGGGTACTCAAGTAGTACTATGTTCAATTTTCTGAGGAATCATCCTCAGTGATTGTACCAGAGTGATTTCCAGAGTGATTCTACCAGCTTACTACCTCGCCAACAGTGGAGGAGTGTTCCTTTTTCTCCTTATCATTGCCTGCATCTGCTGTTACCTGAGTTTTTGATCTTAACCATCTGACTGATGTGAGGTAGAAACTCAAAGTTGCTTTGATTTGCATTTCCATGATGACTACAAATGTTGAGTATTTCTTTAAGTGCTTTTCAGCCATCCAATATTCCTCACCTGAGAATTCTTTGTTTATTTCTGTATCCCATTTTAAATATGATTGTTTGATTCTCTAGAGTTTAACTTCTTGAATTCTTTGTATATTTTAGATACTGGTAACCCTCAGATGTAGGATTAGCAAAGATCTTTTCCAAATCAGTTTGTTGCTGTTTTGTTCTTTTGACAGTGTTCTTTGCCTTACAGAACCTTTGCAACTTCATGAGGTCCCATTTGTTGATTCTTGATCTTAGAGCATAAGCCATTGGTTTTCTTTCTGTTCAGGAATGTTTCCCTGTGCTTGTGTGTTCTAAGCTCTTCCCCACTTTCTGAACTATTAGTTTCAGTGTACCTGGTTTTATGTGGAGATCTTTGATACACTTGGACTTGAGCTTTGTAAAAGAAGATAAGAAAGTTCCAGTTTGCATTCTTCTGCTTGCTGACTGCCAGTCGAACCAGCACCACTTGTTGAAGAAGCTGTCTTTTTACCATTGAATGTCTGTAGCTCCTTTGTCAAAGATCAAGTGACCATAGGTGTATGGGTCCATTTTGGGGTCTTCCATTCTATCCCATCGATCTTCATGCTTGTCCCTATACCAATACCATACAGTTTTTTTTTTTATCACAATTGATCTGTAATACAGCTTGATTGTCAAAGATAGTGATTTCCCCTGGAAGTGTTTTTATTGTTGAGAATACTTTTTGATGTCCTGAGTTTTTTATTATTTCAAATGGATTTGCAAATTGCTTTATCTAACTCTAGGAAGAATTGAATTGGTATTTTGATGGGGATTACACTGAATCTGTAGATTGCTTTTAGCAAGATGGCCAATTTATCTATATTAATCTTGCCAATCCATGAGCATGTAATATCTTTCCATCTTCTGAGGTCTTCTGCAATTTCCTTCAAAGACTTGAAGTTCTTGTCATACAAATCCTTTGCTTGCTTGGTTAGGATCATGCCAAAATATTTTATATGCTTTGTGACTATTGTGAAGGGTGTCAATTCTTTAATTTCTTTCTCAGACTGTTTGTCCTTTGAGTAGTGGAAAACTACTGGTTTGAGTTAATTTCACATCTATCTACTTTTCTGAAGTTGTTTATCAGCTGTAGAATTTCTCTGGTAGAATTTTGGAGGTCACTTAATTATACTATATCATCTGCAAATAGTGATATTTTGACTTCTTCCTTTCCAATTTTTATTCCTTTCACCTTCTTTATTTGTCTGATTGTTCTTCCTAGTACTTCCAGTACTATATCGAATAGGTAGGAAGAGAGTGATTGACTAAATTTCTCACCATTTACATTTATGTTAGCTACTGGTTTAAAATATTTTGCTTTTACTATGTTTAAGTATGGCCTTTGAATTTCTGATATTTCAAGAACCTTTAAACATGAAGGGATGTTAAATTTTGTCAAATGCTTTCTCAGCATCTAAAGAGATTATTGTGTTTTTTTTCTTCTTAACAGTGTGTTTATATAATGGATTATGTTGTTAGATTTCAATATTTTGAAAAATCCTTGCATTCCTGGAATGAAACCTACTTGGTCATGGTAAATGATCTTTTTGATGCATTCCTGGATTCTCTTTGCAAGAATGCTATTGAGTATTTTTGCATCAATGTTCAGGAGCATAATTGATATGATGTTCTCTTTCTTTATAAGGTCTTTGTGTGATTTAGGAATGAGGATAATTGTGGCTTTGAAGAATGATCTGGGTAGTGTTCCCTCTGTTTCTATTTTGTGGAATAGTTTGGAGAGTATTGGTATTAATTAGGTCTTCTATCTGATAGAATTCTACACTGAACACATCTAATCCTGGGCTTTTTTTTTTTTTTTTTGAGGCTTTTTATGATTGCTTTTATTTCTTTAGGAGTTATAGGGCTGTTTAGATATTTTTTACATTGGTACCTGTTATCTGTCTAGAAAAATGCCCATTTCCTCTAGATTTTCAAGTTTTGTTAAATTAGCCCTTTGTAATGGGATCTGATGACTGCTTGAATTTCTTCAGTTTCAGTTGTTATGTCTCCCCTTTCATTTCTGATTTTGTTTGTTTGGA
Organism: Micromys minutus; assembly: GCF_963924665.1. Taxonomy (NCBI): domain Eukaryota; kingdom Metazoa; phylum Chordata; class Mammalia; order Rodentia; family Muridae; genus Micromys; species Micromys minutus. Next base: position 33,471,846 of record NC_137974.1, read on the forward strand.
TATTATCTTATTAGTCTGGCTAAGGGGTTATCAATCTTGTTGATTTTCCCAAAGAACCCACTCCTGGTTTTCTTGATTCTTTGTATACATTTTCTGTTTCTATTTCCTTGATTTCAGCTCTGAGTTTAATTATTTCCTGCAGTCTAATCCTTTTGTGTGTATCTGATTTCCTGAGTGGTTGTACCAGTTTACATCCCAACCAGCAGTGGATAAGTGTTCCCCTTTCTCTGCATCCTAGCAAGCATCTGCTGTCATCTGAATTTTTGATCTTAGCCATTCTGGTTGATATGAGATGGAATCTCAGGGTTGTTTTGATTTGCATTTCCCTGATGGCTAATGAAGTCTAGCACTTCCTTAGATCCTCTCTACCATTCAATATTCATCAACTGAGAACTTTTTGTTTAGCTCTGTACCCGATTTTTAATAGGGTTGTTTGATTCTCTAGTGTCTATCTTCTTGAGTTCTTTTTATACCTTGGATATTAGGCCTCTATCAGATGTGAGGTTGTTAAAGATATTTTTCCAATCTGTTGGCTGCTGTTTTGTTTTCTTGACAGTGTTCTTAGCTTTACAGAAACTTTGCAATCTCATTAAGTCCCATTTGTCAATATTTGACCTTAGAGCTCAAGCCATTGTTGTTCTGTTCAAGAATTTTGTCCTATGTCTATGTTCCTTTCCATCTTCTTATCTTTGATGTTAGTTGATCTTGCTGCTCTGAAATGAGCTTGTGTCTCCTGTGCATTTGTGGGTATAGGCTCTTAGGGAGATCAGTCCTGGTTGTTCAACAATTTATGGGCAGAATGAGTTCTGATGATGGTAAGCTGGCTCTATCTCTGGGTGCTGATGGAGGCCTGAAGGGTATGGACGCAAGTACTACTGTGTTTTCTGCCTCCTAAGAGTTCCTGGAGGTCTCTCTGAAGATAGTCAGTGGAGAGAGAGTTGTGGGCTCACCTATGGACTCAGCTGGAAGAATGCTCCTTTGTAAAATCTGGGTGCATGCAGGCTCGGAATACTGATGGTTGTGTGCTGGCTCTGCCTGTGGCTCTGGGCACAGATTGAGGCCAGACCAATCTGATCTGTAACTGTGATTCCAGTACCCTGAGAGTTCCAGGAGGTCTCTTCCCAGATAGTGAGTTGAGAGAGTGTGAAGACTCACCCATATGCTCAGGAGGGTGAGTGTTCCTGCTCTCTGGGTTCTCAACTCTCTGTCCTAAAATTTCTTAATATTAAACATTTTCCTTTACTAATTATTTTTTCCTATTATATATTGGCACCTGAGATTCTTTCCTGTATCTCTCCAGTACTTTAGTGAGGCTTCACTCTGAGATGCCTGTTCATATTTCTAAACTGTTTATTTCTACATTTATGTTAGTTATGGTTTTCTTCATTGATTCTATTTCTGATTTTAGGTCTTGAATCATTTTATCCATTTTCTTCACTGTTTTTGTTTTTTTAGACTTTTTAAGGTGATATATTTCCTCATTAAGGACCCATTTTACATTCATAAAGGCTATTATATGGTCTTTTTCTGTGTGCTTCAGTGTTGTAATACTTACAGCCTCCTGGGGTTGCATTGCTGAGCTTAGTGAATACAAATTTTCCAGGTTATTACTGATTGTGATTTTATGCTGGCATTTAGATATTAGGTTTTAATGTGGTTGTAATTCTAGATGCTAATATCTAATTTTGTCTTTATTGAGTGGGTATTTTGTTTCTTGGTTTCTGCTTTATTCTCTAATTCTTAATATAATCTTATGGTTGTGTTTTTCCTCATATAAAGTTCCTCTAAGATCATGATAGATACTGCCACTTGAGTTCCAGATAAAATGTCCCTTTAGGTACTGAAAATTGTACTGGCTTGTTTTGTGTGTCAACTTGTCACAAGATGCAATTATCTCAGACAATGAAGCCAGAGTTGAGCAAATGCCACCATGAGATCCAGCTGTAAGGTACTTTCTTAATTAGTAATCAAGATGTGTGGGGGAGAGCCCATACCATTGTGGCTGGTGCCATCCATGGGCTGTTAGTCCTGGATTCTATAAGAAAGCATGCTGAGCTAGCCAGGAGAGGCAAGCCACTGAGCAGCACCCCTCCATGGCCTCTGCATCAGATCCTGCCTCTAAGTTCCTGCTCAGTGTGAGTTCTAGTCCTGACTTCCTTTGGTGATGACCAACAATATGAAAGTATAAGCTGGATAAACCCTTTCCTTCCCAACTTGCTTTCTGGACATGATGTCCTGTGCACAAATAGAAGGCCTGACCAAGTTAGGAATTGATTCTTTGTAATGGGGAGGAGCACAAGGTGGTAGGTCCACATGAGGTGGGACAGCAAGGTAATCCACTAGGACCTTCTTAGTTCAATTGGAGTGTGGACACATAGTGAGGAGAGGACACTTACAAGAGCTCCAGTTGAGACTGGTTGATTGGGTATGGAGGAGGGAGGGTGTGAATATCTGAAGCTTGCCTACCTGTTTCTCTGAGCTACCTGCTTCCATGTAAGGATTGGTTGGCTCACAGAGGATGTCTGCAGGAGAAGGGTGCTATGACAACAGAAAGAGTAGGAAGGAATGTTGCAGGAGAAGATCTGTGGAATATATTGGAAATGCTGGTGATGAGGTAAAAATGCTATTAGAATTCAAAGAGAAGTTGTCTTGGTACAGAGCTGGGAATAAGACTGTTACTGTTCAGGAGTCACCCCCAAAAATATACAAACACTGATCTCAGTTAAACAGGTATGGTTTATTGAATGCACACCATTAGACTAATTGATCAGGGCATCAGCTGAGGCTCAAGAGATGAAATCTGTGTATTGTGCAATTTTGTAGGCCCAGATTTTAGTGACTAAAACCTGAAAAAAACCACAATGAGCTCAGAAGCAAATATGAGAAGTGCTACCCAGTGGTCAGCCCTGACTTAAACCAGTTTAGACATAACAGTTCATATTTTCCTTTAACTAGCTAGGTCTTAAATGAAGCTTATGGTTGTAGAATTTAAGTTTAACAAACTTCATAACATGGAGAACATAACAGGACATGTGCTCAGCATAACCCTACTCTGAGTCACATTATTTTTCTGCATCAACAGCTGACAGACATATTACAGAAACAATATGGAATAGTCAGCAGGCACAGAATAAAGTGGCAATAGCTAATCTGGAGAGGAGGTGACTCAACAATTCCCCCATTGAATTGTGGGTAAGTGAAATTATTGCCTTAAATTTTTCTCCTACAGTAGGAGTTTGTATTGTGTTTGAAGAACCATGAGCTGGACAGCTTTAATGTACTTTTGATAAAAGAAGCTAAGACCCCAAATCAAAATTAATAAGAGAAGGCACACAGGACAGATTAGAGCTGTTATTAATAAAGACAGCCTGAGGGAACAGTTAAACTTTTATATCAGCCTTTGTTGGACTTTTCCTCTCTCTCTCTCTCTCTCTCTCTCTCTCTCTCTCTCTCTCTCTCTCTCTCTCTCTGTCTCTCTCTCTCTCTCTCTCTCTCTCTCTCTCTCTCTCTCTCTCTCTCTCTCTCTCTCTCTCTCTCTATCTCTGATTCTTAAGTTTATACTTTCTTTAATTATTATAGCTGAAAGATTGCATAGAAACAGCATTGTTCACCCAGAGCAATATATAAACAAGTTTGTTTCTTGAAGAGAAGTTAAAAACCTGCTTGTGTTTTGAAATGTGACTTTAGCTGAATCAAAAGAAGTTAAATAAATGCTTCTTTTTAGTTGTTGTTGTTGCTGCTGTTCCACTTTTCAATTCTGACAGGTATTAATCGATTCTTTGATTTATATTATTTTATCATTTTTTTTAGGGACAACTTCTAAACTAATGCTAGGTACCAGCTTGCTAGTTTACCTGAGTTCAAGCTTAGGTCAGGCTCTCTGAAATGAAGTCTGAACTTAAAAGATGTGGCCTCTCAAGACAACTTGTGAAACCCACCTATTTCTACTGGTGGGTCTTTTTTTTTTTAAAAAAAAAAAAATTATACTTTATTTAAAAAAACAAAGATAAATGTACAGATTTTTAAGCATTTTGCATAAAAGTATAGGAATACATTTTTATAAGGTTGTAATTAAGTATTTGTTGGTACCTATACATACATGTATATATGTAACAATAATATAGGAAAAGAGGTTATTTATTTGAGGAGATAGGAGAGAAACTGGGAGGGGCTGTAGGAAGGAAAGGGGAATGTGATACAGTTCTATTTTAATTAAAATATATTCTTTTTTTCTTTTTTCTTGAACTTCACACAGTCTGTGGGTTGTTTCTGGGATGTTCAGAGCTTTCTGGGCTTAATATCTCATTATCAGTGATTGCATATTATGTCTGTTCTTTTGTGACTGGGTTATCTCACTCTGGATGATATTCTCTAGATGCATCCATTTTCTTGAGAATTTCATTAGTCCATTGTTTCTGATAGCTGAGTAGTACTCCATTGTGTAAATGGACCACAATTTTTGCAATTCTTTAATTTAAACATTTAAAATTTTGATCTTTAATAATTGCTGCAACTCTCATGGCTGTCTGACCCATCTCCTTGTCCACCATCTAATGTTTCTAGAGAGCATGCTTCAGATGAACGTGATGAATCCATGATTGGATCCTATTTTCAGAGCCATGATGGTGGTCAGAATCATGAGCATGGGTGCTTTACAGTATGGGACCAAGTGCTCTCCTTTTTGGTTAGAATTTCTCCCTATTAAGTGGGACAATGAACAACATATTCTCCTCCATAATTACTTCCAGCTGACCTTGGACATTGTCCTGGGGGTCCAGGATGGCTGGAATACTCTCCAAAGGCTGGACAATAGGGCATTCAACAGAAGTGTCTGATTAGATGATCCAGATGAAAGAAGAGGAACAATCACCTCAACTGGATTTGTTACATCAGCTTTCAGTAAGTCAGACAATTCAGCAGCTTAATAAATGGCCCCTGGATGGAGTCTATCAGCCAGGTAAAAATCTGCTGAGAAAATAAACCAGTTATTGAAGTTAAAATTTTATAGTAATTGGGGAAGTCAAGGAATTACAAGGCCAAGGAAAAATCCAATTTTCAAGAACAGGCAGATGTACTTACCTGGTGTCCATTTATTCTGTGTCTTGTGGGATTTAAATCTTATGACTTTTTGATTCCCTAATGCAATGTGAATTTCAGTTTGCAATAGAATGTGCATTATTATTACCACTTCATTGAAATTCATATTTTAGGAAAATGTAGTTAGCAGGCATCTATTAGACAACAGGAATAGAATTGTCCCTTGAAGACTGAGTAATAGCTATACATTTGTGTTAAAAGGTACAGAACATACTTTTCTCAGTACAGAGTAATAGACACATGGATTGAACAAAGGTTTTATCATGTTCAGAAGCACCTTTAAGTCTCTATTCAGAGAACAACCAAAGGGAATTTTAAAATCTTGAAATTGTGACTGAACTATAAGCAGCCAATATTTCTTTTTATCAGAACTCCATTGATCAATGTTAAAATAACAAAGGAACAAGTCCAGAATTTTTAAATTTTTTTTAAATAATTCTATAACTTGTACTTGTATATCTTAAAATACCAGTTCAGGTCATCTAAATTTAAACACCTTGTAGACTCTCCAATTTATAACTTGCATTTTCCAGTCTCAAACATCTTCCATCTGAAGCAATTTTGTCATTCCTCTCATACAACTTAAATTATTTTCCCATGATCATCCAAGTTTTTTTTTTTCACAGCTTCTAACCTTCATCACTTGAATCTGTCAATCCTAGGCCCTCAAACATTTTATCCTCAGATGTTAAGTTAATTTAAAATTTCACATTTTTTACCAATTACTCATTATAAGACACAGGCAGTTGATTACTGGAAGCATCATTTAATATAAATCCAGTGAACAAGGAAACCATGTTGTTTGGCCTTCTTTAGGGAAAAAAAAAAAAAAAAAAAAACTCAGTTTTAAGTAATGAATTGAGTAATGAACTAACATGTAACCTGAAGGCAGACTACCTTCATTCAGGTAAGGGGCTAGTTGCTTGTTGTTCTCTAGCAGTTAAAGCACAATTAGAGTAACCACCAATATAATCGGAGATCTGAGAAGGATAAAGTATAATCTAAACATCTTATGTATCAATTAAAGTGAAAGAGACTAGTTCATATTTTACTACCTAGAGAGTGTAGTGTCTTTGGCTATCAGTCCCAGAGGATCGAGAAGCTCTTTCTATGGAAGAAGAGAGTGACCTCACCATTTAAGCAATGTGTGGCAATCAATTCTCTGGTTGTCCTCTGTCCACAGTTCAAGCCCAGTGGGAAGTTATGCCCAGTGTTTATAGCACAACAATTCAGGTGGTGTTCTTTGTCATTGTGCCCATTTCCACTTGGAGACCTGGGGTTGGGGGGGAGGCAGGGAATAGGAGACAGAGGTGAGAACAGTGTAGACACTGTTAGAATGTGAGCCTTTGTCATAAATTTATATATATTACATGCCATATCCAGTAGATCTCTGAATGTCTTAAGGGCTAGCATGGTTTATCTAGCATTTCTGAGTTAAGCAACTTTTATCTGTTATTTGATTTTTGCTCTAAATTAAAGCTTTCAAATGGAAACAGGAGACTATATAAAGCTTTACCTTTGCAATTAACTGCATATGACTCCAAACATACTACTTACTGAACACACCAAAGTATTTGATTTATTATTATTATTATTATCATTTTTATTATTATTAATATTATTCATCTTTTTTTAATCTGTAGGCTTTATTCTCCTCCATGTGGATTGATGTTAAGGTGATATATTATTGGACAGTGGAGAGGTAGGCAGGAAAAATTTAGAAAGTCAGAGGAGGAGGAGATAGTTGAAAAACCAAGATGAAGCTCCAGAAAGATGAGCTGGATCTAGGTGAACTTAATTGGCGTTAGGTAGATATGAATGTTTTTAAGGGATTCTATAGGTCCTTTTATCTCATATAAAAGGGCAGCTTCTATCTATGTTCATTGAATATAATTATATTGTGTAGAATGTTGGTTTGCGAGTTTAATATATACACAGACAATGAAAAGCAATTGGGCTTTGGAGTAATGTTTGTGCTGGGTAGTAGTGGAAAAGAACATGCCTAGGTGGTCATATATACCCAGGACAAAAGCAGCAGTGGAGGAGTGAACCACATGAGAAAGTGGAGAAGGCCGCTCTCTGACTATGTGATAGTCTGCACTCAGCTCCACACTTGAGCGGCATCTGTGGAGTGAGACCATCTTACAAATAAAGAGATAAGTCAACAATTTAATATTTACAGCTACACCTCCAGGAATAGCCTCTGACTGTTCCATATCCTATACCTCCTTCTTGCCCTTGCTGTCTTCACAAGGATGTCCCCGCCCCACCCATCACCAGAAGTCTAAGCTCTCTAGGGCCTCCAGTCCCTTGAGGGTTATTTGCATCATCTTGTCAAATTCTGGTAATTGTTAATATGTAAGTTATGAATGACTGACTCTCCCAAAGATGTTAACAGTTGACTTCCCCTCCAAGGTCTTAGAAGATATAAATACTGCTTCAAGAGGCTTTCTAGATTGTGGTGTGATAACCACTGAGAAACACAGTAAACAAAACTAGATACTGAGTCAAGTAATTCATCAAAATCAAGGTAAGTCTTTTCTCACATTAGGTATCCACTCCACAGAAAAAGGCCCTGTGTCTTCTGGGCTCAAGGGCAAACTGATACATCCAACTTGCTGTGAAAACAATAGAGAGACCTAGAGGAACTTCTGGCCGATAGGCTCTGTCATTTTTTAATTGAAATGACAGCTAAATTAATGTTTTCTTTATTCTGAGCCAGATTACTGACTATATTAATAACTAAGGTAACTGCAACCTGAAACTAAAGAAACAGACTTCTATTTTCTAACAACTAGTTCAAGTATAAACTCTTACAGATATGATTGGTTACTTTCTTATATAAGCTCAGGTTCCATTAATGTCTCATGTTTCCTCTTCTTAATAAACTTCCTTTTCCACTATATGATCCAAATATATGATTCCTGCTCCTTCTGCTCCACAAAAACTTATTTTAAATAATGTTATGTTTCTGTTGTTAACTCATGTTAACTCATCTCTTAAAGATGTTTCTGTTAAGCATTATGACCCACTGTCTTTTGAGAAGCCTGATGCAAACATTTGCCTAATGGTGAAAGTCAGCTGCACCCTTATGACACCCAAGACAGCAGGAAGTAGCCTAAGAGACTAAGTGTCCCTATTCCCCTTTCACTGTTAGTCTACCCCTTCTTTTCCCCTCCTTTTTATGAGAAGAGAAAGGGAGAAATGAAAGCACTAGGACCACACCTGCAATGATTTTTCATACAAATGTACTTACTTTCTACCTATAATGTATACTTATATGTGGTTCAGCAAGTCCAGTCACTCATTACATCTAGAACAGATCCAGAGAAGAACCAACAGATGCTTTAGCCTACCTAGTCTCACAGACACAGATGCTTCTATTAGAAGGTTCTGACCAATGCTCAGATGGGTCCATAGACCCTGGATAAAAAAAAAAAAAAAAAAAAAAACAGCCAACTCTAAGACTGGACAAACAACTTCACTCCCACTTTTCTAGATTCTCTAGAAATGCTGCCCTCCCAAAAAAGCTTGAAGCAGTCAGAGATCACAGTGACCCCATCCCTGTTCCGGCATCACCTCTAATTTTTCTTTTTTTAATTAAACCAAAATGGGGGAATGTTGGGATTCTGTAAACCCCACCCCTCAGTTGCCTGGCATCAGCCAGGTTTGCTTTGCCTCAGTTACCTGACACTGGGTAAAATGGGGCTGCTTTCTCCCTCCTCTCTCTCTCTCTCTCTCTCTCTCTCTCTCTCTCTCTCTCTCTCTCTCTCTCTCTCTCTCCCCCTCCCTCCCTCTCTCTCTCTCTCTTACATTCTCTTGCTCTCTTTACCTCTTAGTCTCTTGCTGTCTGCTCCCTTGCCCCTCCTCTCCTCATCCCCCCTCCACATGCACATGGCTGACCTCTACTTCTCTACTCCTCTCCTCTCTCTCTGCCTCTACTACTCTCTTAACCCCCCTCACATGAGCTGAATACACTCTAGTCTGTATTATAGTGTCATGTGGCTGGTCCCTCAGGAGGAAGGGATTCCCAACATGTATTCCCCAGAGTCATTAGCCTTGACCCCAGGCTTTGCCTCAACTCCATGGGCCATAACCCCCAACTCTCTTCATCCTTTTTGTAACACCATCTCTGACTGAACCCAGACCTGGCAGTCCTCTGTTTTATGTGGGTTGGAGTCCTCATATGAGTTAGTGTATGGTGCCTGGTTAGTGGTCCAGTGTCTTAGAGATTTTGTGGGTTCAGGTAAATTGAGATTGCTGGATATTTTACAGGGTCACCTTCCTTATCCTCAGCTTCTTCTAGCATTTCTCAAACACAAGGGTCACCAGCTTCTGTCCATTGGTTGGGTGCAAATAGATGCAGGTATTTGACTATTTTTAAGGTTACTGACTATCAATTTCTAGTAGATTTGAGCCTCAAAAAATCACAGTTTTGAATTGAAGTTTTTCTACTATTAAACTAAAAAATTTGAATCCATAAATTACTCCACAAATAGACTAGGAACCTTTTGACCTGTGTCTGGTACATCATTATGGAACGTAACAGTTTCCCATATGAGTAGGATTAAGCTGAAGGCAGTGTAAGGACAGAAAAAAGTTACCAGATTGGGAAAAAGGTCAAGGAAAAACCGATGGAGCTGTAACCACAATGTAAGTTTTTTTTTTTTTTTTTTTTTTTTTAAGGATTTTTTTTAAACGACTTTATTTTGCAAAACAAAGATAAATGTAAAGATTTTAAATATTTTTTGCTTAAAATTATGCATTTTTGTCAGTACTGTTTTTTCAGACATTAAAATAAATTTTACATAAAACCATGTGAATATGTTTTTTAGTCAGTACTTGATTTTTTTTCAAGGGCTTGACAGTATGCATTGAAAACGTACTAGTTGCAATAAGCGTAAAATACATGCAAAACAAAACGCAACATGGAAATAGTCAAAGTCTTCTTGTTTTGTGAATATATGTATAGTTTTTGTTTTCTTTATTTCTTGGACTTCATACAGTCTGTGAGTTGTTTCTGGGGGAGTGCAAGCCTCTGGGGTTAGCATCCCACTATCAGTGACTGCATATTATGTCTGTTCTTTTGTGACAGGGTTATCTCACTCAGGATGATCTTCTCTAGATGCAGCCATTTTCTTAAGAATTTGGTTAAGTCATTGTTTCTGGTGGCTGAGTAGTATTCCATTGTGTATATGTACCACAATTTTTGTATCCATTCGTCTTCTGAAGGACATCTGGGTTCCTTCCAGCTTCTGGCTATTATGAATAGAGCCGCTATGAACATTGTGGTGCATATATCTTTGCTGTGTATTAAAGTGTCTCTGGGGTATATGACCAGAAGTGGAATAGCTGGGTCTTCAGGTAGTACTATATCCAATTTTCTGAGGTATCGCCAGACAGATTTCCAGAGTGGTTGTATTAGCTTGCAACCCCACCAACAGTGGAGAAGTGTTCCTATTTCTCCGCAGCCTCGCCAGCATCTGCTGTCATCTGAGTTTTGGATCTTGGCCAATCTGACTGGTGTGAGGTGGAATCTTAGGGTTGTTTTGATTTGCATTTCCCTGATGGCTAAGGATGTCGAGCACTTCCTTAGATGTTTCTCGGCCATTCGGTGTTCCTCAACTGAAAATGATTTGTTTAGCTCTGTACCCCATTTTTTAATAGGGTTATTTGATTCTCCGGTGTCTAGCTTTTTGAGTTCCTTGTACACCTTGGATATTAGGCCTCTATCTGATGTGGTGTTGGTAAAGATCTTTTCCCATTCTGTTGGTTGCCGTTTTACAGTTTAAACAATCCAATGTCTCTAAAATGATACTAACTGCATTATTTTAAAGTTGCAAAATTAGGCTGCCAGCAAGAAAAGTTCTTATATGTGAATGCATGAAAGAGAAGATTTAATACCTCATTAAAAAAGCAACTCAGTGCTGAGCCAAATGTGGCCCTGGAGGGGCCATAGTAACATAGTTCTTGCCCCTGAAACAGGACCCTGCTGTGAGCCTCCACAAGTGTTGATGGCCTTTGTGGGTATAAGGCCTCTTTATCTAGTAATATGCATATTTACACATTTCTCTGTGGAATGTCCTCCCTGTTAATATTAATGACTACATGAGAATTAGAGACAGCATGAGTCCAGAAGTTGAAGTTTTGGGTCTTTCTCAGCAAAATGATAAACACTGGGACTTTTAGGACAGCCCTTAATGCTATCGGAAAATGTTCTAGATACAAGAGTTTGAAAATATATAATTTCTCAAATATGCAAAATATAAATATATAGTATGAATTAGGTGGGGCTTTATGAATCTAAAGGAACATTGTCAGCTACACTATAAGCCAGCTTGTCAGAAAGATACAAAGGTTTTATAGTAACTCCAACCCAAATAAACCTGTTCAATGAAAGCACTCCTCCATCAATAGGAATACAAGCTGCATGCCTAGATTGGGCAGATCTACCACTACACCACTTTATTCCCCAGCTATGTGATCCTTTATAACTTGCAATTTCTCCAGACCACATATTCCAGCTCCATCTTCTTCCACATTTTCCTCCTCTTCACTCTGTCTCCACCTTCCCTGTCCTTGGCCAATTACTGGCTCTTGCCTTTATTTTACAAATTAAAATTGGAAGAAGTTTCTATTGAAGTCTCCTGAGTACCTGACTAGGCAATCCTTCTTGGGGAAGTGGAATTAGCATCAAAGTACAAACAGCTGAAGGAGAATTCACAACATTTCTCCCTTTTTGTCCAGTTAAAAGGCTCTTTTTGATCAACTAAAAAATGAGTAAAACTATTATCATTCTACAGTTTATGATGTATAAGACAGACTTAACACACAGTCCAACAATTTTGTCCATAGAATAAATTACTCTGCCATCTATCTTAAAAGACTATAATTCTACACCTGACTTATATTCTGGTTTTAGTTTGTATGTCATTTGAAAACCACCCTTTTAGATCTATATTATCTTTCTCAATGCTAAACATCTGGGTTGGCTTTGAGACTATCAGTCTTTAGACACATCAGAAAACCAAGAACAACTAATATTACTTGATATATGAGAAGTAGAAAACATAGCTTCTAAAACTTTGTCAATTTATAGAGGCCTCTAATCAGAGACCGCTGATTACATAGACAGTCCCTCATCCCTCAAAATGCTTCTTGCCCAGGATCATATCTGACAGACCTTGTAATGCAGAATTTTGAAGGGCTGATAATTCTGGATTGACAAAGATTATCAGTCAACTACTCTGCATAATATGTCACTTTCTGGACAATATTTGTCTGTAGATGAATGAGGCAATTCTTGCCTCGTGGCTGTCTCACAACAACTGGAGAAACTCCATTGATGGTGAATTTCTTCTTAGAATTCAAGAAGGGGTGCTGTCAAGCAATACAGGTCTCTAATCAAATGATTGTCAATAAATAAATGTCCATAAACATCATATACTGTGGACTTCTGATGCCTATGAAGATTATTTATCTACATAAAGCATCTCTGAACTGTTAAGCCTTGACTACTCTTGGTCATCTCTAAATAGAATATTCCCCAGACAACCTTTAGTTTAATCAACTAAAAATCATGAATAATAGCAGTTATAAGACTTTATTCCCAAACATATTGTATAGGCACAACACCTATATAAAAGCAACAATTTTAATCTCAATTTTAAATCAATAAGAAATTTATCACTGTAAACATTAGATTTGCATCAAATTAATTCTGTAAAGAGTATAACTTTAATTTTTTATCAATTACAAAGATTTCTAGTAATGTAAGATATACGTATGTAATATTTTAAGAGTAAATTTACTAACCTATCCCTATGTCTATTTCTCTAACCTCTATAATATTTCTACATTCCCCTTTTCTCCTCTACTGCTTTCCCCCACCTAAGAAGGGAGGATAAAAAATAGGAAAGGAAAGGTAGCAATCTACAACTCAATGGCAGATAGATTCCTGAGGTACCTCTTCCCTTAGAACTTCTCCCCAAGGCAAGGTGGTTATTGGCATGCAGATTAAATCAGAGTGAGGACAGTTTAGTTTATGATATTCAGGGGTAAGTTTTCCAAGCAGAGTCATTCAGTAAGAAGCAGAGAGAAGTCAGTTTGAATCAGTCACTGCAGTGAGGAGTTTTGAGCTAGAATAGCTGAACTGAACCAGTTAGTCACAGGTTATAAAGAACTAGAAAAGTGAGCTTATTCATAATTAAGTCTGTGAAACAGTTAGTGATTAAAGGTTATATTTATAGTCATTTGAAAAATACAGACCTGAATTAAGGAAATAGTTCCATAAGTTGGGCTTTTAGGCATATTTGTAGAACATTTTCTTAACTGATGGTTGGTGTGACATAGTTCAGGCCTTTTCTGAGGGTCACACATTGGCCTATGGATTTAACCAATAAGCAGCTCCTTCATCCATATTCCTGTACTATTTGATTTCATGCACTAAATCTCTTCAGTAATGGAACTAAAAGTAGCAGGAAAAAGTGAAGTCTTTTCATTGCTAGATTGCTTCAGTCACAGTGTTTAATTTCAGCAAGAGAAATCCTAAGGCATAAACCGACTATATAAAATGATATAAATATGACCTTGCTACATGTTGGAATATTTTGGGCATATATCCCCATAATGATATGGTTGTGTCTTCTGGTATAACTATTTTAAATTTTCTCAGAAACTGCCAGATTGATTTCCAAAGTGTTTATACCATCTTACAATTCTGCCAGCAATGGTGGAGTGTTCCTCTTTCTCCACATCCTCACCGGCAAATGGATGGATCTAGAAAATATCATCCTGAGTCAGGTAACCCAGACACAGAAGAACACACATGGCATGTACTCACAGATAAATGGTTATTACTACCAATGCTCACAATGCCCATGATTCAACCCACAGACATTATACAGCTTAAGAGAAAGGAAGACCAACATGTGGATGCTTCAGTCCTGTCTTAAAGGAGGAATAGGGTCATCTTGGGAGGTGAAGGGAAAAGAATAATCTGAGAAAGAAAAAGGAGGAAGAAAAAATAATGGAGCAGTATCAGGTATTGGAGGGGATAGGAGAGAGGTAGAGAAGGCCGGGAAGTTGAATAAAAAATATGTAGCAGGAGAGGGGGTGGCCTGAGCAATTAGGGATAGCCACTGGAGTTTCCCAGACACCAGGGTAAAGAAAATCTCCCAGGGATGAACAGGGATGACTTTTGTCAAAATACTCAGAGAAGGGGGAGATAGAACCTCCCACAGATAGGCATGAAGCCTGACCAAAGGATATGGGCTCCCACATATATCAAAGGTTTTAACCCAAAAATGTTCTTTGCAGAGGAAGCAAAAGAATAAAATATGAAACACAGACTGAAGAAAGGGCCATCCAAAAACATCCAAGGACAATTGGAGGGAGGTCCTTGCTCCTGTGGAGATTTGATGCTCCAACATAGAGGATATGATAGAGCAGAGGGTCAGAACGCAGTGAGTGGGGTGTGGGGCAGAACCATTATGGAGGAAAAGGGGAGAAGGTGTAGGTGGATGTGGGATGATTTGATTGTGGAGGGGTAACTGGGAAATTGGATATTATTGGAGGTATAAACAAATGGAATAATAAATAAAATAAATAAAATGATAGAAATAATACTGATAAGACATTAACTTCATTCATTTGTTATATATTCAGAGGAATTATGATTTGACTGATCAATTTTGAAGTAATACACTTGTACTAATTATAAAAATAATCATATGAGAAGTTTAATCTATTCAAATAGATATGGTCCATTTTTTTTTCTTTAGATATGATATTGAAAATGCCATCACACATATATCTACAAAACTAGCTGCCACAAACATTCTTAAATATATTTTACAGATTAAAGTCAGTTAGTAAATACTATAATCTTTTGGATTTTACAATGTGTGAAGGATGGGCTGGATCTCACAAATAGTCTGTTTTATTATAATTTTCATGCCACTCAATATAAATACATAATGTTACACCTTATTTGACTAAGGATTTATATTATTTTATTGTGAACTCTCTGGCCCCAACTGTGGGTGGAATTTTATTTCCTGACAATAACATTCTTATTAGAGCTTCTGTATGAATTTGATTCAAATTTTATGAGAATTTTTACATGCTCATAAGTTTAATTCCTTCATTTGCTATAATTGAACATTTTTTTTACCAAAGCCTGTCCATTCTCACTGTCTTATTTACACTTACTACTTTGTGTTCTGGTCTATCTACAGAAATGGAGGAATGCTATCAGAATGAAATGGTCATTGAATTGGACCATCCAAAGTTACAATAGTTTCCAGAATGTAGAATGAACTCCAGATACCAATACACAGTTTAAGACTTCAGATTCCTCTGTGTAATTCTATAAAGCATCATCACATAGTATATTTATAGCTGAATTGCTTCTTATACACCAAAATAAACTCATTTGTTCCCAAATAAACTACTCACCCATTCTTTCCATTGATTTTATTTTGTTTTTTATTTTGAAATTATTTTCAACTGCTCCAGGCCTGCATCATCCTTATAAAATGGTATTTACATCTTTTGTATAATCTTTTTCTGAATAGATTATGATATGGCATGATATTTTATGATATAATATGATATAAAATGATGACTCAAAGCTGAATGATTTTGTTTAAATACCATTTTCATAGTTGAGGTTTCCCTTATGATTTAACATTAAAATTATCTATTTATAGTAAATACTTTTATTTTTTTTCAATTGTATTGGATATTCTCTGTATTTACATTTTAAATGTTATACCCTTCCCCGCATCTCCCTTTCCTCCTTCCTGTCAATTTGCTTTCATGAAGGTGCTCCCTCTCCCAATCATTCTCTTTACCTCAGTGCCATGGTTGGTTGATAATGTTGTTCTTGCCATGTGGTTGCAAACCTTTCAGTTATTTCAGTCCTTTCTCTTGCTCTTTCATTGGACTCCCCATGTTAAGTACTTACAAAAATTTATTTAAGAAATTATAGAAATATTTCAATGTGACCTTTTGGGGCATGATGTGTATGCTCACATAGATGAGAAAGAAAGAATACGGAGATATAATATAGCTTTAATAATACTACAATATCAACTAGCTTATTTATGTTCATATGTCACATCCAAAACATAAGGATATTGTGACCATAATAGGCACAGAAAATAATAAACTCTAGGTATACCATGATATAACCAAAAAGACATTTATTGTCATTGCTGATAAGATGATCTCAGACATGAGTATTGAAAGTATACAAGGTTTAAAACGTCCAAGTCAGGAATAATGAGGTTGGAAAATTAGGCTTGCAGCTGGGTAATAACAACCAGTCTGGAAATGTAAGCAAAAGACAGAGCCTGTGAAACCACTATCCCAACACTTAGGCCAGCTTCCCAGAGACTTCTCTGTGAGTAACATTTACAAGCCATCATTGCTCTTTTCCAACTTGCACTTTGAAATCAAAACTCAATTTGAAAGCAATGTTATTGTTCCTTCACTCAGTGCAACCCTCTTTCTGAAGATCACAGCTTCCATTTTTGCTTTGTCAAATGCTAAAGCAAAAGTGACTCTATATTTCATATAAGTTTTTCTCCTTTGGGAAAATAAAACCCTAGACTGTAGCTTTGATTGGGTTGGAGAAATGAAAGAAGGGACAGCTTTTTTCATCAATAGCATGGAAATTTAAATACAAATTTAAAATATCATGAATCTTGCAGGCAAATGAATAGAACTGGAAAATGTCATCCTGAGCCAGGTAACCCAAACCCAAAAGGAAATGCATGATATTAACTCACTGATAAGTGGATACTAACCAAAAAGTACAGAATACCATGATACAATTTACAGCCATTATGAAACCTAACAAGAAGGAAGGTCAAAGTACAGATGCTTCAATCCCAGTTAGAAAGGAAACAAAATAATAATGTGAGGGAGGGATGTAGATGGGAAAGGAGAACAAGAGGGGTAAAGGAGGTACAATATCAGGTATGGGGGAAAACAGGAGGGAAGCTTAAAAGGTCAGGAGAATGAATAAAAATATACAGCAAATAGGGTGGTGGGAGGGGAATCACTTGATCATCCCCAGGACCTGGGATTTGAGAGGCTCCCAAGATTCAATAGGAATGACCTTGGCTAAAATGCTCAACAGTGGGGATATAAAACCTGAAGAGACCACCTCCAGTAGACAGACGGTGCATTCCCAATATAGGGATGGGGCCACCCAACAATCTTCAAAATTTTTGACCCAGAATTTTTCCTTTCTAAAGAAAATTCAGAGAAAGACATGGAGCAGCAACTGAAGGAGTAGCCATCCAATGACAAGCCCAACTTGGGATTTATCCCATGTACCGGCAGCAAGCCCTGACACTGTTACAGATGCCCTGCTCTGCATGCAGACAGGAATATGACTGTCCTCTGAGGGGTTCTACTACACTGAGACAGATGCAGATACTTATAGTCCATTGGACTGAGCTCAGGAACCCCTGTGGAAGAGTTAGGGGAAGGATTGAAGGAGCTGAATGGGTACAATAACCCGTTAGAAGAACACAGTATCATGTAACTGGACTGCTAAGAGCTCCGAGAGACCAAGCTACAACCTAAAGATTATACATGACATTTTCCGTGCCCCCAAGCACATATGTAGCAGAGGATTCCCTTGTCTGGCCTCAGTGGGAGACTATGTGCCTAATCCTGTAGAGACCTAATGCCTCAGGTAAAGGGGATGCTGATATGTGTGTTTGTTGGCTCTGGATGAATATGGGGCTTGGAGAGTGTTTTGGGGAGTGCTGTCTCAGAGGCAAAAGGGAGGAGTTAGGGGCTAAAGAATTATGGAAGGGTGGACCAGGAACAGGAGTGTAGGATGATGTCATTATACAACAAGGTGGGTTGACCTATCATTGGATGAGAAGGAGAGGTAGGCAGGGAAAGGTCTAGGAAGGAGAGAGAAGGAAGAGAAAACAGAAGCTTAAAGAGGGGTCAGTATGAAAGCAGACATGGATGTTTCTCTCTGTGCATCTCTATATGAATAAGGTTGTTATGAATATTTTATAAGGAATGGAATTTTACAGGATCCTTTGACTTATCTAAGGCAAATTACATCATACCAATTGGATCGGAGTATTTTGGTATGCTCTTTGATGTGACAACTTAATTGAATTCAAAGTGTAGAGTGACAGGACAGACAGAGCCCGCCACAGAGATGAAATGTCTATGTACAAGGCTTGGCAACAACACGCCAAGCAGAAGTAAGTGAAACTAGGACAGAAGCCACCAGGGCGGGCAGAGTGGATCATGCCTGGATCAAAAGAAGCCGGGTAAGTGAGTAGTCAGAGGCAGAGTGGAGTCTCTGTTTGCCATGTTGCCCTACAGTGCTGGCACTAACGCAGAATAAAAGGTTACTGCTTTTTATTTTTACTGCAACAGGGGGGCAAACAGTTGGAATGTAAATAAAATAACTTAATTTTTAAAAAATGTAGGGACATTTTAGGATAAGGAATCAACTTTTACTTACTCAAGTAATTGACATGAAGTACAACAACATGAAATGGACAATTGATATTTAATTTCTATCATAAATTCAAAAAATTATCAGAAAGTACACTAACAAAGGTTTTCATACTTAATTTCATGTAAAGAAAAACCATGTTTAACTATATGGACAAGATTTATTTAAGAAAAATGTATATTATTTGAATTAATAATTTAATTTTCCACTTGAAAATTTTTTGATGTTTTATTTTAAAATATCCTAACAGTCACTTGTTATTTATTATTCAATAAATAAAATGAAATTACTGAAAGTTTGTCAAAGGTACATTTCAATATATCTGTCACATTTATTTTCACTAATGTATTATTTTCTTCATTGTTTTTCGAAGAATAATGTGTAAAACTGGGCCACACATGGTGTTGTCCTTTTTTAGTCCCAGAATTTGAGAGGCAGAGACAGGTGTACTATTGTGAGGTTGAGGCCAACCTGATGTACACAGTTATTTCCAGAACTGCAATGGAATACTTAATACTGAGACCAAGTGTCAAGAAAATATTTTTCCAAAGAAATCAACAACAATAACAAAGAAAATCATTAATAAGATGTAAATTTTGCTATTAGAGTGTATTATACTTTAAAAACACCAGGAAAACAGTGAAACTCTTAGTAAGTATGATCCTCAGTTGGACTAGGATATTATATATAATGCCATCAATATATTTTCCACAAAATATTGTCTCAACTTCAGCAAACCTTGCAAATATGGAAAGTAGTTTATTAGAATACTATAAATTAATCTAAATAACTTATACATCTTTTAAGATTTAGCACAAGCTTTAGTTTCATGAGGTAAGATACAGAAATTGGGAAGATTGCTAAGTGGTTTGAGAGCATTTGGTTCTTACCTTAAGACTACATTTCAAGTCTAATCATCTACATGGGGTTCCACAGCTGCAAATCACTGCAGTAGCAGGGAATCTGAAACCTAACATCAGCAGAATCAGACATTCAAATATTTTTCAAACACATATGTAACGACCACTTATTAATGTAAAATAAATAAATGAAACTATTTCTTTTACCAAAAATCTTCTGTTTTAAATTTCAATAATACAGAATATTGGCTGAGGTATTCATCTTTGTTTTATTATTAAAATGATGCATTTTTCTGTCAATGAAAGAACTTTGTACATTTATATACATTTTTGTTAATCTTCAGCAGTAATACATGTTGGTATTTGATTTCTTTATTATGTTTTAATGTGTCACTCTTATGGATAATTTTTCTTCACTAATAACTTTTTTCTTAAACGTATATTTGTACCTAAAATTTTATGTTAGAATTGAAATTAAACTACCAGTATGTTTCACATCACCAGAATTCAGATTCATAACTTTTTCTTAAGTATAACTTTATTTATACCAAATGTCTTCATTGTTGATGCTCTTCTCCTGTTTGGTACATGTTTGCTTTGGCCAGCTTCCAATTTATACACTTTACTTAATTTACCGCAGTTCTCCCTTCATATAAGAGTAAGTTATTTCATTTGAATCACAGTTGTATGCATTAGCTTTCAGTTCACATTTCTACACCTTCAAACTGCTAAAATAACTGAAAATCTAGTGACTTAGAGCAAGAAATACTATCTAATATTTTTTATGTTTGATAAAAACTTTTATTTTATTTTTTTGAACAACTTTATTTTAAAAAACAAAGATAAATGAACAAATTTTAAGCATTTTTGCATAAAACTATACGAATGCATTTTTGTCAGTGCTTGGCTTTTTTTTTCCCCAATGGTTTGATAGAGTGCATTATGCTCTTACTAGTTACAATGAGCATAAAGTACATGTAAAACAGGATGTAAATTGGAATTAGTCAAAGTTTTCTTGGTATGTAAGGACTGAGCATAATGGTTTTTCTTTTCTTTTTCTTTTTTCTTTTTTCTTGAACTCCACACAGTCTGTGAGTTGTTTCTGCGGTGTTCAGAGCTTTCTGGGTTTAGTATCCCATTATCAGTGACTACATATTATGTCTGTTCTTTTGTGACTGGGTTATCACACTCGGGATGATATTCTCTAGATGCATCCATTTTCTTAAGAATTTTGTTAAGTCATTGTTTCTTATAGATGAGTAGTACTCCATTGTGTAAATGCACCACAATTTTTGTATCCATTAATCTACTGAAGGGCATCTGGGTTATTTCCAGCTTCTGGCTATTATAAATAGAGCTGGTATGAACATTGTGGTGCATGAGTGCTCGGGAGAGATCTCTCAGTCCTCTAGCTAGTCATAACCCCTTCTCATCAGGCCTGTGTCTCTGGGACTCCTCTGTTCCTGGTGGCAGATGGTCCTAGCACTGTTCTGCTGATAAAAAACTTTTTCACAAATATTTTTACAGTAAAATGAGTTATTGGAAAGAATCCTTATGTAAAAATTGTACTATACGATATTGATGAGATTATAAAACCTGAATATTGGTAGACTTGCATCTACTGTTTTATAAAGTGTATGTTTTCCATTTTTTATTAAAACTAACCTTCGGAAGAAAACGGCAACCAACAGAATGGAAAAAGATCTTTACCAATACCACATCAGATAGAGGCATAATATCCAAGGTATACAAGGAACTCAAAAAGCTAGACACCAGAGAATAAAATAACCCTATTAAAAAATGTGGTACAGTGCTAAACAAAACTTTTTCAGTTGAGGAACACCGAATGGCCTAGAAACATCTGAGGAAGTGCTCAACATCCTTAGCCATCAGGGAAATGCAAATCAAAACAACCCTGAGATTCCACCTCACACCAGTCAGATTGGCCAAGATGCAAAACTCAGATGACAGCAGATGCTGGCGAGGCTGCGGAGAAAGAGGAACACTTCTCCACTGTTGCTGGGGTTGCAAGCTAATACAACCACTCTGGAAATCAGTCTGGCGATACCTCAGAAAATCGGATATAGTACTACCTGAAGACCCAGCTATTCCCCTGCTGGGCATATACCCCAGAGACACTTTAATACACAACAAAGATATATGCACCAAAATGTTCATAGCGGCTCTATTTATAATAGCCAGAAGCTGGAAGGAACCCAGATGTCCTTCAGTAGATGAATGGATACAAAAATTGTGGTACATTTACACAATGGAATACTACTCAGCCACCAGAAACAATGACTTAACCAAATTCTTAAGAAAAATGGCTGCATCTAGAGAATATCATCCTGAGTGAGATAACCCAGTCAAAAAGAACAGACAAAATATGCAGTCACTGATAGTGGGATGCTAACCCCAGAGGCTTGCACTCCCCCAGAAACAACTCACAGACTATATGAAGTCCAAGAAATAAAGAAAACAAAACAAAACAAAAAAAATTTAGAAAACAAGAAAACTTTAACTATTTCCATGTTACATTTTGTTTTACATGTACTTTATGCTCATTGTAACTATTAAGTTTTCAAGGCATACTATCAAACCTTGAAAAAAATCAAGTACTGACTAAAAAATATATTCATATAGTTTTATGTAAAAATTATGTTAAAATCTGAA
This sequence comes from Micromys minutus, assembly GCF_963924665.1. NCBI lineage: Eukaryota > Metazoa > Chordata > Mammalia > Rodentia > Muridae > Micromys > Micromys minutus. Next base: position 33,493,980 of record NC_137974.1, read on the forward strand.
AAAAAGTACTGACAAAAATGTATAATTTTAAGCAAAAAATGTATAAAATCTGTACATTTATCTTTGTTTTGTAAAATAAAGTTGTTTAAAAAAAAGAATTTCATAAAGTCATTGTGTTTATCCACTCATCTACTGAAGGACATCTGGGTTCTTTCCAGCTTCTGGCTATTAAAATAGGGTTGCTATGAAAAAAAAAAAAAAAAAAAAAAAAACAAAAATAAAACTAACCTTTGGCTTATTTCAAACATGTGAAATTTTACTTTTGTAATTTCTACTGGCACTTACTATTATTTTATAATTAGAAGGAAGACTATTTTACTTTTTTAAGAACTACTCATCTAGTTATTTTAATTTATATACACATGTGTTTTTTAATGATATTGTAGGCTTATAATTCCTAAATTACATTACAGCTCATGAAACGCTGTTCCCAGATTTGCTTATAATGTTCCCTCTGCATTTCTTTATTCTGTCTGACTCAGACTAGGTCTATATATAGCAGTTACATTGATTAAATACATTTCTTTCGGTTTAGCTGATAGATTTATATGGCATTAAAATCCTCCTTTCAGAATGATACTAATAAATCTAAAATATCGCAATAAAGTTAAATAACTCTTTATAATCCCTAAATATTGAACACTTTGATGCCTTTACAAAATGCTTCAATGCTTTCAAATTGCCTTATGAAACAGGGAATGATTTAAAGGTATTGGAGCACTATATTTCTTTGGAATCTTTTAGCTTAGAATTGAATAGAGTACATTTTAGAATGTATACATTACTGAACAAGTACTATATTATAATCTATCATGTGGTCCTAGAGCCTAAGCAAATGCAAAGAATGAACAGGTCATTTAGCATACAAAAATACATGTTGTAACTTCTATATCATTCAGAAATAATGCCTAAAATAATTCTTGATAAAATCCCTTACTTCCATAATAAATACATTTCTATCAGGATACTTTAAATTGTTTTGTGTGTATATGGAAGATAATTTCTAATTATCCAGTAATATAAAAACCTACTTCAAGAAAAATCTTCATTTTCTTGGGAAATAGTAAATTCATTTCAAATAATTATGAGTCATGTGTTTGAATTTATCTTAAAATAAACGTTTCCCACTTTACTCTTACAAAAACATTTCAATTTTTATTTCTCAAGCAATAAAAGTATTGAGTCCTATTGTAAAAGAGATTTTACTCAATTTGAACAAGCACTATATCATTCCACAGATGTTAGATTTTATAAACTAACTTCATCAACTGAACAGAATTGCCTGTAGTAACAGAAAAATTTAATATTAAAGGATCATTTTGGGCCTGCAGAAGCTGAGCACCCAAGAGTGCCCTTACTCCAGACCCCACGGGTAAGACTCAAATTCCTCTTCACAGACTATCCAGGGGGAGACCATTGTAACTCTCAGGGTGCAGATATCATAGTGCTTCCTGGTGCCAGACACTTCTGGCCTCCATCTGTGCCCATACCTAGAGCCAGCCCAATGCCCCATGGACTCACAACCTTCCTGTAGAAAGCTGAGCACCTAGGAGTGCTATCACTGCTAAACTCACTGGTCCAAAAGCCCACAGGGGAGAAAACTCCAGTCAGAGACAACAAGATCAACCAACATCAAAGGTAAGGAGATGGGAACAAGCAAGCACAAGAACCTAAGCAACAGAAACCAAGGCAACCTGGCAACATTAGATCCCAGTTCTCTCAGCACAGCAAGTAAACATCAAACATACTAGAAAATCAGGATTTGGACTTCAGATTTTACCTCAAGATGATGATCGAGGACTTCTAGAAGCACATAAATAACTCCCTTAAAGGAATACGGGAGAGCCGTAGTAAATAAGTAGAAACCCTTAAAGAGTAAACACAATAATCACTTCAAGAGCTACAGGAAAACACAAAAAAATAGGTGGAGGAATTGAAAAAGAATACAGAATCTAAAAATGGAAATAGAAATAATAAAGGTATCACAAAAAGACACTACCCTGAAATTAAAATGCCTAGGAAAGAGATCAGGAACCATAGATGCAAGCATCACCAACAGAATACAAGAGATAGAAGAGAGGATCTCACAAGCAGATGATAGCATAGAAACAATGACACAATAATCAGATAAAATGCAAAAAGCACAAAACTCCTAACCAAAACCACCCAGGAAGTTTAGGACAACATGAGAGGACCAAATCTAAGGATAATAGGTTAGAAGAGAGTAAAGATCCCAAAATTAAAGTCACTGAAAATATCTTGAACAAAATTATAGAAGAAAACTTCCCTACCATAATGAAAGAGATGCCCATGAACATACAAGAAGCCTGCAGGACATCAAATAGATAGCATCAGAAATTTCTTCAGACATATAATTGTCAAAACAACAAAAATTCAAACAAAGACAGAATATTAAAATCATTAAGGGAAAAATGTCAAATGATAAATGAAGACAGACCAATCATAATTACACCAGACTTTTCTACAGAGACTATGAAAGTTAGAAGATTCTGGAAAGATATCATAAAGACCCTCAGAGAACAAAAGTAGCAGCACAGGTTACTATATTCAGAAAAACTCTCAATTAATATAGATGAAGAAATCAAGATATTTCAGGACAAAACCCAAATTCACACAATATCTTTTCACAAATCCAGCCCTACAAAGGATAATAGATAGAAAACTCCAACACAAGGAGAAAAACGACACCCTAGGAAAAGCAAGAAAATAATCCTTGTGCAACAAAACCAAAAGAAGAAAAGACCACATACAGAAGTCAACCTCTAACAATAAAAATAACAGGAAACAATAACCAGTATTCTTTAGTATCTCTTAATATCAATGGATTCAATTGCCCAGTAAAAATACATAGACTATCAGATTGGATGCATAAACAGGACACAACATTTTGCTGCATAAAGAAAACTTATCTCAGCAAAAGGACAAACACTATCTCAGAGGAAAGGCTGAGAAAAAGTTTCAAAGCAAGTAATCTGAAGAAACTAGCTAAACTATGCATTTTAATATTGAATAAAACAGATTTTCAACCAAAGGATGTCAAAAAAAAATAAGGAAAGATACTTTTTATTCAACACAGGAAAAAATTTTCAAGATGAACTCTCAATCCTGAACATCTATGCTCCAAATGCAAGACTACCCACATTCATAAAACATACTTTACTAACACTCAAAGCAAATATTTTACCACATACAATATTAGTGGGAGACTTCAACCTCCCACACTTATTAATAGACATATCAAGGAAGCAGAAACTAAATAGAGACTTTGAAAATAACAGAAGTATGAACCAAATGGATTTCACAGATATCTATAGAACATTTTGTCCTAAAACAAACAAAAAAAAAATACCTTCTTCTCAGCAGCTCATGATATCTTCTCCAAAATTGACCATGTAATTGATAAACAAACATACCTCAACAGATACAGAACAATTGATCCTATGCATCCTATAAGATAATCATGGAAAAATGCTGATCTTTAATAATAACAAATATAACTACAAGCCCACATACACATGCAACCTGAACAATGCTCTATTTAATGATAACTTAGTCACTGAAGACATAAAGAAAAAAATTAAAGACATTTTTAGAGTATAAAGAAAATTGAGGCACAATATAATCAAACTTATGAAACACAATGAAAGCAGTGCTCAGAGGAAAACTCACAGCTCTGGCTGTGACAAAAAAGAAACTGAAGGGTTCAAGGATCATTCGCTGACAGTACACTTGAAAACTCTAGAAAAAAAAAAGAAGCAAAAGTATCTATAAGGAGTAGAAGAAAGGAAATAATCAAACTCAAGTAGAAATCAAATTAAATCATCCAAGTAGAAACATAAAGAACTATATAAGGAATCAACAAAACCAGAAATAGGGTCTTTCAGAAAATCAACAAGACTGATACACCCTTAAACAGATTAACTAGAGGGAAAAGAGAGTATACAAATTAACATAATCAGAAATGAAAAAGGAAACATAACAACAAAACCTGAGGAAATTTAAGAAAACGTCTGCGGAAATCACTATCCCTGACCTCAAGCTATATTACAAGGAAATTGTGCTAAAAACTGCATGATACTGGTACAGAAATAGGCACGTGGATCAATGGAATAGAATAGAAGATCCAGAAATGAGCCCTCACGTATATGGTCACCTGATTTTTGACAAAGGAGCTGTAAACATTCAATGGAAAAAGGACAGCCTATTCACCAAATGGTGTTGGTCCAACTGACACTCAGCATGCAGAAGAATGAAAATAGACCCTTTCTTATATCCTTGTAAAATCTCAAGTATAAGTGGATCAAAGATCTTCAAATTAAACCAGATACACTGAAACTATTAGAAGAGAAAGTAAGGAAAACCTTAGAACACATAGGCACAGGAGAAAATTTTCTGAACAAAACACCAATGGCTCAAGCTTTGCGGTCAAAGATTAACAAATGGGACTTAATGAGATTGCAAAGTTTCTGTAAGGCTAATGACATTGTCAAGAAAGCAAAAGGGCAGACAACAGAATGGGAAAAGATCTTTACCAACTTCACATCAGATAGAGGCCTAATATACAAGGTATACAAAGAACTCAAAAAGCTAGACAACAGATAATCAAACAACCCTATTAAAAAATGGGGTACAGAGCTAAACAAAATGTTCTCAATTGAGGAATATTGAATGGATGAGAAACATCTAAGGAAGTGCTCCACATCCTTACCCATCAGGGAAATGCAAATCAAAACAACGCTGAGATTCCACATCACACCAGTCAGATTGGCCAAGATCCAAAACTCAGATGACAGCAGATGCTGGCGAGGTTGTGGAGAAATAAGAACACTTCTCCACTGTTGGTGGGGTTATAAACTGATACAACCACTCTGGAAATCAGTCTGGCGATTCCTTAGAAAATTGGACATAGTACTACCTGAAGACCCAGCTATTCCACTTCTGGGCATATACCCCAGAGACACTCCAATATACAACAAAAATACATGCACCACCATGTTCATAGCAGCTCTATTCATAATAGCCAGAAGCTGGAAAGAACCCAGATGTTCTTCAGTAGGTAAATGGAATCAAAAATTGTGGTACATTTACATGATGGAATACTACTCAGCCATCAGAAACAATGACTTAACCAAATTCTTAAGAAAATGTTTGCATGTAGAGAATAGCATCCTGAGTGAGATAAACCAGTCACAAAAGAACAGATATAATATGCAGTCACTGATAGTGGGATGTTATCCCCAGAAGCTCAGAATGCCACAGAAACAGCTCACAGACTGTGTGAAGTTCAGGGAAAAAAAAAAAGAAAGAAAGAAAAAGAAATCTTTAGGTCATACTACAAAAGCCTATACTCATATGAAATTTCAAAATCTGGGGAAATAAACAATTTTCTAGACAGATGCCAGAAACTAAACTTAAATCAGGATCAAATAAGACATTTAAAAAGTGTCATTAACCCAAAATAAATAGAAGTGATCAACAAAAGTCTCTAAAAAAAAAACAAAAACAAAAACAAAAACAAAAAAAAATAAGGCCCAGAACCAGGTGGGTTTTGCAGAATTCTAAATTCTATTAGACCTTCATAGAAGACCTAAAACCAACACTCTTCAAACTATTCCACAAAATAGAAGCAGATGAACACCACAAAATTCATTCTTCAAATCCACAATTATGCTCATTTCTAAACCACATAAATACCCTGTAAAGAAAGAGACCTTTAAACCAATTTCCCTCATGAACATCAATGCAAAAGTATTTAATAAAATTCCTGCAAACTGAATCTAAAAACACATCAAAACAAACATGCCCCATGATTAAGTAAGCTTCATCCTAGTGTTGCAGGGATGGTTCAATATATAGAAATCCATCAAAATAATCAACTATATAAATAATCTCAAAGAAAAAAATACACAATCATTTCATTAGATTCTGAGGAAGCATTTGACAACATTCAATACCCTTTCATATTAAAAGTCATGGAAAGATCATGAAGTCAAGGGCCATCCCTAAACATAGTAAAAGAAATATACAGCAAACCAGTAGCCAACATCAAACTAAATGGTGAGAAACTTGAAGCAATCCCACTAAAATCAGGGACTAGACAAGGCTGCCTACACTCTCCTGACCTATTCAAAATTGTACTGGAAGTACTAACCAAAGTAATTAGACAGCAAAATAATGTCAATGGAATAATAATTGTAAAGGAAGAAGTCAAATAACACTACCTGCAGATTATATGATAGTATACTTAAATGACCCCATAAAAGGCAACAGAGAACTCTTACAGTTGATAAACTAAACAACTTCATTAAAGTGGCAGGATATCAAATTAACTCAATCAAATCAATAGCCTTTCTTTACTCAAAGGATAAACAGACTGAGAAAGAAATTAAGGAAAAAGAGAAGTTCAGAGTAGTCACATTCCATGGTAATGGATAGTCATGATTAATATAGTAAATATTGCCATCTTGCTAAAAGCAATCTACAGACTCAATGCACTCCCCTTCCAAATTCTAGCTCAATTCTTTATAGATTTAGGAAGATTAATTTTCAAATTTACTTGGAATAACAACAACAATGACAACAAGCAAAACTATTCTCAATAATAAAAGAACTTCTGGGGGAATCACCATCCCTGACCTCAAGCTGTATTACAGATAAATTGTGGTAAAAACTGCATAATATTGGTACAGAGATAGGTAGATAAATGGAATAGAATTGAAGACCCAGAAATGAGCTGAGGAACCTAGGGTCACTTGATCTTTGTCAAAGAAACTAAAAACATTTAATGGAAAAAAGTCAGCAACTTCAATATATAGTGCTGGTTCAAAGGGCAGTCAGCATGTAGGATGCAAATCAATCTACTTTTATCTCTTTTTACATAGCTCAAGTCCAAGGAGATCAAAGATCACCACATAAAACTAGGTATACTGAAACTAATAGAAAAGTAAATAGGAAACTGCTTAGAACACATAAGTACAGGGGAAAATTTTCTGAGCAGCATACCAATGGCTTATTTTCTAAGATCAATAATAGACAAATGGGACCTTATAAAATTTCAAAGCTTCTGTAAGACAAAAACACTGTCAATAGGACAAAATGACAACCAACAGATTCATAAATGATCCTCACCAATCCTACATCTGATAGAGGCCTAATATTTAACATATACAAAGATTTCGAGAAGTTAGACTCAAAACAGCTCTGAGGTTTCACTCACACCAGTTAGAATAACTAAAATAAAAAAATCAGGTGAGGGAAGATTCTGGCCAGAATGTGGAGAAAGAGAAACACTTCTCTATTATTGGTGGGATTTCAAGCTTTACAACTACTCTGGAAATCAGTCTGGTGGTTCCTCAAAAAACTGGACATAGTACTACCTGAAGACCCAGCTATACCACTCCTAAGCATATATCCAAAAGAGGCTAAAATATCTAACAAGGACACATTTTCCACCATGTTCATAGCAGCCTTTTTAACATAGCCAGATCCTGGATAGAACCCAGATGTCCTTCGATAGAGGAATGGATACAGAAATTGTGGTACATTTACACAATGGAGTACTATTAAAAACAGTGACTTCATGAAATCCTTAGGCAAATGAATGGAACTTATAGGTATCATCCTGAATGAGGTAACCCAGTCACAAAAGAACACACATGTTATGCACTCACTGATATGTGGATACTAGCCAAAAAAATCTCAGAATACCCAAGAAACAATTCAGTGGCCTTATGAAGCTCAAAAACATGGAAGGCCAGAATGTGGATGCATCAGTCTTTCTTTAAAGAGATCACAAAATACTCACAGGAGGAAATGTAGAGAAAAATAGAGGTGAAGGATTGGAGAAAAGATCATCTAGAGATGGCTTTACCTGGGTATCCACCCCATATGCAACCACCAAACCTAGTCACTACTGCTGATGCCAAGAAGTGCTTACTGACAGAAGCCTGATATGGGTGACTCTTCAAATGATCTGCCAGACCCATACTAATACAGATTGAGAGGCTTTTATTAGAGTGAACAGGGGAACCCAGTGCAGGAACTAGAAAATTACTGACAGAGCTGACAGGAATTGCAACCCCAATGGGAAGAACATTATCAACCAACTAAACCCTCCAGAGCTCTTAGGAACTAAAACACCAACCTATGAGTACACATAAAGAGACCCGTGGCTCCAGATGCATATGTAGCAGAGGATAGCGTTGCCTGGTATTAATGGGATGAGAGGCCTTTGTTTTAGTGAAGACTAGTGTTCCCAGTGTAGGGGAAAGCTAATGCACTGAATTGGGATTGGGTGGTCCTCATAGATGCAAGGGGAATAGGGTGGGGGGGGAAGAGGATAACATTTTATATGTAAATACAGAAAATATCTAATAAAATAATAGCAAGAAAAGCCTAAAACAAAAACAACAAGCAAAAAACCCATCATTTTAGAGATATTTTATACTCTCCTGAAATTTATTTATGATATTATAATATCCATTTTGAATTTTTCACATTACTTTGTACAATTCAGCGTTCATTTACAAAGTCAAACTGATTTGAAAAAATAAAAGCATGTAAGGTTTCAGATGTCAGTTAATGTACCATGTTTGCTGTCTATCCCTGTTTTAATATTCTGCATAAAATTTAAAAAATATATAAAAAGTATAAAATATAAAAATGATGGCAAAACAGTTATTAATCCTCCAATTTCTGCAATGGGATTCTCACCATAACGGGAAGGTGTAAAATAATAGAGCTTGTTCTGAACATGATCAGAAACTATTTTACTTTAAGTGTCTATAACCTGCCATGCTCCATTATTTGTGAAAAGGAGTATAGAATTTTCATACATAATATTTGGAAAACATACCTCTTATAATTTGTATTTTGGGGAAGGCAGAGGAAACTCATCCATATGCAGTGGGAGTCTATGGATATATTTTGATCCTGGAAATAGTTCTTCTTCATGGTAATGAATAGCAAAGTCTCAGAAGAACAATTGTGCAGGAGAGGAAGAACTTACCTAAAGGTGACAGTGTTCTTAATATAAGAATTCCAGGGCTGAAGAGATGGCTTGGCGGTTAAGAGCACTGACTGCTCTTGCAGACTTCCTGAGTTTAAATCCCAACAACCACATGGTAGCTCACAATCATCTGTAATGTGATCTGATGCTCTCCTCTAGTGTGTCTGACATCTACAGTATATATATATATATATATATATATATATATATATATATATATATATATATATATACTGTATATAATATTATATAATATATATATATTATATATATATTATATATATATAATATATATATATAATAAATCTTTCAAAATTAAAAACTCATTTAGAAAAATGTTAAAAAAAGAATTCCAAAAGTAGCAAATATGTTAGCATGAATAAATACATTAAGATTGTCAAGTATAATGATTCATGGCTGAAATCTCACTGCTTAGTAGAGTGGGACAGGATGAGTTTGATATCTGAGACTACTTTAGTTACTTTACTGTTTAGGTTTTTTCAACTTGAAACAAGGTAATGTTAGGAGGGAGGAGGACACTCAATAGAATAAAACGTCTCCATTAGATTCCTATGAGCAGCTATATTGGAGTTTTTTTTAACTATTAAAGATTAACATTGAAGTATACAGCCTTTTAGAGTCTGTGAAATCTATAAGCTGGAGGTTCTAGGTGTCATATAAAAAATAAAAAAAAAAAAATAAAAGTAGGCAATGCATTTTTAGGGTAGGAAGCAATTATTCAAAATTTTCTATGGTTTCTACTCCAGTTCCTACTTTCAGTTTTCTGATTTGAGTTCTTGCCCTGATTTGCTTTCATAACAGACAGTGATATGGAATTGTTAAAAAAAATATTTCCTGAGTTGTTTTTGGTCATGGTGAATTTTCATGGCTATAGAGAAGTAACTAGTATATCTGTATAATAAGAATCAAACAAAACAAACATCACAGAGGAGTACTCTACTCCTCCTTATATTTTGAAAGAAAAGAAAAAAATGAGTACTATCTCAATAATGTAAGTCTCAGGAAGGATCTCTGAAGAGGCTGTGTAAAGATTGTAAAGCACAGAACCAGAAAATAAACTGTTCTAGGAAACAAGTTTGTTCCTCCTAGAAATGAAAAGGAAAAATCAGATATCTTTTTTTTTTTTTTTTTTAAAGAGGCTATAAATTTAAGATTCTTTCAAATCATTAAGTAAGATTTTGGGTTCATGACAGTGAATGGATGGAGGGAAAAGAAGAGAAAAATGATCAAACTCTATTCTAATTGTTGAAGATTTTTATAACCACAAGAAGAGAAACAGTTGACATTCATGTATTTGCACTTCTGCTTAAAAATAAATATTTTTATGTGTACAAGTGTATAATTTTAGTCAGTAGAAAATTAGATAGTTCCCTTATATGAACACACATTTTTATTGGTTAGTTTATTTATTTACATTTTAAATGTTATCCTCTTTGCTGTCTGCCCCTCTGGAAACCCTATCCTATTCTCCTTCCCCCTAGGTTCTATAAAGTTTCTCCTCTAACCACCCAACCACTCCTACTTCACAGTCCTAGCATTTTGCCATATTGGGGCATGGAGCCTTCAGAGGACCAAGGGCTTCTCCTCATGTTGATGTCCAATAAGCTACATGTGCTGCTCGAGCCATGGGTTGCTCCATGTGTATTCTTTGGTTTGTGGTTTAGTCCCTGTGAGCTCTGCAGCGGGGGAGGGTAGGAGTCTGGCTGGTTGATATTATATTTCTTCCTATGGGTTGCAAACCCCTTCAGCTCCTTCAGACGTTTCTGTAACTCCTCTTTTGGAGACACATTTCTCAGTCCAATGGTTGGCTGTGAACATCCACCTCTGTGTTTGTCAGACTTTGACAGAGCCTCTCAGGAGACAGCTATATCAGGTTCAGTTTCATTTCTAAAATATTACATTTGACTTTCAAATTTCAGAAATAATAGAGATTTAAGAATAATTCCTGTATATTGTTGAAATTTTTCATAATTTATTCATTTTTATTCACTTTACATCCTGAATGTAATCCCTGCTTCATCCTCAGAGAAGTGTTACCCCATGTGGGTACCACTTCTCACTGGGACATCTGGTCCTAGCAAATTTAGGTACCAACTCTCCTGCTGAGGCCCAATCAGTCAGTCTAGCTAGGGGAAGGGGATTCAAAGGCAAGAAACAGAGTCAGAGACACCCTCCAATCATTAGGGACCAAGATGAAGAACAAACTGTGTACCTGTGACATATGTGTAGGGGACCTAGGTCCAGCCAGTGCATGTGCTTTGACTGGTAATTCAGTCTCTCTGCCACTCTCCCTCACCCCAATACCAGTATTAGCTGAGTCTGTAGATCTTCTTTTGGCATCCTTCACCCCTCTAGTTCACTCAGTTCTATCTTTGACTTCCACAAGACCCCCTGAACTCCACCTGATGCTTGGTTGTGGGTCTCTGTTTCCATCCAGTGTTGGATCAAACCTGTTTTTACACTGGTGATTATCTTCTGATTCTTGTACAAACACATATGACTTTGTTGATCAAATATTGGAAAAGAAACACAAGCACCTATTTGCATCTTTTGAAACTCCCTTTTTCTACTTTTGATATAAGTCTAAAGCTGTGTTTAAGTGTTGATAAATATTCTTGTTATTTCCTATTTTGTATTACATTCAATTTAAAACACATTTTCTGTTATCAAGGGGTCATTCTGAAAGACAATAAAATGAGAATGTTGATTGCTTAGTGGCATATGTAAACTTCAAATATTAATTTTAATTCATGAGTTAACATTATGACATAATTAGAATTCTCTAATAACCCAAGAAGAGAGTGAAATTGTAAATACAGCTTGGGTCTGTTGACCAATTACTAGTTTTGCATTTTCACAGGGAAAGAAGTACCCTGAAACTATCTAATTGTACAATGCCAAAGCAGAATACTATGGAACAAAAAGGAGCTTTTGTGTAGTGATGAAAAGCATTAAAGCTTCTTCCTTAATTGTGATAATTTGGGACAAATTAGGGAGTTTTTCAGTGAGCAATAGCCTAGTCACACACCCCTAAGTGTTCTTAGTCAATGTGCAGAATCACATGCTGAGCAGGACTCTGAAACCTGAGAGCATTTACTAAAGACAAGGTCAACATAGAAAGGCAAGGTTTTATTTTCTTTATACTTCTCCTTTTGTGTATTTTTGGGTGAGAATTTTTTTTAAAAATAAAAACTGCCTAATTAACCCATGATATGTATCATTACAATTTATTCTTGTTTGTATTTTTCTAATTCTTTCCAGAATGCTTAGGTTTACCCTTGTCAGTAGTGTAATTTTAATTGGAATTTTTGTGTAAAAGCATGCTGCCTTATGACACCATTACAGTTAGCATCATTTTGCTGTCCAGAATCTGTATAAATATGATTGTCTGGCTTCCACTTCAACTTAGACATAGCATCACTAAGGGTTCTTGTGTTTGGTGATCCCTTGATTCATATTCTGCACGTTTATGTGGGACAACAAGCATTTGATGCTGTTACTCACTAGAGTTCAGCAAAAGATCAAGGAAGGAAGCATGAGAATTGCAATTGATACTGCAAATCCAGGTCAAGCAGCAGAAAATTACAGAAAACAGACTTCTCTTAAAGACAGCTTTTGTTAAAGTAAATATACTCAGATTCTTTTAGAGACACATATTCCTATGAAATCATTTAAAAAACAAAATCAAACAGATTCTGCTCCCAAAAAAACAAAACAAAACAAACAAGTTAAGCAATCTTTGTGTTCTTTTTAGTTAATTAAATTTCTTCTAAGATGATTATCCATATATTTCCATGGTGTACATTATGATTACTCTCACACCCATCCTCTTCTCTTACTTTCTTCCCATACTGAGCCTCCATATAAAGTCACTTTTCTACATTTATATTGGTTGATTTTTCTTTGTCTTTTGTTTGGTGACTCACGGACTTTAAAATGGAAAATATGAATAACCAGCATTGTGGAGGTGCCCACTGGTAGGTATATAGTCGGTTCTTTGCTAAGCCTTGAGATCAATGCTGGAAAAAAAAATAACGCTTCTTCCCCAAGAATCCACAAATAACCAATAGTACCTCCAAAAGACAGGAAATTGCACACATCCATCTTTCATCCATAAGTGACTATTGACAGGTCCTTTACCTTGAGGCTTACTTCAGGCAACACAGCTGCTGTGAATTCAAGATGGCAATGACATTTGTGGCCAGAAATACCATTTTTAAACTATCACTGCAATTTATACTCTTTTGGCAACTTCTTCTGTAATGTTACCTGAGACACAGTAATGCTATGCATGTCTGCTTTAGAGCTGACCATGTAACCTAGACAGTTTCCAATTTGTGTGGTGACATTCAGGAAGAAACCCAAAACTTCATTAATGCTAGGTAAACATTTAGCTACATGAGCCACACCTCATAGCTGTGATGGCTTCTTGTATTCTGCATTGTTGGAGTAATATTTTTGTATTCTTTGTGAAGATGTATTTCCTTTTTTACCTACCCAAGGTACAATCTGATTGATTAAAATGAATAGGCTAATGACTATAGCAAAAGGAAAGGTATTAAGGGTAGGCATCTAGCTTAGAGAAGGAGTTGTGCAGGGAATTTTCTTGTGAGAGGTGGAGGAAGCTAGGCTTATAGAATTAAAAAGAGGTAACCAGCCTCATGGCAGAACTTAGATTAGTATAAATGGAATAATAAGTAAGAGCTAATTAGGAACAAGCCTAGCTTAGGGGATAAGCATTTATTAATAAAAATAAGTCTGTGTCACTATTCAAAACAAAGGTGGGTTATACTGTATACCTTGGAAAGTTTATAACATGTTTGCTAAACACACTTATAAAGATAAAAACAATGCAAATAAATTATTTTCAGACATAAAAAAACAGGGAAATAATTAAAACTCATGAGAGAATATAGACTTAAAGAAAGTAATGTTCAAAGAAGATAAATTTATATTTAACCAGTGTCTGGAATGGCTCAAGTCAGTTTGTGTTTAAAAGAACAATTCTTCAAGGTATCTGCAATTTGAAATTTTTTTCATTGAAATATATTTTTATACAATTTTCTTCTCTCTTTACAGATCTTTCCTGCATCAGCATTCCTCGGCTTCAAGACTTACTACAGTAAATTTTCAAAGACACAGCAGGAAGAAAAAGAGAGAGAGAGAGGTGAGAGAGAGAGAGAGAGAGAGAGAGAGAGAGAGAGAGAGAGAGAGAGAGAGAGAGAGAGAGAGAGAGAGAGAGGAAGAAAAGGGAGAAAGTAGGGAGCAAGGGAGGAAAGGAGGGAGGAAAGGGAAAAGAAGAGAAGGGAATGGAAGTGAATGAAAGGGAAGGAAGGAAGGAAAAACAGACTGAAGGAAGGAAGGGAGAAAAGATACAAGCAATGTCTTTCTATATCTTGACTTGTTTAATTTTCTCAAAATGATTATATTGTTTCCTCTTCTAAGTAGGACTGAAGAATCTACTCTTTGGTCTTCCTTATTCTTCAGCATCATGTTGTTTGTGAGTTGTATTGTGGATATTCCAAGATCTTTGCCTAATATCCACTTATCAGTGAGTACATACCATACCTGTTCTTTTGTGAAAGTTATCTCACTCAGGATGATGATATTTTCTAATTCCATCTATTTCCCTATGAATTTCATGAAATCACTTTTTTTAATAGCTGAGTAGTATTCTATTGTCCAGATATACCATTTTCTGAAAATCAAGTCTATACATAGTCATTTTCTGGAAATTAAATGAGTCAAGAGATAGAGAGCTTTTATTATAAACACTAGGTTTATACAAAAATACAACAGCCAAAACAAACACAGCAGCAAGAAGAAATGAAAGATGACTCTACCCTATTGCTTTATTCCTGAAATCTCTGTTATCAGGAAGATGAGCTAAAACTGTCCGACAAACCAAAAGGAGTTCAAACACAAAAATATATTAGACAGACAGACAGACAGACAGACAGATAGGTAGATAGGTAGGTAGGTATGTAGGTAGATTGACAGATGAATGGGTAGATGATAGAGAACAGTAGACATCTAGATAGGTAATGAGAGATATTTTCAGAAAACTCAAATATCAATAAATGAATATAATTTTAATAATATTCCTTTTACTTTTACCTAAATTGAAAGTTGTTATAAAAACTTTAAGAGAAAAAGTAATTGGTAAATCCTTCTTTCCTCATTTTTTAATTGGATTTTTTTTTTACTTATATATCAAATGTTATCCCCTTTTCTGGTTTTCCCTTTGGAATCCCCCTATCCCATTTTCTTCAACCTGCCTCTATGAGGGTGTTCCCAGACAAAGTATTTAATAAGGTGATAACACAAAACTTTCTTAGTTTTACCCAGAATTCTTAATTTTCACAGCTAAAGATTTTATTCACCAGGTATCTTTTCCATATTTCAGCTATATTTTATCATTTATTTTTCATTGATCATTTCTCTCATTCTGAATGTACTTAAAGGGTCACTTCATCTTCCAGAAATGGTTAGATCACAGGTAATCTCTATTCTTCCTGCTTACTGTTTCTCATTTTTCCCACTGATGTTAATGCCCATGTACAAGTCCTATCTTTCCACAAATACTGAAAATCACTGCACCTTATGATATTTGATCTTTTTATAACTAATCAAAATTAGACAAACTTCATGCTTACTGGAGATTTACTTGAGATTTTATTTCAATGCTTCATTATGTGGGATATAGTTTTAAAATATGATCCAGATTTCCATAAGGAAAAAAAAAATCAGATTATTAAGGAGTCAAGTTAAACATGTAAATTCTATAACCAAGGAATTTAAATTTATATTATCCTAAAATTTCAAAATTTCAAAAGTCATCTGATAATTTTCCAAAGTAAACCAGTACCACCTATCAAGTAGAGAAAGCTTGCATTCAAATTTATATTGCCTCTATTTTAAATTTATAGTTTTAATGCATTTAATATATACATATGTAATATATTTGATATATATATATTAAAGTAATTAAAAAGTATAACTGATGTATACTTTTTAACAATAATTTTTGTGGTCTTTTAATTTCCTTTCTGATCATGTACTCTATATAAACATACAAGGTTGTTAATACCCATTATGAAAAGTTAAAACATTCTGGGGCCTATATTATGGTCTCATTTTATTTATTGATAAAGACATAAACAATATTTCAGAACAATTAGAGCCAGAATCACATTCCTTCCATTTGATGCTTTTATCAAATTACAAAAATCCAGGACATAATTATGTACAATTTGATTATTTTTATAGTAAAAATGGTAAAATAAGTACTTAATATTGTTTTTAAAACAAATATATGCATTTAAATTATAAATGTTCAGTTTTTTATTTGTAATGGCTTAATATGCCACTACTAATATATGGATGATTCAAAGCCAAAAATATCCACTAAACAACATATATCTAATATTGCATATTCATGTGTTCATTGATTAACAACTTGCTATGTAAAGCTGTCTTTGGGAGCTATGGTGAGTTTGGTTAGTTGATACTTCTGTTCTTCCCATAAGGTAGCAGACCCAGTTAGTTCCTTTAGTCCTTTCTCTAGCTCCTTCTGCATTATCAGTGCTCCTGATAGAATATGAAAAAAAAAACAAGAAATTCCTTAAGAATTATGTTTTTAAAATTATCAGTATCGTTATTTTAATCATTTTTTTACAGTCCTAACTTAATCCCATTCCTGTTCCACATCTCATACCTTCTCCCCTTGTCTCCAAGAGGAAATCCCCACTCTTACCCCAGTATACCTGATAACCCTGGGTCCGGAAATCTCCTGAGAGTTAGTTATATCTTCTCTCACTGAGCTCAGATGAGGCATTCTTCTGTTGTGTATGTATTGGGAGCATCATTTCAGCTGGTATATGCTTCCCGGTTGGTGGTTCAGTGTTTGAAAGATCCTGGGGAGCAGGTTAGTTGAGACTGCTGGTCTTCCTTATAGTGTCAACATCCTCCTCAATTTCTTCCAGCTTTTTTAGTGTTTCAACCACAAGGGTCACCAGCTTCTGTCCATTTGTTGGGTGTAAATATCTGACTCCTTTAGCCACTTGTGCCATTTGAAGACTACTCATAATAGGCTCTTCTTTTGTGAACATACCATAGCCTCAGTAACAGTGTCAGCCCTTGAAGCCTCCCCTTGAACTAGATCCTAAGTGGGCCTGACACTGGACTTCTTTTTTATCAGGTTAGTTTCCTTATTTGTTCCTGCAGTTCTTTCAGACATGAACAACTATGGATCAGGGATTTTGACTGTGGTAGTTCAACCCCAAACCCTCCACTTGATGCCCTCTCTGTCTTTCTGCTGAAGGTGGGCTCTACAAGTTCCCTCTCCTCACTGTAGGCAGTTGATCTAGGGTCTTTCTCTTTGAGTCTTGAGAGTGTCAAATCTTCCCAGTCTCTCATACATTCTGGAGACTTCTCCCAACCTTCAATTTCCTGATGTTGCCTCTTTCTATTCTTTCTGCTGGCCCTCAGGACTTCAGTCATGTGCCCCCCCCCCACCAATACCTGATCATGTTACCCTCTTCCTCTTCCTGTCACACTTGCCATCTAAGTACATTCCTCCCTTCCAGCTCTTGTGATTGCTATCTTCTACCGCCCAAGTGGGATTCAGGCATCCTCACTTGGGCCCTTCAGCGTGTTAGCCTCCTTGAGTTCTGTGGATTGTATCCTGGTATTCTGTACTTTTTGGCTAATATCCACTTAATAGTGAATACATACCATGTATATTCTTTTGGGTTTGAGTTACTCCATCAGGGTGATATTTCCTAGTTCCATTAATTTGCCTGAAAAACTCATGATATCTTAGTTTTTACTAGCTGAGTAGTGTTCCATTGCATAAATGAAGAACATTTTCTGTATTCATTCTTCTGTTTTAAGATATCTGCATTGTTTCTAGCTTCTGGCTATTATAAACAAGGATGCTGTGTGCATATTACAACACATGACCCTGTGGCATGATGGGTTATCTTTTGGGTATATGACCAAGAGTATTATAGTTGAGTCTTCTGATAGATCTATTTTCAATTTTCTAAGTCAATCTAGACAAATATATATTATAAATCATAGAAATTAATTATACATAATACAAAGCCTATTTGTTTCTTTTAAATTTGTTCTGGACCTAGGACTCTCTCTGTATATACAGAAGAAATGCACCTTGATCTTCATGTTGGTTCAGAACAACTGGAATGAGACTATCGCAAGAGCTGTTCCTTGTAATTGTGATATGTTCTTCTACTTGGGCTGCCTTGTCTGGCCTCATTGAAAGAAGATGTGCCAGGGTGAGGGGAATACCCAAGGGGGACTCACCTGCTCTGAGAAGGGGGGGAAGCTTCATTGGAGGGGGTGACCAGGATGGAACACAATGACTGAGAAGTAAAGTGAATAATTAAAACATAATTCAATAAAAATATTTCAATTCTACTCTTTTGATAAAATTATTCTCAGAATGCAAATGGAACATTATGTGCTTACTTGATAAAATCGTTAAAAGCTGAGAGTAATTCAAACATTATTTATCATGGTTACAAGTGTTCACTGAAATATTAAATTGCTTATACATGTTTTTCATGTTCCAAGGTGAACCCTCATCACTATGAGTAATTGCACTCTTTTGGGTAATGTCTGTCTTATAAGTTTCTACCACGAATTGGTTCTAGGTATAACTACAGTATTTCTTAAGCAGTTTGAGTGTCTTTAAAAGAACATTGGAAAAGTTGACCTTAACTGTAATAATTTCTTAATTTTTGTCATTAATATACAGGGAAATGAAATTCATTCACTTTTAATGAATGACACACTATTTTCTTTGTGGTTCCCGTAATTTTGCTAAATTGATGTAATGAGTAGGAAATGTTAAAACTTATGAATAAGTGAAACCTAAAAATGCTCAGTGCATGTATGCACCATATCAACCTAAGTTTTATAAAATTAATCAATATAATAATTAAATAACAATCAATATGATAATAAATTTGACCATGGTAAGAAGAAAGATAAATTTCTAAAACACATACAGTCAAAGAAAAATCTTTAAAAATTACAATATTTGGAGGCACATATAATGTAGATGCAGATTTAAAAAAATGTGATTCTAATATTCTCTAATGGATTAATGATTTGAGAACTATGATTCAGCCCAATCTTACAACAGTGCAATATTACTCATATAATAATGCATAAGGTGTAATATTTAAAACATTTAAATAATCTTAAACTAACTGGAAATAAAGAATTATTTAAAGCATTTGAATATGGTATTATATATTATGTGTTCTTATCTTCAGTGGTGTCTAAACACTATCGTCTATGTATGATACAAGTTAATCGCCCATTTTTTTCTTCCATGATAGTTCAGGTTTATCAATAGCAAATATAAATGGCTCTTCAGTTTTGACACAGTGCCAGTTTTGACCTGTTGGTATTTTAATTTGTCTTATTGCCATTATCTAATCATGCATTTTATCTTAGGCTTTTTCTAATGGCATATTCATATTGGATATTCTTTAGTTTCTTGTGAATGGACTGCTTCTAGCACATCACCACATTTATTTTCAATGTGCTAATAGCTCAAATATTCTCTAGTTAGAGTGTTAAATGTATAAAAACTTTACCAAGAGAATTAGACAAGAGAAAAATGATCACTTATTGTGCATAGAAACTCATTACAAGTTCTGTAGTTATCATATCAAAGAAACATTTACAATACATTTAAAGTATTCACTTGTGAATAGCTCAGTGATCATTTGCACAAAATATCCAATTTTAGAAATACCATTCCTTATATAAAATATAATGAGGATGTGACAGAATGAATGCAATAATCTAGGTCATTCCAGGTAGCTTTTAAGATAGCAACTAGATGGGAATTTTTTTATATCACTTCTTGGAAACTATTAAACACATCTTAAAATGCAAAGCTTTTTCTTTGAATATAGTGTTCTAGTAGTATGAGTTCTATTATTCATGAAATTTTCTGAAAGGAAAAATTTAGAAATAACACATTTCAACTCTTCAGAGTGAGCCTAAAATTAGCCCAGTGCATTCTAGAAGTAGAGCAAAACTGAAGATAAATACAGTGTTGGGATAAAATAAAACTGTTAACAATGCCTGTAATGAAAGATAAAATTACACTCAGGGACTGGGGGCTGGGTGAAGAAGCATGGAAATGAAAACTCTAAATTTATAGGAGAAAAAAATAGCTAGATTATTGACCCAGAAGAGCTAAACACTAAATATATTCTTTCATTCACAATATAGAAACATTCAGTTAAAGGAATTGCAGTCCAATCGTCCTTTTTCACAGACTCTCCAAAGGAGAAAACAAAACTGCTTGGTTGCTTAAAACAATCATTTAAAGACAAAATGATTAGCATAGTGTAGCCTTCTAGAAGAAGTCACTCATGACAAGGGGACACTGACATGGATGGGAATATGATGCTGACAGTCTCAGTGTCACATTTTGGCTCCCATTATTATGATTACTAGCATTATGTAATGGGTATGTTGGTTCAGTTAGCGTGTTGAGATTTACATAGTTTCCTTTGATGCTCAATTAGCTCATTAGACAGTCCTAGTATATTATACAGATTTAGCAAGTGGTACTTAAAGCTATTTATTAAACACACTGCTGCAACAGCTTTAGCTCTGTATTCTGTTCCCTGGTGAATAACCAGGCACTTTTCTTTGACTTAATGTTGGACCCAGGGTGACTTTTAATCATTGTACCCTTTTGATCCTCCTTTGCCTTAAGGAATTTTTGTGATGACATTTTACTCATAGAAATAAACAGTATATTATAAAATAACCTAAAGTTCTAAAACACCCTAATCCTGTCTCCGAACTAACACAAGCTCTTATGAACTTTGCCTAAAAATAATGCTGTATTCTCAGTCTGAGACAGATACTTTCAGATAGTCTAACAAATTCCATGTTCCAAGTTGCATTTGAAAGAAAATGCTGGATGTAATTTTTTTTGTAAATTCTGTGATGTTTTCTCATTTTGTAACACTACTCAGGAATTAAAATATCCATATTCCATGTTACTTTGTACCAAGTGCATATACTGGCTTTTCTAATTAAATGTTCGCATGGGAAGGGCTGCATCTTCAACTTATTGTAGAAATAATAAATCAGATTGAGTACTGCAATCCTGGAGGTTTTTCCAGATTTCTCACTTTTACAAACTTCTCAGTAATGCACAAACACATGTTTGTTTAGTACTGGAAGTGGCAAAGACAGATGTATCTTTTGGAAAGTGGTAGATCAATGAAAATGATATGGATGATACATGTATCACATGCTGCTCCAAATTAAGTCAACCACTGCCACTGGCCTTGAGTAAACTGGTGCTTATAAATGTCTATTTTATTTTGCTTTGTTTTTATTAAGAATTAAGATCAGGGAAAGCTTTTGCATAGCAGAAATTCTATATATTTTCATATGGCAATTTTTGGGTTATCACAAATATTCCTCTGTTGTCTCACTTTGTCTCTGTCTCTCTCTCTCTCTCCCTCCCTCCCACCCCCTTCCTCCTTTTTTCATCCTTCCCTCTCTCCTCTCTCCTATTCTCTCTCTCTCTCTCTCTCTCTCTCTCTCTCTCTCTCTCTCTCTCTCTCTCTCTCTCTCTCTCTCTTTCTCTCTGATTTAGAAGCTATTAGGTATAATGCATATCTTGAGAATGTGTGAAAAGTGTTGTGAATAGAGGCCTACAATTACAGGGAGCTCCTGTGCACTCCATGATTTTCATAAAACGGATCCTTCTCTGAGAACACTGAGCCTATTTGGGACAGCGAATCAGGAAGGCTAACTGGAGATTGTCACTCCTACTCCAGGTACTCCAAATCCAGTCCCCTCGTCTTATCTCCATCTCTGCATATGGTGACCAGATATCCCACCCTATCCTGTCTCTAGTGGTTCACACAGATCTTCCCATCCTATTTTTTCTCCAGTATATTCACTGCCTTATCCCATACTTCAATTCTAGCAGACATTCCCTCAGGACCCAAAGGACACTCCAGATAGAGATTTAGGCTGTGAACATTCACCTCTTCTTCGGTTCCTCCAAATCCAATCCCCAAGCTCATCCCAACTCTGCAGCAGACACACTGATGCATTCTCCCACGATAACAGCCTGCTTCTTTCTCCATTAGATTACACAGAATTCCCCATCCTAACTCTCTTCCTGCCATTCACTGCTTTATACCATATAATAACAACAGCAGGCATTCCCTGAGAACCCTCACATTAAGCTACCCAGTAAAGCAGTAGGTGCAGACATATGTTCAGTTTCCCATTATCATCCCAGCTCTGAGAATACCTTTTGCTATGACTTCTTACTCTTTGTCTTCATCTCCAGAGGACTAAGAAAATAATGGTGGAGCATCCTGCTTTCATATAACGTCTGTATCTCCTCAGCCCTCCACACTTATTCCATCCACATTACTAAGTGACAGATCCCAATTCTTAGAAATAGGTTTTATCTGGGATCTCAGGATACCAGCGCTCCCTACCAGGCAACACTCAACTACTTCACAATCCTAAAAAATATAGAAGGAGACAGAAAAACAAGGAAGCAAAGAAAGAAAGAAACAAATCACCCACCTAAAAAGGCAAGATCAGATATCAACACTAGAATTATCAAGAAAGACAAGTAAGTCAGCAAGCAATAAGAAAATAAAAGAAAAAAAGAAAGAAAGAAAAGCACTAAAAGAGAATAAAGTTCAAGACATCATCTCGGCCCAAACAGGCAGTCCAGCAAGAGAAAAGGGATCCAATGGCAGGCAACTGAGTCAGATACACCCCTTCCTCATCTAACTATTGGGGAATCCACATTAAGACCAAGATATATTTGCTACAAATGAGTAGAGGGCCTATGTCAGCCCTACATGCTCTTTGATGAATAGGTCAGTATCTGTGAACCCCCATGATCCCAGATTAATTAACACTGTAGGTTTTCTTGTGGTATCCTTTATACCATATAATAACAACAGCAGGCATTCCCTGAGAACACTCACATTAAGATACCCAGTAAAGCAGTAGGTGCAGACATATGTTCAGTTTCCCATTATCATCCCAGCTCTGAGAATAACTTTTGCTATGACTTCTTACTCTTCGTCTTCATCTCCAGAGGACTAAGAAAATAATGGTGGAGCATCCTGCTTTCATATAACCTCTGTATCTCCTCAGCCCTCCACACTTATTCCATCCACATTACTAAGTGACAGATCCCAATTCTTAGAAATAGGTTTTATCTGGGATCTCTTCAGCTTTCTCAATCCTATCCTGCACTTTTCCACTAGGTTCCTGAGCTCCATCGGATGTTTGACTGTTGGTCTTTGTATCTGTTTTTATTCACTGTTGGGTGAAGTCTTTCAAAAAATAATTATGATAGATTCTTATCTGTAAGCATATCAGAGTATCATTAAAAGTGTCAGGGGTTGGCTCTCTGCTATGGTATGGGTCTCAATTAGGCCTGGCACTGATCTGGCTATTCCCTTCATCCATGTTATCTTTATCCCTGTGTGTCTTGTAGGCTGGAAAAATTTTGAGTTGAAGATTTTGGGGTTGGGTTGATGACCCTGCTCTCCACTGGAAGTCCAGCCTGCATACAGAGCTTGCTAGAATAGGATAGATAGGGTCTGGTGGTCCTATATTGCTCTGAATTTTGCTGAATGTGTTCTCACTCATCTAGCTGTTCCTGATACTGGTTGGATTTTTCTGATTTGAGCAGGCATTCTCTGCTCGCTGTTCCCCAGGTGGACCCAACTGGCTGGCAGGAAATTGGTGAGGATAGGTCTAAGCTGGATTTTTCTGAGGCCTCTGCATGCCTCCTCAGAAAATCAAGGAGAAACATATATCAGATGATGGACTTCTGGGTATCGTGTGCATCTCACATTTGCTGGCTATGCTGCAGGTGGACTCCACTGGTGAGGAGGTCTATATTGGATATCGTAGGCCCTATCCCTACAGGCTTCCTGGAGTTGGGGGAATCACGATGCTTCTTGGGGCCTGGGGAGAGAGCCAATGACCAAATTATGTAAGTCAGTGGACCATGCAAAACTTACCTTCACTGCAGAAAATATTCTTGAAAAAAAAAAAAATCAAAGAAGTTAATTTCCCTCACCTAAAGGATACGATGGCTATGTAGGTTCAAGAGGCATACAGAAAAGGTACAACAGAAGAGGCATACAGGCAAATCAATGGGAGCAGATAAAAAATTCCCCTCAGCACACAGGAATCAGAACAACAATCATGGATAACAAGGAAATAAAAATAAAAGTGATAAGTGTAAAAGATTAAGCAACATATAAAAGCAGACCTCATAGAATAACACTTCATTTCTCAGCGGTGACTCTAGAAGCCAGGAGGGCCTGGCCAAATATACTGCAGAGCCAGACATCAGCCCAGGCAACTGTTTCAGCAAAGCATGTAGTCTCTATAGATTGACAAAGTAAGATAATTCATAATAAAGCCAATTAAACAATATGTATCTATAAATCCAGCCCTATAGTAGGTGCTAGATGGAAAATTCCAATACCAAAACTGTAGCACATTCAAGCAAAATCTAGAAAATATTCCTCAATAAAAAGTACCTAACAAACTTCTGTAATCCCCTTTACACCAAACAAAAGAACTTCAAACCAAAATTAATCAGATGATAAGGAAAGATGCTACAGACTTTTCAAAGAAAAAAATGTACTGCGGTTTTTGCAACTCTTAACATCTATGCCCAAAACATAAAAGTACCCAAGTTAATAAAAGAGATATTGCTGTAGTTTCAATCACGAATTGCCCATCGCAAACTGATAATGTGAGGGTCATATTATCAATAAACTGATAGTCTAGAAGAAAATAATTCACCAAAAAGTTCTGAAGCCAAACTGATAAATCATATTGATGTAACAAATATTTATAAACATTTCAGCCAAACATGAAATATTATACCTTGGTCTCAGAACACTGTGGATCTTTCTTTAAAACTGACCCCATACTTGGACACGCAACTGACAACTGAGTCAAGAAACCTGCAATAAGACTTTCCATCCTAGCTGGCACCAAGATTAAAGCTGGACACTAGAAACAACAGAGAGCTTAGAAACACCTGGCATCTGAACATCTCACTACTAAAGGCAAATTAGGTCAAGACAAAAATGGAAAGGAACTAATTGCTTTCTAGAATTAAATAAAGATGAATCATACACGGCACACCAAAACAGATCAGATAAAAAAAGAAAGAAAAAGAAAAAATAATGAAAGAAAGATCTATATTAGTAACTCAAACACACTCGAAAGATCCAGAACAAAAAGAAACAATTGGAACAGCCAAATAATGCTAATAAAAATTAAAAAGAATATATAAAACTTGAAGTTGAGGTCATAATTTAAGCAGCAGACTCCACAAAGTCATACGATGCAACATATCTCATATGGGAGGTTCATTGAAAGACAAGATTATACAGAGGATGGAAGGGAAGGCACATGGTGTTGGGAGGAATTGGCTTTTCATAAAGGAATATAAAGCATACTTATAAGGAGGAGGCTCAATTTGTGAAGAGAGTGCAACTTGCCACTCAGTTATAAAGTACCACTTGGTTCCCAAGAGCAAGCTGCTGGATGCCTAAATGCTTGCAGTCAGTTCTTTCAGAAAACCAGTAAGATTAACCAAATTAGAAAATAATCAAAAGGCTGAGAAAAAAAATATCCAAATTTACAAAATTAAAAATTAAAATGGAAACATAAGGATAGACACCGAAGAACTTCAGAGAATCATAATGACCTACTCTAGAAATGGACAGCAGGTAGAATGTAAATGAATAAAATAAATTTAAAAAACCCAAAAGCAAACAAACAAATAAACAGCCACAAATGTGAACTCCACTAAGTTGGAAAATCAAGAAGAAATAGATAGCTCCTTGTTAGGTATTTCTTATTAAACTTAAATAATGATCAGATAAACAATTTAAACAGATCTTTACCTCCTTGTGAAACAGCAGCAGTCATTGATAGTCTTTCAACCTAGAAAAGCCAGGGTCAAATGTTTCTGCACAAAAATTTTTTAAAAAAACTGTCAAACTATTGCCAAATTCATATTATGAGATCACAGTTATCCTTACAGTCAAAAGACACAGATTCAACAAAGAAAGAGAACTGCAGGCAAATTTCCTTATAAAAATAGATCTAATTTTTCCAAATAATTATTTGCAAATAAGTCCTGGAACAGGTCGAAAAGACCATTCCCCATGAAGTAGGGTTTAAATCACAGATAGAGTGATAAGTCAGTCAGATGCCAACCCCCTCCTCGCCTGAGCTCTCAGGGACTAAACCATACTCTACACATTGGAAGAACCCATAGCTCCAGCCATATATATAGCAGAGGATGGCATTGTCTGGCATCAATAAGAAGAAAAGCTCTTGGACCCGTGAAAGCTCATTTCCCTATTGTAGGGGAAAACTAAGATGTTGAGGTGAGAGTGGGTGGATGGAAGAGGAATCATCCTCATAAAAACAGAAAGAGGAGGCATGGGAGAGGATGGGAACCAAGAAAGGGGATAACATTTGAAATGTAAACACATAAACTATCTAATAAAAAAGAGAATTAATAAAGGAAATCCACCGTATAAACAAACTGAATAATTTTTTATATACATAATGACCTCATTAGAAGTAGAAAAGATTTAGGACAAAGTTCAACATAAGTTCAAGATAAAATTTATGGAGAGTTTAGGGATATATTGGATATATTTCAGCACGATAAATTCATTTTGTCACAAGCCCACAGCCAACATTATCTTAAATAGAGAGAAAAATCAAAGTAATTTGTCTAATACTGGGCACATGACAAGGTTGTCCACTCTTTCCATACCTATGCAATATAGTACTCATATTTACTAACAGAACCTGAAGCATCATATGCAGAGCCTGCCGCAGTCTGTCCCAGGACATCTGCATATACAACATGGCTTCTGACTTAGTGTTTTCAAGAGATTCCTAAGTTTGTAAACAAGTGTGACTCTGTTGTTCCTTCTCTTGGGCTCTTTTGCTTTTTTGGTGAATCTTGTTCAAATAATGTCTCATATTTGTTATCTTGTTATATTTTCTTATGTTACATTTTTATCATTATCTCTTAGATAATAATATTATTTCTTATCCTTTTCTTATGAGAGACAGAAACTGAGTGTACCCAGAAAGAAGGGGAGGTGGGGGAGAAACCCTAGTAATGACAGGGAGAGAAACCATAATCAGGATATATACTACACAATATTTCTTCTGTTTCTATATTTTGGAATAATTTGGGGATTACTGACATTTTGAAAGTCTAGTAGAATTCTGCGCCAAATCTTCTGGCCCTGAGATTTTCTCAGTTGTTAGACATTTAAATATAAATAAATAAACAAATGAACAAACAATTGTAAACATATGAACATAATATACACACAGAGAGAAGATATGGCATTGACAGGCTTTATACTAATTTTATTACAAAGAGACCACTACTCTTCTAAGTCCTAATAATTATTGGAGATGACTTTAAATAAGTTAGTATCTCATTCATATTAGTGTACCAAGTAAATTAAATGGTTCTAAAATTTTAGAAAAGCAGCTTTGTTTAACATCATATTATCTGAAGCCTAGAAATTAGTGCAATGAGGTACTATTTTAGACATAGTATTCACAAAGATAGAGGATTTAGAGAATGTACTGTGTTGAAAAAAAAAGGCACAGTTTGAATTGCAGTATAAAGGAAGATTGGGTGCAGGATGTTGCTGAGTGTCTGCCTGGCTTTGTCTTTGTCTCACATATTGGAGCTTCATCACATTCCTAGATGGCTGGTGGTAAGGCTGGAAAGGACCCTGAAAAGGCAAAGACAAAAGCAGTTTCCGTACTTGCAGCTTGCTGGCTCACAGTTCCTAGTGGGATGTATTCACAGACACCTGTAATCTAGGACAAACATCACAGACATATGGGCACAACTGGATATACATGACAGCAATCTTGGATGTAACAAGCATTTGGTTCAGTAAAAACATTATTTCAACTCTGGTGGATAAGCTCACAGTAAAGTTACTTGTGTTGGCAGGAAATGCATCAAAAGACTTAAAGGTAAAATGATTCCTGGTCACTGGCAACCTGCTCTTTGAAGATATAAAGATTTGTACTATCTGATCAAGGCTAATTGCTGCTGGTGGTGTCATTCCACACATCCATAAATCTTTGTGGAAAAAAAATCCAGAAGACTTAGTATAACTGGATTCCTTCTTATCTCAGAAATCTAAACAATACCAGGTAGTGTTGGTTTCTCCAGTGGACAGTTTCTCTGTGAAAAATCCAGTGTTGTCTTTTTGTAATTCTATTGATCATGTTGTAGGCTTAATTTGCCTTCCAAGCAACCAAATTTTTTCCATTCAAGTCTTTACCACTTTTAAGTATTGTGGCATCAAAGAAACTATTGATTTGAAGTAATGAGTTTGGTTGAGTTGATTGTGTTTAAAAAAAAAAAAACTGTTATGATTTTAATTGCGGTGTTATAATAACAAACATTTGTAATAATAATACAATAATAGTAATAATAAACACATTATTTCCACTCTAGTGCATAAGCTCAATAATGGTCATACCCCAAACAAAAAACAAACTAATCAAAAATCAAAAAGAACCTTCCCAAAAGACAGAGTGGGTTGTGAATTAAAAAGAAAAAACACGTTTTAAATAAAATGTAGATGTGGATGTAAAACCAAAAGTGAAATGCGAATGGAACTTTCAGACTTAGAATCTTACACCTCTAAGAAGACATTGAAGTCCTTACAGAAAAATGAGACTTCCAAAAAAAGTATATGAAGAAAAGCTTTAAATTAGAATCTATTATTAGATAGCTAGATAATAGGTAAATAGACAATCCAAAGGTTATCAACAGATGACTAGGATAAATCAATTGATCAGTAGCCAGCCAGCTAGGCAAACAGACAGCCCGATCAGATAAAATGGTGAAACTGGCATTTGAAGTACACACAGGCAGGTTTCCATAGTGTGTGAAACATCAAAAACATGGTGCAAATTTATATGGCTGAACAGATTTACCTATAGGTAAATTTTCAGTATTGTATTTGAGAGGTATGTAGAAGAAGGAAACATTCCCACTATAGATGCCTGGAAAACCTAGATAGACTATATCTATATTATATATAAAGATTAAGTTCTGAACAATGCTGAATACCCTGTCAGCAGAGTTACTTTGAGATTCTTCAGTATCTCTTCAGTCATTTAGTAAAACACAAAAACATAAGCAAAAAACAACTTCAAACAAAACCAGAAAAGCCAAACAAACAAACAAAGCAAAACTGAAGATTTTACTATCTCAAAGATGATTTTAAAATCTACCTGCTTGGAACACAAGAGGGTTTGTTGGAAGCACATAATCTTCTGCAATGTCAAGGTTTAGAAAACACAGAATTTCCAGGGACAAATCCCTGAAAATGAAGCAAAGAAGCATAGAGAGTAACAAGAGGGGGTTCTAATTGACCACGATAATCGATAAGCACTGGCTGCTTTTCCACCTAGGATCCCTAACAACTGAGCTTTTCGATGTCAGTCTTGCAACTTCTAAGTGACATGAAATCCCACAAAGATCTTAGCATTTTTACAGAATTGAAAATAATCGGCCTTGATATGTAAGACCAATTTCTTGCTCATGGTGTCTGCCAACATTGGTGTTGAAAGGGCCAAAATGCTACACAGTTAATTCAGGATCAGAGAGGACAAGAAATGAATTTGTCCAAGTCAATCCTGGCTAAAGATCACCAGACTGGGCATTGAAAACCTTGTAGAAGAAAATCAGTAATAAAAGGGAGACATTTGAGTAAAGTTAAGCTCAGGCAATGTTGTGATCAGAAACTACCCAGAGTAGGCACTAATTATGATTAATGATGAATTATTCAATACTCACTGAAATTGGACACAATACTGTCAGTTTAAAAAAAAATTAGATACCCTCTATTTTACATTTGAAATGTTATGCCCTTCCCCCACCCCACTTATTGCTGATGCCAAGAAGTACTCAATGGCAGGAATGAGTACTGATGTTGCCTCAGGGGCTCTGCCAAACTCATATAGATACAGCTGAGCATGTTTGCAGCTACCCATGGAACTAAATACAGGGGCTCCAATGAAGGTCTAAAGAAAGGACTGAATATTGTCTTTTAAAAAAGAACAATATATATACCTTTATAGAGTGAGATTATATTTATTTGGACATTCTAGTTTTCTACCATGAAAATCATAGTTAATATAAACTAGTGTCTATGAACGAGACAAAATAAAAAAAAATGTCCTTTGGCACAAAGGGTAGAGTGAGAAGATAGATTATTCTTGATGCATCTCATATTGAAAAGAGTTCCTTATGTCTGTTCTTTTGTGACTGGCTTATCTCACTCAGGATGTTATTCTCTAGATGCAGCCATTTTCTTAAGAATTTAGTTAAGTCATTGTTTCTGGTGGCTGAGTAGTATTCCATTGTGTATATGTACCACAATTTTTGTATCCATTCATCTTCTGAAGGACATCTGGGGTCTTTCCAGCTTCTGGCTATTATAGATAAAGCTGCTATGAACATTGTGGTGCATATATCTTTGTTGTGTGCTAAGGTTTCTCTAGGGTATATGCCCAGAAATGGAATAGCTGGGTCTTCAGGTAGTATTATGGCCAATTTTCTGAGGTATCGCCAGACTGATTTTCAGAGTAGTTGTATTAGTTTGCAACCCCACCAACAGTGGAGAAGTGTTCCTCTTTCTCCACAACCTCGCCAGCATCTGCTGTCATCTGAGTTTTGGATCTTGGCCAATCTGACTGGTGTGAGGTGGAATCTTAGGGTTGTTTTGATTTGCATTTCCCTGATGGCTAAGGATGTCGAGCACTTCCTCAGATATTTCTCAGCCATTCAATATTCCTCAACTGAGAACGTTTTGTTTAGCTCTGTACCCCATTTTTAATGGGGTTATTTGATTCTGTGGTGTCTAGCTTTTTCAGTTCTTTTATACCTTGGATATTAGGCCTCTATCTGATGTGGAGTTGGTAAAGATGTTTTCCCATTCTGTTGGTTGCCATTTTGTTTTCTTGCAAATGTCCTTAGCCTTACAGAAACTTTGCAATCTCATTAAGTCCTATTTGTTAATCTTTGACCTTAGAGCTTGAGCCATTGGTGTTTTGTTCAGAAAATTTTCTCCTGTGCCTATGTGTTTTAAGGTTTTTCCTACTTTCTCATCTAATAGTTTCAGTGTGTCTGGTTTAATGTGGAGATCTTTGATCCACTTACACTTGAGCTTTGTACAAGGAGATAAGAAAGGGTCTATTTTCATTCTTTTGCATGCTGAGTGCCAGTTGGACCAGCACCATTTGTTGAATAGGCTGTCCTTTTTTCATTGAATGTTTACAGCTCCTTTGTCAAAATCAGGTGACCATATACATGAGGGCTCATTTCTGGATCTTCTATTCTATTCCATTGATCCACATGCCTATTTCTGTACCAGTACCATGCAGTTTTCAGCACAATTGCCTTGCAATATAGCTTGAGGTCAGGGATAGTGTTTCCTGCAGATGTTTTCTTGTTGTTGAGGATGGATTTTGCTATTCTTGGTCTTTTGTTATTACATATGAAATTGCACATTGATCTTTCCAATTCCATGAAGAACTGGGTTGGAATTTTGATGGGGATTGCATTGAATCTGTAGATTGCTTTTGGTAGGATGGCCATTTTTTTTTTTTTTTTTTTTAACGATTTTATTTTTCAAAACAAAGATAGATGTAAAGATTTTAAACATTTTTGGCTTAAAATTATACATATTTGTCAGTACTGTTTTTTCAGACATTAAAATAAATTTTACATAAAACCATGTGAATATGTTTTTTAGTCGGTACTTGATTTTTTTCAAGGGCTTGACAGTATACATTGAAAACGTACTAGTTGCAATAAGCGTACAGTACATGCAGAACAAAACGCAACGTGGAAATAGTCAAAGTCTTCTTGTTTTGTGAATATATGTATAGTTTTTGTTTTCTTTATTTCTTGGACTTCATACAGTCTGTGAGTTGTTTCTGGGGGAGTGCAAGCCTCTGGGGTTAGCATCCCACTATCAGTGACTGCATATTATGTCTGTTCTTTTGTGACTGGGTTATCTCACTCAGGATTATCTTCTCTAGATGCAGCCATTTTCTTAAGAATTTGGTTAAGTCATTGTTTCTGGTGGCTGAGTAGTATTCCATTGTGTATATGTACCACAATTTTTGTATCCATTCGTCTTCTGAAGTACATCTGGGTTCCTTCCAGCTTCTGGCTATTATAAATAGAGCCGCTATGAACATTGTGGTGCATATATCTTTGTTGTGTATTAAAGTGTCTCTGGGGTATATGCCCAGAAGTGGAATAGCTGGGTCTTCAGGTAGTACTATATCCAATTTTCTGAGGTATCGCCAGACCGATTTCCAGAGTGGTTGTATTAGCTTGCAACCCCACCAACAGTGGAGAAGTGTTCCTATTTCTCCGCAGCCTCGCCAGCATCTGCTGTCATCTGAGTTTTGGATCTTGGCCAATCTGACTGGAGTGAGGTGGAATCTTAGGGTTGTTTTGATTTGCATTTCCCTGATGGCTAAGGATGTCGAGCACTTCCTCAGATGTTTTTCGGCCATTCGGAGTTCCTCAACTGAGAAAGATTTGTTTAGCTCTGTACCCCATTTTTTAATAGGGTTATTTGATTCTCTGGTGTCGAGCTTTTTGAGTTCCTTGTACACCTTAGATATTAGGCCTCTATCTGATGTGGTGTTGGTAAAGATCTTTTCCCATTCTGTTGGTTGCCGTTTTGTTTTCTTGACGACGTCCTTAGCCTTACAGAAACTTTGCAATCTCATTAAGTCCCATTTGTTAATCTTTGACCTTAGAGCTTGAGCCATTGGTGTTTTGTTCAGGAAATTTTCTCCTGTGCCTATGTGTTCTAAGGTTTTCCCTACTTTCTCATCTAATAATTCCAGTGTATCAGGTTTAATGTGGAGATCTTTAATCCACTTACACTTGAGCTTTGTACAAGGAGATAAGAACGGGTCTATTTTCATTCTTTTGCATGTTGAGTGCCAGTTGGACCAGCACCATTTGTTGAATAGGCTGTCCTTTTTCCATTGAATGTTTACTGCTCCTTTGTCAAAAATCAGGTGACCATATACATGAGGGCTCATTTCTGGATCTTCTATTCTATTCCATTGATCTACTTGCCTATTTCTGTACCAGTACCATGCAGTTTTCAGCACAATTGCCTTGCAATATAGCTTGAGGTCAGGGATAGTGTTTCCTGCAGATGTTTTCTTGTTGTTGAGGATGGATTTTGCTATTCTTGGTCTTTTGTTATTACATATGAAATTGCACATTGATCTTTCCAATTCCATGAAGAACTGGGTTGGAATTTTGATGGGGATTGCATTGAATCTGTAGATTGCTTTTGGTAGGATGGCCATTTTTAAGATGTTGATCTTTCCAATCCACTAGCATGGGAGATCTTTCCATTTTCTGAGATCCTCCTCAATTTCCTTTTTTAGAGTTTTGAAGTTCTTGTTATACATGTCCTTCACTTGCTTAGTTAGAGTCACACCAAGGTATTTCATAGTTTTTGTGACGATTGTGAAGGGTACCTTTTCCCTAATTCTTTTCTCCACATGTTTGTCCTTTGAGTATAGGAAGGCTACTAATTTTTTTGAGTTAATTTTGTATCCCGCCACTTTTCTGAACTTGTTTTTTTTTAAATAACTTTATTTTACAAAACAAAGATAAATGTACAGATTGTAAGCATTTTTTGCATAAAATTATACAATACATTTTTGTCAGTACTTTTTTTTTTAAAGGTTTGATAGTGTGATAAAGATCCCACCAGTAACAATGAGCATAAAGTACATGTAAAACAAGATGCAACCTGGAAATCCTCAAAGTTTTCTTGGTGTGTAAAGATTTTTTTTTTTTTTTTTTACAATGAGCAGACAGTACATGTAATACAGGGTGCAACCCGGAATTTGTCAATGTGTTCTTGGTGGGTAAGGATTGAGCATGACTATTTTTGTTTTGTTTTGTTCTGTTTTCTTTATTTCTTGGAGTTCATAGTCCCACGGGAGCCAATACTAGTGCAGGATAAAAGGTTGTAATATATTAGTATTTACTCCAACAAATATATTTTTACATTATATTGACATATCTAAATATAAGAGCCAAAGTAAAACTTCTATCCTCTAAATTGTTTTTTAAAGCAAAGAATAAAATATTGGATAACCTATTTTATATTAGTTCTATTCCCCAAACCACTGTTAAGGGAAAGGGTGCAGATGGTATTTTTCAAAGATCTTCCAAGCACATTATTCAGGACCGTGCTTTGAGTTGGGTCTGTTTCACTGTTAACACAGGGATAGACACAGGTTTCTGGACTTTCCTGCCATCAAGAATCCAAGAACAATGATCATCATCACATTCCTACACAGCCACACTCATCTAGATGTGTGAATAGAGTCCAAACATAGTCTATTCATTAAGTCAAAAGAAGAGATGTCACTGAAAGTTTGGATTTAGTCAATGCATATATTGTATTTGTCAGACTATTATGATTCCTGAAACTTTAAGATTTAGTTTTTTTCTTTTCTGTTTCTCACTATAAGTAAGAACACTATTTATCTGTAAGGGTTAGAATGAAAGCATCTAACAAAAGTTACCAAGAGGTTCCAGGCAGGAGACTATATAAAGCACAGAAAAACAAGGTTAGGAATTCACACATAAGAAATTTGGGGTTGTATATACACTGAATCCTAAAAGAATTCAATGTTTTTCCCTAACTCTTCTTACTAGAACTTACTAGAACTTTTCCCTGACTACATAATTCAACCTATAGGTTGATATATTTATATACCCTGTGTGCTTGTTTGTGTGTGTGTGTGTGTGTGTGTGTGTGTGTGTGTATGTATGTATATATGTATGTATGTATACTAAACTTGGAACAACTCAGAAATATGGCATACATGCATGTGACTTCTAGAGACTTCTATAAACAGAAAATAGCATACTAAATGCCCTAGTCATTTGAGTTATAAGAACCAGGATAAGAAGCCTTTTGGAAACAAACTTTTTAAAAAATTGTTTAGAAGGCATTCTCCTCAGCAATTAAAGCAAACTTAAAGGCTAGAGATTTGACTATATTGTCAGTCAAAGAACTAAAGCTTTTTAAATATTCTTTCCAAAACAATAGAATATTGCAATCTGTCATCTCCAGATGTAGAAATGAGAACAAATGAAGGACATGTTATCAGTGGTCACACACAAACATGAATTCACTGCAAACTTGCTACAGGTAAGATTAAAGAATTTGTTTCTCTACGGCGATTGTTCCCTACTCTTTAAATTCTAGAGGCAAAATGTATTATTATGAGTTTCTACAAGCCTGTCTTAGTTAATTCTATTAAAACAACCGAGTGGCTTAAACAGTATACAGTGTATTTATGACAGTTTTAATTAAAGGAATGCAAAATCCAAGGACCAGCAGAGTTTCCACTTTTAAGAACCTCCTCCTCCTCCTCCTCCTCCTCCTCCTCCTCCTCCTTCTCCTCCTCCTCCTCCTCCTTCTTCTTCTTCTTCTTCTTCTTCTTCTTCTTCTTCTTTTAAATTAAACTTAAATTTTAACATAATTTCTTTTTTCTCTTACAACTTTATTTTTAAAAAAGAGGAATACATGTACAAATTTTTAAAGATATGTGACATAACAGTACATGAATATTTTTGTCAGTACTTAATCCTTTTAGAGTTTTGATAGCATGCATTGAAATCCCACTAGTTTCCATAAACATAAAGTACATGTAGGGCAGGATGTAACATGAAAACAGTTTTTGTGGTGAGTATAGATTAAGCATAATGATCTTTGAATACCAAAAGTTGCCACATAATCTAATAGCTAAGAATATAGCCTTGTGGCAATTTTTAAGAAACTGCTTCTTAGCACAAGAACAGCTACTCTCTGTATGCATTCTCACAAGATGAAGAAAGCAGCTCTTCGGTCACTCTCTTCTTTTAGAAATACTGATCCCATAAAGGAAACTTCTGTATTCTTATCTTAGGTAAAAATAATTGTAGCTACCATCTAATCCCCATTTCTCATAAAATGCAGCTTGGTATTAACGGTTCAATAAATGAATTTTATGGATCCATAAATATTCAGAGTCTATAGCTAAAATTTGTTACTGTTACTGTTATTTCTATTTTGGGATGTATTGAAAACTTGGTGGAATATATTATTCTGTTTACTATGTCCTCAGAACCACAACCATCATACGTTTCATTAAGTATTCTATACCTCCCTTCTTTGCAGGTGCTGCAGAGCTAAGGCATATCCTCCTTCAAGAACAAAACAGAAAGTATATGTTGCCTATTTAATAATAAAAATATGTGAGATTGCAAAAGGCCTGCATAAATAAAACTAAAGATGTATATTGACTTAAGAGTATAAATTCAAGTAAAAATATAATATAAAAACTAATTTCTTTATGACAAATTATTTCTAAAAATGACTTTTGGTTTGGTTTGAAGACAAAAGACATTTTCCAGTGGTAAAATGGCCATGTAAAATTGGAGCAGATAGTGATTGGGTACGTATCCACTAGGAATTTCATTTAATGGAGAGTAAGTATGAGACTAATAACAGTACTTTGTATTACATGTACATTTTTAAATGTTAAATTGAAACTTTGAGTATAATTCACTATTGAGATTCGTCACTAAAAGTAAGAACCTTGCACCGTGATTCCAAATGCATTGAAAACTCACTTGCTCTGTGAAAATAATCTTCTCCCTCACCCACTTATCAATTCCAGCATTTGATAGCAATTATCAGTTATGCAGGATTTAAATCATCCTTTACTTTTTAATTTAAAAAATTATTTTAACACTTCAAATTTTATCCCCCTCTCTGTCCACCCTCTGACTGTTACAAGTCCCATACTTCCTCACCAATTCTCCTGTCTCCAAGAGGATGTCCCCACCTCATCCACCCTATCAGACCTCTAAACACCCTGGGTTAGGTGCATGTTCTCTGTTGGAATCCCAAACTTGGTAGTCCTCTGCTGTATACGTGTTTGGGGCCCCATCTTTCAAAACCTACAGTTGATGATGTTTATTCAACAGTAGTCAGCAGAATCATTTTACAGTAATTTCCTCAAAGCAATTTTCTATGCACTCATACAACTTAATATATAGATTTTCACAAAAATCAGCTTCTATTTTTCCCCACATTTAAACTAATTACCATACTTATGAGAATTGCCTTGTTCAGTATTTATAATAATTAGGAAATAAAGAATGTACCCATCTCATGCTTGTCAAAAGTATAAGTAAAATAAGAGAAAGAACTTGAATGTGGTGACAGAAACAGTAAACAGTTGGGCTTTTTGTATATAACCTAATGTTCTCCTTGATAACCCTGATTCAGCCTGTATGTTGGCTTAGATATTGCTATGCAGAGAATGGGAGCTATTTCATATTGTGCACTTAAAATATAATTTTCCCTAACTCACAGTCTATGTATATCCTAAACTCAAATGTAATAAAGAAATTATTCTGAAATTATTATATGGGTCCACATTCTTCTTATTCAAGGGGTTGTTCGGACACCTCTGTGGAACCCAGAAGCTTGGTGGCATCAGGAAGAAGGTCAGCAGGACCTCAGTCTGGCTTGGTGGCAGGGAACAGTAGGACAACACCTTTCTGTGAGGATTTCAGTGTTAGGCCTTTCTGATGATATTAGATGGAACAGCTGTGTAACACAATATTCAGTGAAGAGCTTGTGCTCTGTATGTGGGGTAAACAAGGGCTATAAAAATCTTGGAGAGTGGGAATAGCTTTTTCAGGTGAATGTGTATTGGCTGAGGCTTAAGGTTTCCGGAATGCCTCATTTGGATATAAAGGCATTCCAGGTAATTGAAAAAAGTTAAAACTGTAATTTCATAAAGGCCTATGTGATATTCCTCAGGTAGAGGCTGTGGGGTCGAGCTCACCAGGTAAGATCAAACAAAGAAGATATAGTCCTGATGGAAAAGGGAGTCCTCCCATTTGCACTGGGAGCTGTCTGGACATAGCAGACTACAGCAGGATCTTCCAGCAACAAACATTGGTATTTCATCTAAAAGACTTATTATTTAGGAACAATTACTTTTATTCATCATTAATCAGAGAAAGGTTCTTGGTTAATAAACTGTTGTGAAAAAATTTTGGGGAGTATATATGGTTTATGCTTTGACAAGGTCATATATGTGTAAAATATACTTTCATCATATATACTCACCTGATCTTTTATCCCCCCACACTCCCATCCCCAAATCCTCTTATATTTGTGCCTTTTCAATTTTTACCTTTTAAAATTAACATTAATTTAAAAACTGTTAAAATACTGTTCCTCTTCTTTTTCTTTCCTCCAATTCCTCAATTATCCCCCTCACACTCCTTTTAAATTTGGAGGTCTCTATTTATTTTATTATTGTTATATATTCATGTAAATTAATAAATATGTAATATGGCCTGCTTAGTTTGTTTAGTTGGGCTTAGAGTTCGGCTTGATTTCAGAGCTGACCACTTTATATTGGATGATAAGTTAAGGGACTCATTCATAGAAAAAGCTAATTCTCCCTCTCTGTTTTCATTAGTTCTGTGTATTATTTTTTTAGGCATAAGACAACTTAATATTTCTCTCTTCAATGTTAAAATGTTTCCTGGTATTATCATTGTACTAGATATGTTTAGATAGTGATAGTGTTGAGGTTTAAATGAACATAGTTTCCCTGTCGTTTCTCAGATACAGTTTTCACAGCTGATTTTCTGGTCTTTTAAGTGTTACAGTCATTCAAGATATACAGTCACACATCCATTCTTCTGTGATGTATCCTGAACCTTATAGGCTATAGCTGGATACAAATCACACAGTCATCTAAGTTTTATTATTAGTTGTAAATTTCTGTAGTAATCTTCATTTACTCTTAAAAGAGGACTATTTAATGAAGGGTGAGAAATACACTTATCTGTGGACTTTAGGATAATAAAGTCCACCAAATTGGCAATAGTACCTTCATTTCTAAAATGTGTGACATTATGTGTAATTGGATTGGTTTCTAGTACTCAGAATAATTTCTCTTCTATTTAATGAG
Organism: Micromys minutus; assembly: GCF_963924665.1. Lineage (NCBI taxonomy): Eukaryota > Metazoa > Chordata > Mammalia > Rodentia > Muridae > Micromys > Micromys minutus. Next base: position 33,533,242 of record NC_137974.1, read on the forward strand.
CCCAAATGAGTGCAATTAGACAGCTGCTGACTTACTCCCAAGGTAAGAATGCTACTGTGAACCATTCTTACAGATAGATGTCTTTGCATGTCAGCCATAGTTATAGTTTATAGGTGCTAGAGCTAAATAAGACTATTAATTGAATCTTTCACTTAACAGGTTATGAAACATGTTCTAGTATTAGATATAGTCTGCAATGGCAGACTACAGGAATGAAGCTTTAAGCTAGATCCAATTCTTGTCTTGCAAATCTTGCATTTATAGTATGTATTGTGTTCAGAAATAGGACTTACCTTCATCCTTGGAATGGTACCCAAGCCAACAGTAATTCCTAGTGTTGTTTTGAGAGATCACTTTTTTTCTTCTAAGTACTCACTTGGAGAACATCCCTTGTTTTGAAGTTTTGTCATATATCTCATGGCTCATCACTTGTGCTGATACTGATAACAATCTTACACCCTACCAAGCCTCATGGGAAGTGAACAATCTGAGGTAGGCAACTCAGCATAATTATTAATCATAATAACCAGGGGATAAAAAATGATATAACTGGTATGGTAAGATATTTCAGGGCTTAAAAGTATAATTTCTGTTGTTGTGATAAAACACTGACCAAAGAAACCTAAAGGAATGTTTATTTATTCAAACACATAAAATGTAATCATCAAGGGATGTTAAGAGACCTAAGCCAAAAACCCAGTGGCTAGAACTGAAGCAAAGGCCACAAAAAAAAATAAATAAATGGTACTTGATGGCTTGTATCGCACTGCTTACTCAGGCAACTGGAATATCACTGCCTGGACAGGTTGTGCACTCCTAAATTAACTAGCAATTAAGATAAATCTCATAGGTATGGCTGCTAGTCAATTGAAAAGTAAAGCTAATCACTACAGAGGAAAAGAAAAAAAAGAAAAGAAAACAAAGATAGAAAATATGAATCTCCAGTAGCCTGAGGCTAGAAATGGTTAATCACAAATCCACATAAAATTTTATTATATTTCCCCACTTAGCTGGGGTTTCAAATCCCATGTATTAAGATCATACTGGAATAGGAACTACTTAGTCAGTATATTGTCCCATGTTACATTAAAAAGAAAAAAAACAAAACCTGAAACAACATTCAGCCCACTTTGTACTGTTTTCAGCATGGTTTAAAGTATGCTTCCTAATTATAATTAGAAATAATTTTACTACTTATTTATTTTTATCTGTGGGTCTGCCTTATATAATTTCTTTTAAAAAACAGCAATAATTTCAATACATTAAGGTTCTAACATTTTTGGATGTTTATCAGAGACCTAAAGACATGTTATTTTATAGAAATAGATGTGGAAACAAAAGTTATATTTTAGGAGTCATAAATCATCTGCTTGGTGTCGCTATGTATTACATTTGTTCAAGTAGTACCCACAGATACTTCTTCATTTTCTCTCTTGCTATTTGTATTATGAACAAGAATAGGTTTGGGTAAATTAGAAGAATTTCAATATTCATGAATAAACCACATTAATAAACCCAACACTGACCTCTTTGAGATATAGAATAATGCTTTGACAGTTATGAAAATATATATTAGTTCAAGATGAAAAGCAAAGATTCTCTATGGGTCCTATTCACTGCTTTTGGATATTTGTTGAGAGATTGTGATGTTTGAAATTGTCATTACTATTTTCAAATTAAAGAAAGACCATCCAAATACACTAACATAGAAAGAAGTAAAATCACTTGAATCGGGGTCTTTGGTATGACTATTCCATGGATCATGTGTGTTTACCCATTTGCTTCAATGACCAAAGTTGTTCAGAGATTTTCATTGCTGTCTTGAGTTAATAGGTTTTGCTTTCTGCAGCTGATACATTGATTTATGAGTTTTAATTTCTAGCAACACAATTTTACTTAATTTGTTATCAGGAGGTTGAAGCCATGGGGTACTGATCAAGTCATTCTGGTACTATGTAAGTTTCTTTGTGTGTGTGTGTGTGTGTGTGTGTGTGTGTGTGTGTGTGTGCTTCTTTCATTATTTCTTTCTACTCAAGCATCATTCCCCTCACTGTTCAATGAGTTCCCCCAAGGACCACAATTCTTCTAACTGATGATTTCAGCTCAAGTTATTTAAATTTTCCTCAGAATGACTAGATTAAAAAAATAAAACCTGGTGTTTTCCATATGTGCTGACAAAACTGTGCAGTAGAGCAAGGTGAGCTGATTAAAAAAACAGCAAGAGCTGCAGCACTGAAGCAAAAGGCCATCAGTGGGGAGCAGTGCAAAATTAAAATTACAACTTAACCAAGCAGTGTTGTCAAACCCCAGTGATGACTGCCTTGTAACTCTGTGTGCAAAAGTAAGGAGACCAAGGTGAAAAAAAATATTATTTCTGGGGTCTGGAGACTGAAATAGGCAAAGTAACTCCTGGGTAGAGGAAATTAGCTCAGTTCAGCAGGGTCTGCACGTGGTTGCTGGGCATGGCAAGAGATTGAAAGGAAGGCTCCCAGAGAAGATTAGGAAGATCCATCATTTCAGTATTTACAGAGCCAAGTGTTGGGGACAGCGTGGGCTTTTTTACACACACAGTCAAACTCTAGGCAGAGGTTAACTAACTTGGGAACTGCCAGGTAAAGTACACATATATGCCTACTCATGACTTGACTTTAGAATCCTGACACTGTTGAGGGCAATTCTTTCCAGACCTTCAGTGACATTAGAGGTGTCATTAGAAGAAATGAAGGAACCCAGCACTCACAGACAGTTTGTCATTAAATGACTCAGTGTACCTTTTGCCCCACAGGAACTGTGCAGCAAATGTAAAGAATGGCAAGGGAATAAGAGAGGACAAGAGAGAGGGCAGTATAAAGGTGTTTATACATTTCTCTAGGTCCATAATTTTAAAAAAGGATGATGCATGTGATGGTTCATATATGCTTGGCCCAGGGACTGGCAGAATTCGAAGATGTGACTCTGTTAGGGTAGATGTGTCACTGTGGATGTGGGTAGAAGACCCTCATCCTAGCTGCATGGGAGCCAGTATTCTGCTAACAGCCTTCAGATGAAGATGTAGAATTCCCATCTCCTCCTGCATGATGCCTGCATTGATGTTACCTGGCATCCTACTCTGAACCTGTAAGTCAGCCCCAAACAAATGTTGCCATTTAAAAGTCTTGCCCCTTTTAGTCCCTGGGAGCTCAGGCAGGGGTTGTCCTTGGTCGATATTATTGTTTTTCCCATGGGGTTGCAAACCCTTTCAGCTCCTTCAATCATTTCTCTTAACTCCTCTGCTCCATTGGGGTTCCAGGACTCAGTCTGATGGTTAGCTGCTGAAATCCTCATCTGTATCAGTAAGAATCTAGCAGAGCCTCTGTAGAGACGTCTATATATGGCCCCCATAAGCATGAACTTCTTGGCATCAGCAATAGTGACTATGTTTAGTGACTGCCTATGAGATGGATCCCCAGGTTAGGTAGTCTCTGGATGACCTTTTTTTCAGTACCTGTCCCAAAATTTGTCCCTGTATTTTATCCTGTGAGTATTTTGTTCTCCCTTCTAAGAAGGACTAAAGTATACACTTTTTGGTCCTCCTTCTTTTTGAGTTTCATGTGGTCTGTGAATTGTTTCTTGGGTATTCTGAGATTTTGAGCTAATATCTGCTTATTAGTGAGTGCATACCTTGTGGGTTTTTTTTTTTTTTTTTTTTTTTTTTTTTTTTTTTTTTGTTTGTCTGTTTTTTGTTTTGTTTGTTTGGTTTTGTGATTGGGTTACCTCACTCAGCATATTTTCTATTTCCTACCATTTGCCTAAGAATTTCAAGACATTGTTTCTAATAGCTGAATAGTACTCCATTGTGTAAATCTACCACATTTTCTTTACCTATTCCTCTACTAAAGGACATCTGGATTCTTTCCAGCTTGTGGCTATTATAAATAAGGCTGCTATGAACATAATGGAACATGTGTTCTTAGTGTATGTTGGTGCATCTTTTGGGAATATGCCCTGGAGAGGTATAGCTGGGTCCTCAGGTAGTACTCTGTTCAGTTTTCTGAGGAACTGCCAGACTGGTTTCCAGAGTGGTTGTACCAGCTTGTAATTCCACCAACAGTGGAGTAGTGTTCCTCTTTTTCCACATCCTCACCAGTATCTGCTGTCACCTGAGTTTATGATCTTAGCCATTGTGACAGGTGTGAGGTAGAATCTCAGTGTTATTTTGTTGTATATTTCCGTGATAACTAAGTATTTTGAACATTTCTTTAGTTGCTTCTCAGCCACTAGGTTGAGAATTATTTGTTTAACCCTCTACCCCATTTCTTAGTAATATTATTTGATTCACAACTAACCATAAAATGAAAAGTTAATGAATCATGTTTTCATTATTAATATTATCAAAATATTTTACTCATTAAAAATAGGAGTTATCTAGCTTTGGGCATGTTTTTTCTACATCCCAGTATGTCTAGAAACCTCATGCCAACATTTTTTTCAGAAGGTAACTTTTATTTCTCCACACTAGACTTTTTACAATGTCTTGAGACATACATAATCATTTAAAGTTGACCTCATACAACAACCTGATGTAGTAAACTGAATCTGAACATTTATTTAATATCGCACAATGTACAAACATCTTTCTACTATACTAATTAAAGAAATACCAAGTCCTAAATATGAATTATAACTTTAAAAATCCTACTTTAAAGCAATATTTGTGGAATTTTTTCTGAAAAATATGTTACTGGTGAATGTATGGTTATCTCTTCTGATATATATAAACATGGATATCTCCATAGAAATGTGTGCAATACACATAGAAATATATTGCTGAAAAACTATGGATAAAATTTTGTTACTAGTTATATGCATCTATTAAAGAATCATGTCAGTATTAAAAGTATAATATAACAACCACATACAAATTTACACATAGGAACATCTCTTCTTTTTATTCTTACTACTATAAGAAAGACTTGGTTCTTATTGTCCATTGACTGTGTTAGCAATTATGATCATTCTTGAAGAGAGTAAACAGTTTTATTATCTGTGGAACAAGTTCTGATTCTGAAGCAAAATAGCCATTAGAGGCAGCATAACCTTGACTTTCTCTTTGGAAATATATTTGTTAGGTAGTTTGCTTGAAACAGTACAAAAGGGTAAGAGAATATCTTTGCTTCACAGTGCATCACAGCTAATTAATCCAAGCAGCTTGAGTTGCAGAGAAAGAATGGTTATCCCTGAACCCATCCTCTCCCTTCAAACCAAGTGAAAAGAATTATGTTCTAGAGCTGGTGATCTTCAATAGCTTCTATTACTACAGTCATCTATGTCAGAAAAGTTAGATATAAACATCAAATAAATACCTTACATTACTCATTTGCTAGCACAGTCACTAAAGAATGTTGAGATAATAGAAACAGAATTATGAAGATATTCTTGAATATGAATGCCTTTGACTGCCATTAAACTCAAATCTCCTTTTGCTGGAATTATTCAACATAGAATACTACACATGACTTTTAAATAGAAACAAGAAACAACAGTAAGAACTTGTAAATTGTAAACAGACATACATACATGGAGTATTGATGAAATATCCTGCCTGAACCTAGGCTTGAAAACGATCTTCTAGGAAAGATAAATTACTTTGATTTCAGTTCATAATTGAACATTTTTTTTCTCAAAGATTGCTATATGCCCCCCTATGTAATCTTAACTACAAATGGTAATGAAAATTAACAACTATAACATTAAGGACATACCTGTTCCAGCAAAGAACAATCATGTCTTTGTCTCAAAAATATGGTAATAACTATCTTGAATTCCAAATTTTGTTTCTAAAATTTGCTATGACTACCTTGTTATGGCTACCTTGCAATAATGTCTTTGTTTCAGAAGGTGGTTATGACAAACTTGTTATACTTATATTCTACTCCTATAACCCTGCCTATTTTGACTGCCAAATTCCCATTTTAAAACTCTATACTACTGATATATAAAAGCCTTTTCTTCCTCTCATTGAGGGATGATCACTTGAGCCACGCCTTTCTGGAGAGACAACATGATACACAAATAAAAAGCTTACTTTAATTCATTATTTGCTTTATGTAATTTGGCCATGATGATTAAGGGGCTAGTCTTTCTTTCACATTATTGGTATTAACAGTAACACTTTAGAAATGTGGCCATGTCTCTACTGAATGCCACATACAAATTCATAGACTATCCATGTCAGGAATGATTTGCCTCATTTATTGTCACTGGGCATGTAACCCTACCAATACCTAAATGTTGCAGGATCTTCTCAATCATATTAGTCAACTTCCAGAACTTGATATTTAAGACTCTATTGCTGAAGACACCACACATTTGAGACACAAACCAAGCAGATTAGATTTTAGAAGGTTTTATTCAGACTATGAGAGGAGAAATGCATTCTTCTGATCTATCCAGCTATGATATTTGAGAGTAACACCGATGACTCATTTGACCAATTACTTACTCACTCATACCACAGTGATATGAACATCATAACATGAGAGGCTATGATTTTATTGAAGCTCCAGACTTCAAGGTGAAACCCATACACGGTACCATTGTTAGTTCAAGAGGTATGGTACACATATTATAGATCATAGGGGAGAATAAAATAGTATTAAATGAACATAGTATTAAAGCAATGCCTAATGACTTATTGTCATACTCATAGATATGTGAATCTCCCTGATCATGGACATTTTTATTTCAAGTAGGTAGTACTAACCCAGACATGCACCAATAGCAAAGGTGCAGAGATTAAAGACTACAGACTCCACAGCCTAAAAAGGCCATTTATATCACATCCCCTTTTCCTAAAGTTTAGGTTTCACAGTGCAGAAGGTTTTGAAGTATTGTCAGAACCATTGTCAATTGCAAGAAGATGATGTCTTAAGGACACAGTGGAGAGCATATGAACTCACTAGAGTTGTGATAACATATATATTACCTAATCTGCAGTCATAGAAAGCAGGTAAACAATTTTTCCCACAATTGAGGAACTACCAGCAATTAAAAAATTCTTGGAGAAAAAGGAACCGTTTTCTCTAAAAATGTAGTCCCTAGTAAATTGACTGTATATCAGTTGTTGTCCACACATTCAAATTTACATGAAGAATACAAATTGAATGATATAGATTTTAAAAAGAAAAGATAAAATACAGAGGAAACATACATGAGTAAGAAAAGGTAGATGTATCTATCTAGTGTTAGGGAATGGGAGTCAATAAGATACAAACAAATTTTAAGACTTTAAATATAAAACAATTATTGTATACCTGGTATATACATAAACAATCTGGCAGTTCTTAATTTTTTTGTTCTGTTTTTATGTTGTTATTAATATTGTTGTAGATTAATAAAACAACAATAAGTTGAATCTAAAAGGTCTATTATCATCTTAGAAGTGTTAATAAAACAACCAAAGAATATGGAAATGTAATATTTATAAAATTAAGGAAAACAAACTTCTATAATGACTCTTGGAAATACCAATTCTGCTGACATATTGATTGTACTCAAGAAATGCTGCTTTTAAACCTATGATCTAAGGAGCTGTGAGATTATATGAATGTATATTTTTCTAAATCACTAAATTATATTCTACAGTCACAATAGAAAAATTAGTATGAAAGGTTAAATAAAGCAACATCTTCATTGTTCAGTGTGTGTGCGTGTGTGTGTGTGTGTGTGTGTGTGTTTGTGTGTGTGTGTGTGTGAGAGAGTGTGTATTTGTATATAAAACATACAACTCAAACTGACTCAGCCAGAACACCATTCAGTGAGACTAGGAAAAAACTGGAATCTAGAATTCAGCTACTTCCCAGGTATTTTTGTTCCTGATACATGATCTACTTATTTTCTATATTGGCTCCAGTTTTTACAGAGACTTCCAAAAGCAAGAAATTCCAAGACATAAAGTATGATGCTCATGAGTTTCATTGGGGCACAGAACTTCCAAGAGCAATTAAGAATGCAAGAAAGGAATGCCACAAAGCTATAATATTTCTTTGTGTAACAAGTGGTCAGACAGTATCTCATGGCTCAAATCCTTCAACTAAGTAACAGGGATATAGGGAAGGTAGGTCATTGCCTAAGAAGCATGCATGCCAATATTTTACAAGAACAAGGAGACTCAGTGCTTGCAGATCAAAGTATCATCCACAGTAGAAAGTTTCATGAATTCTCAATGTGCAGAATGAAAAACAGATCAATGAAGCCATCCAATTTGTAGCACTGATGGGAAGAAACAAGTGATTACAGAAATTGCTTGAAATAAGAAAAGAAATGTACATGTACAGTGTCAGATGCCTAAATTGTCTTTAGAAATTGATTTAAGTGTTGAAGGAAATTGGGGTAATTGAGAAGTTAAATGTTTAACACTTCAAACTTCAGGGTATTAAGGGTTTTGTGTTTGAAGCACTGTATGTAATGAGAAGATGTCTTCTTTCTTTTGCTTTTTCTTTCTTCTTTATTCTTTTGGAAAAAATACCCACTAAGTTAGCATTAGCTTTATGTAATGATTACAGGAAAGACTGTGGAGAAAGCAAATGTAATTTAAACAGTCTAATGGGCTTTGTTCCATTTCTTTTCCAAAATGAGCTTCATTAGATTTATGTTCGATTACCTTTAATTTTATCTTTACTTTTTTATTATGTGAACTGCTGTTCCAATTGGGGTCTTTTAAGAAGGGTAGAAGGTTACATTTACAATACTGGTTTTGTTTCTAGACATTACTCTGAAATTTGTCTCTTTAACAGTTGTTCTATTTATCTGTCAAAAACACCCGGGTTGTTATATCTTTTCATTTCTCTCTGTCTCTCTCTGTCTCTCTCTGTCTCTCTCTGTCTCTCTCTCTCTCTCTCTCTCTCTCTCTCTCTCTCTCTCTCTCTCTCTGTCTCTCTCTCTGTCTCTCTCTCTCTCTGTCTCTCTCTCTGTCTCTCTCTCTGTCTCTCTCTCTCTCTCTCTCTCTCTCTCTCTGTCTGTCTCTCTCTCTCTCCCTCTCCCTCTTTAAGTGTGAGCTTCAAATATTTTAAAGTGTTGTGGTTTTGCAAACTAATACTGGCATAGTAAACTGTGAACAAGAAAGAGAACTAGAGAGTTCTCAGTTAATGCAAATAGGTTTTCTGTAACTCTTACAACATAAAATGATTATTTAAGGAAATCAGACTAACTGCAAATACTTATTCAAAATTCTAATACAGCTAACTACTACCTCAAAAGCAAAGTGATAGTTCTAGAATCATAAATTTTATTTACAAGAAAGTGTTTCTGAAGAATATGGTTATATATCTTATCTAAAATTATATTTCTTAACAAAATTATATATCCATATTCATTTTTGAAATTATATATCGAATGCATCTAATTAACATTTTGGTTATAAGTATTGAGAACCTATAAATATATAAATGATTAGTCATAGCTGATATTTGAAATTTATATAATAAAGCATAATTTTTATAATATTTAGATGAAAAACAAGTATTAAATCTGTGTACAAACATAGTCTATCTCTATGGGAATTTTTGTCTATGACAACAACTGTTTATCTCCACTGCAGTAATAAAACTTCAATATCAGAGTTTTTGAGTTTAAAGGGCATAACTAATAACTCTGTTTCCTAAAGCCAATATTGATATAGTAACACTGTAAGAAATTACACATTCTAAATAGTTAATGACAACTATTGAGTGGATATATTATTTTATTTATAGCTATAATGTGCACAAATAGAAGCAGCAGTTCACAGCAAACTAGCCTCTTCCCTAGACTTTTCAAGTTGTCACAATATCTATCACACAGTAAGCTGTAGGGTTTGAAGAGTGTGGTTCATCTCTGTGGAAGTCACAGCACAGGGTCTTGAAAGCAGGAGAAATGGACCTGCAAGACTATGGCTACAGCACTTGGGAGTGTGGGTCATGGGTCTCACAGTAGAGCTGGCTCTGGAAGTGTGATGGTGGTGTGACATGAGTCATCCTCAAGAGCAGAAGAGGTGATGCTGCCTCCTATCAGTGGAGGCCTTGGTGGCCACGCCAGAGCCCTGTGGTAAACTCACCTCAGTGTTGTAGAAGCAGAAGCACTTGTCAGGTAGATTAGCTCAGCAACCTCCCAGGCCTAGATCCAGGGTTCTGAGTCGGCCAAACCTAACAAATTTATATCATCTGTGACTAGTTGGAACATGAAAAAGAGCTGGCCCTGCTGCTCCAAGGCTGCAGGATCTGCATGACACAGAGCAACAGTAAAATATCCAAGAAGAATCTTAGTAAGGATCCAATATTGATGACATGACAGAAGCCTGAGATATTGAAGCACACAAATGACTAATTGCAATGAACATTTTCAGGTGAAGATGTGTTCACAGAGTGGTATGTTGTGGGAACACACTGAAACACTATATAGCTTTCAGAAAGAGAAGTTTATATGCTTCATTTTATTTTGCTTTATTTGTGTATTTTTTACATATAATTTTGGAAGGTAGGCTGCAAGGGCCAGGGCAGAAAGAAGTTGGGTAGATTTAATATGCTTAATCTATGAAAAGTATTGCAGTAGGTATGGCCTTGTTAGAAGAAGTGTGTCATTATGGAGTAGTCTTTCGGGTTCTAAAATCAAGCTCTACCCATTAAACAAGAGCAGTTAGTCTCCTACTACTGTCTTTGGATCAATATATAGAATTCTCTGTTCCTGAAGCACTAGGATTTTCTGGATTTCGTCTTGCTTCCTGTAACAATAATAATGGACTGAGCATATTAAGCTGTAAGATAGCCACAATTATTTTCTTTTGTAATAGTTACTTTGGTCAGGGTGTCTCTTCACAGTAATAAAACGCTAAGTAGTACAGAAGTCAATGGAGAGGTGAATGGGGCTGGATGACATAATGTGAATCTCACAGAGAATGAATAAAATGTTTTTAAAAAATTGTATCTCCTTATTAGTAAACGTTAATTTGAACTGAAGTCCAAACTAACTAATAGGTTCTAATAGTCTGCTCTCCAGAAATATGAGACAGTAATTATTAGAAATACAAGTGTGGTCCCAGCGTGTGCTATATAGTGCAGTCCAGGTGACGTAACCTCTACTGTCAAAAGCATAGTCCTAAGGAAGACTCTTTAGAGTCTTTACAATTCCTCAGCATTTACTGGTGTGATTGTTTATTGAGAAACAAACATAGTTATATTAGGAGTAGTTTGGGGTTCATACATCCTTAATGGATTATTTTTTCTGAATATCAAACATCACTACATGCCAGAGTAAGACTTTATGGAGATGAGAAAATAAGAAACTTTAAGACAAATTTTTGAAGGTACTAGTATCAAAAAAAGAAAGTAATTAAGAATTATACCTATTCTTTGATACAATCTTCATCAGTACCTTCAAACATGTGAAGGGAAGGAAGAAAGAATTGATAAAACCATGCAGGACAAAAGAATCAAGGTGAATTTTGTAGAACTTTAAATGTCTTGATTTAGACATATAATGTAACTTACCAGATGCTGATTGAATTCTATGTCCATTTAGTGAAACAGTAGTAGTATTTTCTCAGGGATGGCCTACCAACTATCCAGCCATATGTTTTTGACTAGGTACTAATGCTAGTTTTGAGCTTCATCTTGTGGAGCAGGACTTTATTCCAATCTTAACCTGTTTCTTTAGTGCTGTGTGGTACATGAGTTTATTGCATAACTGGGCATGGAGAGTTTTCAAAATTCTTTCTGAATACCATAAAATATGCTTTGCCTGCTACTACTTGCTGCTCAGAAATATGCACAAGTTTATTTATTTATTTGTTTGTTTGTTTGTTTATACTGCAAATACAACACAATTCAAGTCTGCTGCCTTTACGTACTTTGGATCTCACAGTTAATATTCTACTTCTATGATAAGACACCTTGACCTAGGCATCTTGTAGAAATCATCTTTGTTGGGAGTTTCACTGAAGGGACAAAAGAATAGAACCTGTAACCATCATGACACAGAGAATGGTAGCAGAATAGAGGTAGTCCAGATGATTGATTAGAAACTGAAAGCCAGCATCCACAGGCACAGGGCAGAAGGTAAGCTACCTGGAGATGAAACTGAATTTTGAAACTTCCAGTTTCAACTCTGAGGAGCAGCTTCTCCAGAATGACCATACCTCCTAATCCTCTCCAGGCATTTCCACTGACTCTTGGACTCATATTCAAACATATGAACCTATAGGGGCCACTCTAAATAAAACTGCCACAAAGTACATACTAAATCAGATGTTTTTATAAATTGGTGGGCAAGTTACTTGGTTTTCAAAAGAAATTAGAGAAGAGAAACATCCACAGCAATTATGATTCCAGTAATTACTGTGGCAAAAGACACAAAATCCCTTTCATTATGGTGCTGAAGATTCAATGTTGTTCATAGTGTTACTGCTAAAAATTCTGAATGCTGTCTTTGCATGGAATGAAGGAAACGTGGAGCATGGACACGTGGCATTTTCTGCTCTGAGACACTCTTCATTGGGGAAGAAAATAGTCCAGAAGATCAGAAGAATGGCTCAAAATACTGAATTAGAATATTGTTAAAAATGTGCCTAGTGGCTGTCTGTAGCAATATATAACTAATTTTTATCAAGTGACCAAGATATGACCCTATTCTCATAAAGGTGTGATAAAAACTCAAGGAAACTAAAGATATAAATGGTGCTGGGCACTCTTAGAATCCCATTATTTTTGTTAATGACTCACTTATAGAACTTTTGCTTCCAACTCAGTCAACCTTGGACCTGAATTTATTGGATTGTGAGTAAGAAATCTTTCCACAACGGTCCTATTAAATTTAAAATTGAAAAAGCCTCCAAGATACAAGAGACACTTTTTGTGCCATTCTGAGAAAATATGTATATCATGGAATATTTTGCTGAATTTAGTATATGGTTACTTTTGCAAAAGATAAATATCTAGGATGATTTTATCACAGTTATCTTAGACAAATAAGGGGTGAGGCATCTGCACATAATTCTGTTATATTGCTTTAGAAATTAAGAAGTCTGAACATTACATTTATCTCTCTTATTATTTTATTTTTTGAACTTTATTTTAGAAAACAAAGATAAATGTACAGATTTTTAAGCCTTTTGCATAAAAGTATACAAACACATTTTTATAAGGTTGTAATTAAGTATTTGTGGGTACCTATACATACACATATGTATATAAATAACAATAATATAGGAAAAGAGGTTATTAATTTGAGAAGATAGGAGAGAAACTGGGAGGGGCTGTAGGAAAAAATTGGGGATGTGATACAGTTCTATTTTAATTAAAATATATTCTTTTTCCCTTTTTTCTTGATCTTCACACAGTCTGTGGGTTGTTTCTGCGGTGTTCAGGGCTTTCTGGGGTTAGTATCCCATTATCAGTGACTGCATGTTATGTCTGTTCTTTTGTGACTGAGTTATCTCACTCAGGATGATATTCTCTAGATGAATCCATTTCCTTAAGAATTTCGTTAGGTCATTGTTTCTGGTAGCTGAGTAGTACTCCATTGTGTAAATGTACCACAATTTTTGTATCCATTCATCCACTGAAGGACATCTGGGTTCTTTCCAGTTTCTGGCTATTATAAATAGAGCTGCTATGAACATTGTGGTGCAAGTCTCTTTGTTGTATATTAAAGTGTCCCTGGGGTATATGCCCAGAAGTGGAATAGCTGGGTCTTCAGGTAGTACTATGTCCAATTTTCTGAGGTATCACCAGACTGATTTCCAGAGTGGTTGTATCAGTTTACAACCCCACCAACAGTGGAGAAGTGTTCCTCTTTCCCCGCAACCTTGCCAGCATCTGCTGTCATCTGAGTTTTGGATCTTGGCCAATCTGACTGGTGTGAGGTGGAATCTCAGGGTTGTTTTGATTTGCATTTGCCTGATGGCTAAGGATGTTGAGCACTTCCTTAGATGTTTCACAGCCATTCCATATTCCTCAATTGAGAAATTTTTGTTTAAGTTTGTACTCCATTTTTTAATAGGGTTGTTTGATTCTCTGGTATCTCACTTTTTGAGTTCTTTGTATACCTTGGATATTAGGCCTCTATCTGATATTTTTTCCCTCTCCATTGGCTGCCGTTTTGTTTTCATGATATTGTCTTTAGCCTTACAGAAACTTTACAATCTCATTAAGTCCCATTTGTCAATCTTTAATCTTTGAGTTCGAGCTATTGGTGTTCTCTTCAGGAAATTTTCTCCTGTGCCCATCAGTTCTAAGGTTTTCCTGACTCTCTCATCTAATAGTTTCAGGTTTTCCCGACTTTCTCATCTAATAGTTTCAGTGTACCTGGTTTAATGTGGAGATCTTTGATCCACTTGCACTTGAGCTTTGTACAAGGAGATAAGAAAGGGTCTATTTTCATTCTTCTGCATGCTGAGTGTCAGTTGGACCAACACCATTTATTCTTGGAAAGAACAGGAACCCAAGGCCAATACCTAAACATAATAAAAGCAGTATACAGCAAACCAACAGCCAACATCAAACTTAATGGTGGGAAATGTGAAGCAATCCCACTAAAATCAGGGACTCAACAAGGCTGCCCACTCTCCCCGTACCTATTCAACATAGTACTGGAAGTTCTGGCTGGAGTAATTAAACAGCAAAAGGAGATCAAGGGGATACAAATCGGAAAGGAAGAGATAAAAACATCACTATTTGCAGATGACATAATAGTGTACTTAACAATCCCACAAATTCCACCAGAGAACTCCTACAGCTGATAAACAAGTTCAGCAAAGTGGCTGTATATAAAATTAACTCACACAAATCAGTAGCCTTCCTAAATTCAAAGGACAAATGTGTGGAGAAAGAAATTAGGGAAAAGATACCCTTCACAATAGTCAGAGAAACTATGAAATACCTTGGTGTGACTCTAACTAAGCAAGTGAAGGACCTGTATGACAAGAACTTTAAACCTCTAAAGAAGGAAATTTAGGAAGATCTCATAAAATGGAAAGATCTCCCATGCTCATCTTTAAAAATGGCCATCTTACCAAAAGCAATATACAGATTCAATGCAATCCCCATCAAAATTCCAACCTAGTTCTTCACTGAGTTGGAAAGAGCAATGTGCAATTTCATTTGGAATAACAAAAGACCTAGAATCGTGAAATCTGTCCTCTACAGCAAGAAAACATCTCCGGGAACCACTATCCCTTACCTCAAGTTATATTACAAGGCAATTGTGCTGAAAACTGCATGGTACTGGTACAGAAATAGGCGCGTGGATCAACGGAATAGAATAGAAGATCCAGAAATGAGCCCTCACATATATGGTCACCTGATTTTTGACAAAGGAGCTGTAAACATTCAATGGAAAAAGGACAGCCTATTCAACAAATGGTGTTGGTCCTCTTATTATTTTATAGAAGATATGAAGAAAAACGTTCATGTATGTGAAAATTGCTAGATTGTACTAGATATATCAAACTTCAGTTCCTATTGTCACAAAAGAAAGGGAAGGGTGAACATAACAAGAAACACAAGGAGGAAGCTGAGCATGTGAAAAAGAATGATCCGGCAGTGGTTGAGGACATTTCTCTTTAGGACAGATGGTTGACTATGGTCAGATTCAAGTCCAGCCCTGTAGAGTATGGTAGAGCAATGACACTAAAATCTAAAGAAGGAAATCAATGAGGTTGTTCTATTATTTGACTTCAGTTTCAGATGAACTCAAAAGAGTCCTGAGGCACGGAAAACCTTCTGTACACTGGTAATTACTTACTATTGAGCTATTACAAATGAAAATATGAGTTTTGCTAAAATTTATTCATTGTGGAGAGTCAAATCTGTTCAGTAAATTAGGTACATGGATGTTGAAATATTCTTTAGCTTCAAGACATACTTTTAGTTTGATGTGGCTAAAATATTAGCAGTTCAAATGTATCTAATCTAGTTAATTTATGAATAGATAATACTAATTAGGATATTGTCAGTGGACTGCTGTTCATCCTATAGGTGCGTAGTCAAGTATAGGTGGGAAAGCTCAAGGTATATCAAATGTGATAAAATACTTAGTGAAATTTGATGAAAATGATGGTTCCATTGTCAAATTTAAACCATCATAGGAAAAAATCTAATTTTGAAAAGCTTGTTGTAGCTTCCAATATTTGGTATATTAATCACATTTATTTTATCAACATATGGAATGGAAATTGAATACATTGATTAGACACAGGAAGAAAATAAAGGGGACATTGAGAGTGTACAAATTTTGGGAAACTAAAACTTATGCATTTTAAATAAAAAACACAATAAGGAAACTGGGTTTCTATGAAAAACAATATGATTTATTTTAAACATGTCATGTTTTGGTAAAAATTAATATATGAATATTTTCTTCCATCATAGCTAAGCCATTTTAGACTGAATAAGAACACAGCAGAATAATCAGGTTTATAAATCTATGTGACATACTTGTAGTTCTTGCATCAGAAATTTTAGAAGATAAAAGATAAATCTTTATAAGTATTGTGAAAATTCTGACAAATACAGATACAGATACAGATACCCACAGCCAGTCTGGGGCCCCCAGTGGATGAGCTAGGGGAAAAACTGAAGAATCTTAAGGGGATTGCAACCCCATAGGAAGAACAACAGTATCAACTAACCAGAGCCTCCAGAGGAAGAGACTAAACTATCAACCATGGAGTACACATGGAGGGATTCATGGCTCCAAATACGTATGTAGCAAAGGATAGCCTTATCTGACACCAGTGGAAGAGTAGGCCCTTGGTCCTGTGGAGGCTTGAAGTCCCAAGATAGACAGATGCTGGAGCAGTCAGTTAACAGTGGATGAGTAGATGGATGAGCACCCTTATAGAGGCAAAGTGGACCATGAATATGGAAGGGGATGGGTTGGAGGTTTGTCAAAGGATAATTGGGAAGGGAAAATCATTGAAATGTAAATGAATAAAATAATTAATACAGAAAATTGCAAAATCCTTACTGATATTTCTTTAGCTCTGATAGAACATGCTGTTCATCATAGCTCCTCAAATAAAATAGAAAGAAAGTCCTAGAGTTTGGAATCAGTATTAAAATAAACTACTACTTTTTAAAATCTTTATAAAGAAAAATACTGCTTTCTTGTAACAGGAGTACAATCTGAGCTCCACATTGCTGGTAAACCAAACCAAACCAAACAAAGAAACAAATAAACAAACACAAAACAACAACAACAATAAAACCAACCTGATGAATGTATTTTATTCCATTGTGTATGTAGTTGGTGTTTTATATGAGACTGGGTTTTACTTTGTAGCTCAGGATGATGTTTGAACTGATGACCATCTATTTGGTGTTGGTAGACATCTACAATCATGCTTTATTTCTTTCCCATCTAACACATGGAGTTTCAACATATATTCTTGTAACTGATGCTGCAGAATATACATATTTATGCATAGTATTTCTGGACACTGATAGGAACTATTTAATAAGAATGAGCTTATCCTGCTCATACCCAGAGTTTAATTTCTTGTGGTAATGTTGTCTTTTCTTATCTCTCAACTGAATATGGAGTACATTATTTTTATCATGGTGACCCTTCTTTGCAAAGGACCAGTAAGACTTATTTCTTTTATTACAACACTGTACCCATTGCTTAACCTTTTTCCATTCTCCTTACTACTAATGTTCAGGGCCCTCAGAATCAAAACTCTCTTCTCAGATTCTAAGAATTCTTTTTATAACACATGTAAGTGAGAGCAGTGAGTACTTTTATTCAGGCTGTCTTGTTCCAGGCTCAGGATGACATGCTGTTCAAGTCAGAGAACAGTGTTTGGTTAGTTTCTTTCCCCAAGTGTCTATATCTTTTTCCACTATAAAATAGGAGCTAATCTTGTTTCAAGTGTAATAGTTAACTAAGAGATATAAACAGAACATGATACAGACAATGGGACTTCTTTTGGGAGTTGGAAGAGAACAGTGTAAGGGTTGGATGAAGCTGGAAACAAACCTCATTGAGCAGGAGGACAGACTAGAAATTAGCGGTGATTGGTCATGAAGTGCTGACTCTCTTTCTTACTTTTTATACCACTTCTTCTAATGCCTGATATTTAGCTAGAATTATTTCCTAAGGAGTCACAGAACAAGGGAATTTTGTTCCTCTAAAGTTAGTAAAACAATTTCTCACTCAAAAATAGCCTCTCCCTTTCCTTTTCCCACCAACAGAATTTTAATTTTTAGATGTTTATGTACAGAGATCCACTGGGGTTTTCATGACAAGACACTGTCTCTTTCCCTACTACTTTTAGCAGCCACCTTAAATTCTGATATGTAGGTTTTGTTAACTTGTTCAAATGTAGTGATTTACCACCTACTGCTGGTGGTCCAACTTCCTCACTGACTTTCATTCATTTTTCCATCTGTCTTTTCTAATATGAAAGGATTGCTCTATGAGGAAATGTATCTAGCTCTTAAAAATTTGAGTCTTTTTAAAAAATATTTTTATTAAGTAATATTTGCTTCAGTGATCAAAATTAGCAGGCATAAATTAAGTCATTTAGAATGTTGATGGGTGTAGTTGGAAATGAAATAAAGAGAACAAAGAAAAAAGTGGAGTGACGGAGAGAACCCACGTTGGTAACTGATTCTGTATTGCTTAAGAAGACACCTAATCATTATCTATGGACTATCAGGGAAGGTAAAACATACACTTTCACGTCAGTAATGTTTTCCTTCTAGAGAAGGAGCATCTGAAGAAATGAATAACCACACATATACTTTATGCCTGGCTATAGAGCAACACAAGGCTTGGAGTCAGTGTTTATACAGTCATATGTGAGGATGGGATGAAGAATATTTCTATCCTGAGAATTCTATGTCTGCATAGTTCTGGCAGGAGGACACCAACAGTGGTACGCACATACTCCAGTGATGAGACAGTGTTAAATAGAATAGCAGTCTGCCTTTGTGCTGTTCAGTTAGTTTAATCTTGGTTCAATAATCGCAGTTTACTTTCAGTTCAATATCCAATGCTATAGATCATTGGCATTATCTTCAAATGAAGCTGTCATTGAAAGACACAAACTGATAGGATACAATAGGAAATATTGTAAAGGGTGGGAGAGATGGCTCAACAATGAAATGCACTTGTTGCTCTTGCAGGGGATCTGTTTTCTGTTCCCAACAGCCATATAATGGCTCATGAGCATTTGTAATTCCAATTCCAGTGGGTATAATGCTCACTTTGGCCTCAGCCGGCAGGTTTGTGGTGCATAGACTCACAGGCATATAGGAAAACAATCATACACATAATATTAAAATTATATAAATAAAATAAATATTTTAAAAATGTAAGTCAGATTCACTGGTTTTTTCAGTAGTTCCAATTTCTCCCTGAATATGTTGTGTACATCTTAAGTTTTATTTATAATCATATTAAAATTTGAAAGTATGGTGTACAGCAGTTTCAGTTAACTGAGAGCAATATGTTTTGTGAATGAGATGTAACTACTCAAAATTTTCCCTTCTGACTGTCCTAAAAGTGTTGTGCTCTGTAATAACAGCACTGTGTTATAAATATTTAGAGTTTAAATGTGTGAAGCAATGCTGGATTGAAGGACCAAACCCTGTAAACCAATGCAAGTAGAACCAATAATATGTCTATAATGTTCTCCAATAAGAGGTTGTAGGAAAATATCCTTTCAAATATCAGTGTGTATTAACTATTATTCTTCAAAGTACTGACTTATAATGTAAAAAATAATGATTAACTTTAGTAATTTAATTCTTGCATCATATCAGAACATTAAGTTATTAGTTTTCTACTCAAGGTTATCCTTTTCTTTCTAACCAGATATTTTCCTTACTTACATTTCAAATGTTATTCCCTTTCCTTGTTTCCTTTCTGGAATCCCTCTATCCTATCCCCCCTTCCCCTTCCTCTATGAGAGTGTTCCCAAATATCCTAGCTTTCCCCTACACTGAGACACTGAGACTTCACAGTGCCAAGGGCCTCTCTTCTCATTGATGTCTAATAAGGCCACCTTCTGTTACATATGCAGCTGAAGCCATAGATCTTTCCATGTGTACTCTTTAGTTGGTGGTTTAGATTCTTGAAGCTCTGAGGGATCTGGTTGGTTGATTTTTCTCTTCTCTCTTGTGGATAAAAATTCCTTCAGCTCCTTCAGTCCTTTTTATACCTCCTGGGGATCCCATTCTTACTCCAATGGTTGGTTGAGCGCATCCAACTCTGTATTTCTCTGGATCTGTCAGAGCCCCTCAGAAACTATATCTGGCACCTATCAGAATGCTCTTCTTGGCATGCACAATATTGTTTGGGTTTAGTGACTGTATATGGGATGAATCCACAGGTGGGGCAGTCTTTTAATGGTATTTCTTTCAGTCTCTGCTCCACATTTTGTCTCTGTATTTCCTCATGTGAGTGTTTTGTTCCCCTTTTAAGAAGGACTGAAGCATCTACTCTTTGGTCTTCAAGTTCTTGAGCTTCATGTGGTCTGTACATTGTATCTTGAATATTCTTTGAGTATTCCAAGCTTTTGGGCTAGTATCCACTTATCAGTGAGTGCATACCATGTGTAGTTTTGTTTTTGTTTGGTGTGTGTTTGTGTGTGTGTGAGTGTGTATGTGTGGTTTTTTTTTTTTGTGATTGTGTTACCTCAGGATGATACGTTCAAGTTCCATCCATTTGCCTAAGAATGTTATGAAGTCATTGTTTTAAATAGCTGAGTAGTACTCCATTGTGTAAATGTACCATAAAGTTTTCTTAACATTAGAGTGTCAATCTCTGTCATAGTTGTACATGCACCATATTACAAAGTGAACAGAAAGCTTTAAGAATGCTATTATTATTATTATTAACATTATTGCTATTACTATTATTATTTATATATTACCTTTTCCTCTGTGACTTTCATCATGTCAGTTCAGGAACTGTCACATGCAGGAGGGACACTGTGACTTTCTCCTTTGCTTTGTTCCACTACCTTCACAAGGGTCCTCTTATGTCCTTCAGAGTGAAGAAAACTACTCCAGAAGAGCTCATTTGTATCTACTCAGCCTCAGGATACCACGTTGTTTCATAATGTTATTTTAGAATAGAAATCTCTAATTTCATCCCCATAATTTTAAACCTTTGTGTTAACCCCAAAAATGAGCAAACACTCCAACTTCAGCTTTTCATAAATAAAGTTTTATTAAGGTTAGATTATGTGCAATTTTCTGAGGAATGGCCAAACTGATTTCCAGAGTTGTTGTACCAGCTTGCAATCCCACCAAACAATGGAGGAGTGTTCCTCTTTCTCCACATCCATGCCAGGATCTGCTGTCATCTGAGTTTTTGTTCTTTGATATTCTGACTGATGTGAGTGGTCTTATTAGACATCAATGAGAGAAGAAGCCCTTGGTCTTGTGAAGGGTCAATGCCCCAACTTAGAGGAATGCCAGGGCAGGGAGTTGGGAGTGGGTGGATGGCTGAGGGAGAAAACTGATAGTATCAGGGGAAGGGGAGTAAGATAGGGGGATTCCAGAGGGAAAACCAGGAGAGGGGATAACATTTGAAAAATGTAAGTAAAGAAAATATCCAATTAAAACCAAGCAAACCAACAAAGAAAAATAAAACAGGCAAATCATCAAAAAAGGAAAAGAAAGTGCTAGATTATTTTCCTGAAACAAAATGATGAGTTGCAAAATGATTGAGAAAATTTTATGGTCCCTTCAGTACCTATTGCATAATTGGAATTTACATTCCTTCTATGTGTGTGTGCTTTTAGAATGTGTTTTTAGAATTTGGGTGTTATTAAGAGTTATAATATTATATTGAAACTTTATGGGAGGTTGGTATTCTTGTTGATTTTCATTGTTCTTTACTTATTTGTAAGTCATAAAATGGTGAGAAGAAGACAATAATTGGAGTTGCTTTTCTGACAGTGGTGAACAAGAAACCCTAACTCCAGATTCTTGCCTTTGAGTGTCTAGGTGCATCATGAAAGCTTATTTCATAAGCAGCATTGCACTGCAAAGACTAAGAAAAGCACATCTAAATGGTTAATTTTTCAAGAACTTTTTTAATATTAATGTAATTAAATGTAAATAAAATTATTTGTTTTTTCTACACCAGATATGTAACAATGTTTGAAAGATTCCATGATAAATCCTTCTTTCAGAGAGTATATAAGAATGAAATAGTATTTTCAGAGTTGAGCAAGAATCTGAGAAACTCAAAGTGTCACAGCAGAGAGAAAAAAAACAGATTGAATAAAGAGTCACCAAAATGAAAGGGTGTCAGTTTCTTACAATATAAATCAGTTTTGCTTAGTACATTCTGTACTGGTACACACACACACACACACACACACACACACACACACAAACACACACACACATGCACACACACAAATACACACACACACATGCACACTAAATTTTAATAATTATTTTTATTATTCATAAATGTGAATGAATTAGAATCATGATTTGAACATGCCTTAACATAAAATTTGAATTTTTGAAAATATAATTCTTTTTAAGCTAAGAAACTTGGGTATATATTGTCTGGTTATAAAACGTTTTAATGTAGATGTTAATATTTTGTGTTGAAAGAAACAAGATGCTGCTCTCACATTTTGTCTTCTAATATATTAAAACATCACCAATGAAGACACTTGAAATTATAGAAACTTGTTCTAACCCAATAAAATCTTATCTTCCCCATGATACAATCAATTCACCTTATTAGCTTTTCCAAAGACCAACAGTAAAATTCAATAAGGCTCTACTTTCTCTACTGAAAATTAAGGGCAGAGAGGCCTCTGTTTTATTAGTAGATGGTGAGTGAACACCAAAAGATATCCAGAAACCACATGTAGAATATACAAAAGAGATAATTCTAAAGGTAACTTCAAAGCCATAGATCACAGAATTTTTAGATTTTCTGTTTTCAAGGGTATAAAGGAATATAGTGGAAGACAGAAAAGCTGCAGTAAGAGTGAGAGTTTTGCATCATGCACAGATAAATTTAGTGTTCACACTTGACAAAGACCAATGATTTTTAAGCTTTAGTTACCAAAATCATTTTAGATACATAATATAGATTTTCCTTTCATTGAGAGTGCACAAATGCTTAACATACACCATTTTCCCCTTGAAAGAAAGATGGCATGAGGGGCACTTCACATATTAACAAAACATATAAGATTTGTTCCTTACATTCAAATAAAAATGAAGAATGTAACTTATAATGTTGATTTTCCTTCTATTACAGGACGTGTCATATTTGTTGATCTTGATCTTGTAGCATCATCTCCACATTATAATGCTCTGATTTTTTCAAAAGTTTGGACCTTTCTTGTCTTTGTCAAATTAAAATTACATTTTGTATGTAAGGGATTCATAGTTCACTACTTCTAAATACATCTCCTTTTTATGTAGTACTTATTGGTACACCTAAATGAGTATAGAAGTCCTACTGAATTGGAAAGTAAATCGAACATAATATTTAGAAAGTGAATAAATAGGGCATTTAAGGACACAAGGGCTAGTTTTCTCATTTTGGGGGTTTAATAAAGTCTCATTCCAAATGCTCCATTGCTCCCCTTTGAATTTTATTGCATTCAATAATTTCTTTCAAGAGACAAAGCCAGTGCTTGGTGCTTTGCCTGTGAAATGAATATACACTCTGTTTTTTTGGAGGATTTATTTGCATTTCTGTGTGCATAATTGCCAGATTTCTGAATTCAATTTGGAAGATGAGAACATGTGGTTTTTGAAATACTGATGAACAATTACATGGTAACATTTAATCTTTTTGATGAAATTACAAGTTTCACTTACTTAGTTGTGTGTGTGTGTGTGTGTGTGTGTGTGTGTGTGTGTGCATGCTTGTATGTATGTGTACACACACATGTCTAGGTGTATATACTGAGGTCAGAGGACAGCTTGGAGAAACCACTTCTGTTCTTTTCCATACAGACATTTGTTATTAAACTCAGATCTTCAGGCTTGATAGCTTGTTTGTTTCATTTTGGTTTGGTTGAGTTTTTTTCTGCATGTATTTGTTTTTTTTTTTTTTTTTTTTTAGTTTGTGTGTTTTGTTCTGTTTTCCTATGTTACTGAGTGTGTAGGATAGTGTCAGGCACATATTAAACACTCAACAAATACTCATTAGATGAGTGTTATTAGTTACATTATACCGTTGGTTTCTTTCTGTGACTTGTCATCCATCAAAATATTTCTATGTGCTCATGCAAGCCTAAATTAAGCCTTCATTCTTGCTCTGCTGTTTGCACCTTTGATTTCCACCCCCACGTTGAAACTTCCATTAGGCTGACCGAACCCAACTGAGGCTACTTCTTGCAAATAAACAATTAAATAAGCTCCAGATAAGAGTGAAAAATATGCATTCCATTCCATGTTTTCTTGAATGTAATAAATAAATCTTAGGCGTTTTGTGAAGATGTACATTTTCAGGTGTTTTCACAAGCAGCTGGGTAGCTATCTCCGGAAAGGTTATTGCTTCCTAATCACCACCCCATTTCTGACCTAAGTCTATCTGTCATATGTTTTCCTCAGAGGATCCTGAATCTAGACAAGGGCCACCCCAATTAACTCTCTGAAAGAGTGAAGAGAAGAGCATGGTAGTTCAAGAGTAAATAAAATATGACACTGAGAAAAGCTTAGAAAGAAAACTATTGGGACAGAAATTTTTATTACTTACACTGTAATATCGAAGATGGAAAGGGAAGCAAGGCATTCATATATGAGAACTTTGGCCATTGGGTGTTCATAGATTGGAAAAAATTCATAGGAAAATTCAGGTGTTGAAGTAGTTGTTCTACATTTCTTTCCAGTGGATGTTGTGTATTTGATATGATTTTTTTTTTTATTTTTATCTGCTGTATTTGGTTTTGACTTCTGTGGTTCACCTGAAGGGACATTCTTCTCTACCCAGAACTTTCCTTAATGTGATTCAAGGCAGCTACCTTAAAGGTTTCAAGAAATATTTTGAGCCCCAGTTTGATTTCTTTAATATAATCTGTATTTCTTACTATTTATTCTTTTATTTCTGTTTGATATAAAGGTAATAAACTCATTAATTTGAAAACCCAAATTTGGCTATCATAGATCAGACTAATTACAAAACAAAGTTTGATTAACTGTTATTATGAGAAGTTAAAGTTAGACACAATGCCAGGATGTGCATTTGATAACAGGTCTCTTAAAATTGAGTAGTGCTGCATCCATTGCATTAACGATTTCCAGTTGCTTTTGGGAGAAGTTCTGCTAAGAGTAAGAGTGGTCACTTTAGTTGAAATTTCAACTATTATAATATTATTTAGTTACACGAATGTTCCCAATTGATGGATAACTAATCAATGTATAACTCAAAATGAATTCTGCACCAAAACTTTATTCTCTATGTTATGATTTTCTAAATATTTCACTATGTAAATTATTGTATTCTAAAGTGTTTGTGTAGCATACATTGTCTATTTCTATCATTTAAGTTGGAACATGAATAAGATTTATCAATAAACTATGGTCTCCCCAAGGATATCTTCATTCTTGTCACATATACACATCTACCCTAAGTTTTTCAAACACATAGTAAGAGAACAGGGGATCATGAGGTCACTGTATTTGCTAGGTATTAGTATATCAAGATAACAAAGATGGGATAGTTCAAAAAAACTGGAAATCACCATCTCATTCTTTGGACAACTCATGTGTAACTTAGAGTACTTTGAATTGGTTCCTCCTGAGACACATGAGTAGGCATCTTGTCCCTGTTCATCTCCTAGCTTCTCATGTTTTCATGAAAACTATCAATAATCTCTTCATACAGAATCTATACCTCCAGCTCCTCAAAGTACATTCATGGCTCTTGAAGAAAATGTTCATTTAATCACACTTCTTGGGTTCATTAAGGGAACAAGCAATATTAAATTAAAGACTGCAAAGTTTCCTTAAAAGTTCAACTTATTATATCCCCTCTCATTTCATTTAAGAATAAGTTCAGATTCTGAAGTGCTGGCTGTTGTAATTGTGTCATATGGATATTTGGGAATGGGAGAGTCAACAAATAAAACATTGTATAAATTTATGATTAGTAGTTAATGAAAATAGTAATTAGGTAATCTCTGACAAGTGACATAATGGCCAGTAGTCATTTTATTAATTCTGTCTGCTTTAAAAATAATTATTAAATGTTAATTAGTTGAACATTGAGTATTTACATTTCAGAGGCTTTCATTATACATTATACATTTGATTAATATTCAGAAATACCTCTGTGACATATGCATTCCATTATCTAATGGGTTGTCATAAGAAAATGGAATAAAAAAGTTTCATTGTATCAGTGTATTCCTATGAAAAGAATATCCCTTTAGTTTTGCAAAATTAAATTCTCAGGTTATAGTTCTTAGATAATCCGGCTGTTTATTTATTTTTAACTTTCACTGTAGCCATGATTCTTTTTATTTCTAACAGCTGAAAAGTAAATATACCTATCAATGAATGGATGTTAATTTTATTTATCTACCTATAGATCTATCATCTATTATCTATCATTTCAGAATCAGTAGTTGTCCCTTGGTATTTTTCTCTTTGAGATAGAGACATACAAGGAGGAAGCATATAGTCCTGGACTGTGCAGCTTCCCACACTTGTAGCTTCAAGATAAGTTTGTGATCTTAGCTGCTCTCTGCATTATTGCCCCTTGGCATGTAGGCCAGCTTAGGGAATGTGTTATGAAGCTGGCTACACACATGCAAACCCATAAACAACAAAAGCCTCTTTTGTTCTGGGGAATGGAATGATCTATCTCTGTCTTCAGGGACCCCTTTTATTAGGAGCAGCCGATGCTACTCATATTACATAAAACATAATCCAGTAATTGTTTTTTTTTTTTTTTTTCAGGATATTCACTGCCCTAGTAGAGTTTGTTTAGAAGCAATTTTCTACTCTATTTTAAGATGAGAAAAGAGTGCAAGCCCTGTGTGGACCCAGAAACTGAACTATCTACCAGGCACCACATATTCAGCACAAACTGCTAAATTACTTATTTCTGCTAACAGAAAGGAATCACCCTATATGATTATATATGATTACTTAGATAAATCTGAATTATGGGACACATGAAAATATTAATGACACAAAACAGGCCCCAAAACATATTAGAATGCTAGGTAAAAAAGAAAAAATGCTGTGTGTTCCTTACCTGGACCACGTAAAGTGATGGACATCTAACACTTCAAAAGAATGGCCCCACACCCACATCTCATTGATTACTTGATGTATGAATCATACAGATCCAGGCAGAAACTCAAGGAATATCTCTGGAGCATTTATCTGACTTGGAAGCCTGCTGTTGATGCTCCTTACTTGCTTCCCTCCCAGTTCACTTGTTAAACAGTCTGGACTTGAACCTGCAATATCTGCTCTCAGACCTAGGATCAAACTTGTTTCTTACAGCTTTGATTCCAGCTCCTCCAGAATTTCACTCAGGGCACTGATCTGATTCATTATCTTATCAATAAAGATGCTTTCCTAGCCCCTATCCAAAAGCATTTGAAGTTTTTTAAAAAAGTCTTGCCATTACTTTATTAAGTATAAACATATGTGGATAGATGATAGATAGATAGATAGATAGATAGATAGATAGATAGATAGATAGATAGATAGATAGATAGATAGATGATAGATAGATAGATAGAAAGGTAGATAAAGATAGATACATAGATAGATAGATAGATAGATAGATAGATAGATAGATAGATAGATAGATAGATAGATAGATAGATATAGAGAGAGACAAAGAGACAGAGAGACAGACAGGTAGATAGAGGTAGATTTTTAACATGTATTAGTATTAGAGAGCCTGTATTAGTAATTAGTACGTGAGAACCCATATTTATATTGGCTGAACAAAATGATATGAGACATAATTGACATTATACTCACTAACTGAGATTTAAATGTTGGAAAATGATACAGATATTCATCAGTGTTTCTGATATAGTTTACCCAACAAGTTCCATGCTATTTTTTCTAATTCAGCTCTTCTTCGAATTTGAAAGGAAAGCTTTCTCTCATGGGAAGGCTCCATTGTGGATGCTTACAACCATAAGTCTACAGCTCTTCTAGTAATTTACCCACATCAATGTCTAGAACATGGGTGCCCAGAGGTCTCTCTCTCTCTCTCTCTCTCTCTCTCTCTCTCTCTCTCTCTCTCTCTCTCTCTCTCTCTCTCTCTCTCTCTCTCATGAATTGTAGCTTACCAACTCCTTTCCATGAACCTGTAGTCTTTTCTTAACTATTTCATTTATTTTTGATATTATAATATAACTTTCTTCCTTACTTTGATCCCTCCAAACCCTCCTAAATTTCCTTCTCTGATATCTTTCAAATGTATGGCATTTTAAAATTTCATTCATTGTTGTTACAAGTATTTACACGTGTGTGTGTGTGTGTGTGTGTGTGTGTGCGTGTGTGTTCCTAAATGTATCCCACTCCATAAGATTACACCCATATATGATTTTAGAGATAACTATTGGTATTATATATGAGTAGGTTTCTTTTTTAGGAAAGACTGTCTCTTCTGCTCTAAGCATTGCATATTTGCCTGTAGGTTTCTTGTTGTTTTTTGTTTGTTTTATTTTGCTTTGCTTATGTAAGTCAAGACATGAAGAACAGTTAAGGCCAAAACACACTATAATTTCTTTAGTTAATTATTAAAACTAGTCTTCTCTTTTTGTTTAAGAAAATAAAATCTTGAGAAATGTGGTAATATTCATTTATTTTAATTCTTTTTAAAATAACAGAAGATTCTTCTCCAGGAACTGTGACCACTTGTTTTTTTTTTTTTTTTTGTTTTTGTTTTTTTTGTTTTTTTTGTTTTTTTTTTTTTTTTTTTGTTAGAAAAATAGTAGTGT
This sequence comes from Micromys minutus, assembly GCF_963924665.1. Taxonomy (NCBI): domain Eukaryota; kingdom Metazoa; phylum Chordata; class Mammalia; order Rodentia; family Muridae; genus Micromys; species Micromys minutus. The sequence continues at coordinate 33,562,169 of NC_137974.1, forward strand.
TAGTTTTTGTTATTGTTTTTTTTTTTTTTGGTTTTTCTTGTTTTTTATTTTTATTTTTTTGATTATTTGTCTATCTATTAATCTTCACTGTCAACTGAGATATGGAAATGTTTAGGCCCACATTCATGACATGTTTCCAAGTATGTTTTCCAAAATGTCCAGCTGGGGAAAATGGGTAACCTCTCCTCAGTGTGGCCAGTGAGTGACCTCCATTGAATTAGGATCCTAAACTGAAAGGAAAGAACAAAAATAAGAGAGAACAAGCTGAGCACCAACTTTCGTCTTGCCCTCTGATTTCTGACATTAATAAGATGTAAGGACTCCTCGAACACTCTTGGGCATGCGGTCAAACTGGGGTAGACTATGCTCCTTCAACCTACAAATCAAATAATAATTACTTGCTTTCATTGGAAGTAGGTTTTTTCCCAGGTTTTGTAACATCAACAATAAAAAATGACTACCTGATAGTTCACAGTGAAAAACATATATTTTTAATTTGCAAAAAGAAGAAAGAAAAGAACGAATTAAGGAAGAAAAGACAGAAAGAAATAAGGAAGTAGATAGAGAAAGAAATGATTAAGGAAGAAATTCTTAAAGTTCATGCTTATGCTATCTAATAACTAAAGGTTTTAAATGTGAAATAAATTTTACTTCAGGATAAAAGTTTCTTACCCCTGCATACAGGGTGAATACCATACAACTTGCAATTATGCAACATTTTGTCTAACTGCCTTACATATGTCTGACCTCAAGTTAATGTTCTGGATGTTGATTGAGAAGGCTGGCAGAAAGTTGAATCTAAATTTTTATTTGCATAATGTTTGAACATCTTAGAAAAATCTAATATATCAAAATCAGTGTCCTCGTAGTTGGAATAATGAAACATTGGGGAGTAGTTTACTTCCAAGACTCTGAAACTTTGGACATTTTAAGCTCCTATTTTAGAAGTACATTTAATGAGGTCAGTAACCATCAAACAGAGAACAGAATTGTCAGTACGGGCTAAATCTGTCACCTGGCTCATTATTCACTGTCAAAATGAGCTTATGAACTTTTAATGATAATTCCTAATGAGAAATCCTAAAAATACAAATGAAATAATTAGAAGAGATGAGACTGGTGTGTGTGTCAAAATGATATATTCTGTCCCCATGAGTTTATACTTTTATAAAATAAGATGCATACCTTTTAAAGCAATCCATTTATACTAATATCTATGACCCTTTGTGTTTCTGTCTTCTACAAAACACTTAAGTCAATGACTTTGAAGTCAGTCAGCCAGACTTCTTCTTTTCATAACTAGAGTTACATTGTTAAGAGTATTAGAGCTCTTACTGAACACAGGTGTTATTTATTAAATATGCTTATTTTTCAAATTTTCTGTTCCTCTTAAACTCTACATAACCCTGTGCTTACCCCTGCTGATTTCCTAACGTTCCAGGGTCACACCTGTTCTTAGGAAAGTGTGGGAGGGAGTGGGCTGGGATTTGTGAAAAACATCTGGGTGAACTTTGCTGTAAATGATTTTCAGATGTCTCTTCATCTTTTCACCTTCTGCAGGCGTTCCTTGCCTGCTGACCACAGCAGCAGCAGCCTTGTTTCCCTGTGTGGTTGGACACATTCCTACAGGCAAGCTAGGGGTGAACTGTTTTACTTTAGGGAGAATATTGAGCAATCTGTGCGTTCATCAGAATCCTCAAAGGTAGTAATCCTTAAATATAAGGACAGGAAACATTAGAGAAACTTTAATCAAAATTGAAATATATCTTTATGTTATTAAGGAAAGGGATATTTAGAATTTGTTCATAGTGTCTGAATTTATGTAAACTGCAGCAAGTTTTTAAAACCCAGGGATGATATTCATAAAAGAAATTCTTGCACTATTGCTTTATATAAATACACACATATGAATATATATATATATATATTTATATATATATATATATATATATATATATATATATATATATAATGTTTTAGTTTAGAAATTAATGTCAGAAATAAGAATGTTATATTGGTTAAGTTCCAGTAAACATATGCTGAAGGAGGCAAAATAGTTTTTATGGAGGTGATTTGTGGAAGATCTACTTAATTGCCTTAGATGTTTTATTCTCCTCTAGCAATCTTTTAGATTTATTCTTGTGTTACCTACATTAATAAAAAAAAAAGGGGGGGTTGCACCTAGGTTATTGGGAAAAAAGAACTTAAAATGGGAGAAAGTGTCCCAGAGGAAATAGAAATATATTTGTATATATATATACAAATATATGTGCATATGTGTATATGTATATGTATGTATGTATGTATGTATATATATATATATATATATATATATATATATATATATATATATATATATATATTCAAGTTGGAGGATTCATTAATGCAACTGTTTTCTGAACCCTGAACTGAACCTTGCAAGATGTTTCTGATTTCTATATGCATATGGCGGTATGCATCTCCCACATTTTTCATTAATACAAATAAAAATCCTTAGGTCTTGGAAATGGACTGTATGAAGTAGCATATTGCAAGCAACTTTGATACTAGTCGCTAATCACGGAATTAAAATTTGTTAGACACTGGGCTCTGTATAACTCCCTGAAAACACAAAAATGTACACATGATAGAAACAGTTATCTTCATTTTAGCACTAATTAAATCAAAGATAAATGTATTCAGTTAGTGGTCATTCCAAGAACTAAACAATAGGCAGGTGCAAATGAAATATTGTCAAAAGGTTTAAAGGCCTTGCTCCTAATATGTGAACTTGCACAATCTCATATTCAACTTTTAAACTTTACTCATGTCTTTGAAAATAGATTTTGGTAGTGTGTTTGACATCATATATTAAAATATTCTTCATGTTTATAAATTCTGTGAGGCAATATCATTGACACTTGCAACATTTTCTATTCTTATTGGTAGCACACTGATGGAAGTGGAGTGCTTCATATCATACTAAAGCTTTCGTTTGAGAATGAGAAGTTCAAGACTTCATTCAGAGGGAATATGGAAGCGATAATGGGGTTGTGTTTCTATCCTCCAGAATTATATTGTTCACATTCATCCACCATACATATGCCTAAGTTCTTATGTCACCTCTTATCTGTAGTTCAACAATTCATTCTCTTCCTGTGTGAGATGATCTAGAGTGTGTGTGTGTGTGTGTATGTGTCTTTATGTGTGTATGTGTGTGGGTGTGGGTGTGTAGGTACCTGTGTTTGTGTGTGGGTATGTGTGTATTTGTATGTGCATGTGTGTGTATGTGTGCATGTATATGTGTGTATGTGTGTGTGAGTGTATGTGTGTGCATGTGTATGTATGTGTGTGTATGAGTGTGTATGTGTGCATATGTGTGTATGTGTGTGGGGGGTGTGTATGTATGTGTGTGTATCTGTGTGTATGTGCGTGGTGGGGGATGTATGTATATGTGTGTATGTGTTTATGTGTTTGTGTGTATGTGTGTATGTGCATGTGTGTGTATGTGTGCATGTGTGTGTGCATGTGTATGTGTGTGTGTATGTGTGTCACTCTTCCAGTATATTTCACTAGTAAGATTATTTTAAGAAATCTACCCAAGATAGTAAAAAATAATAAAGATATATATACATATATATATATACATATATATATAAGTTGCCCTATATGTTAATGACACAATAAAATAATGTTACTTGATGTGAGTATATTTCAAACCTAAATAGATCTATTAGCAAATTAACATTGCTGTTACTCATAAAATCTTAATCCTTAATAAAATATTTCTCTTTTGTAATTTATCCCAATTGATAGTTATAAGGGGTTATTTTTTCTTTCGTCAAGAACTTTCTATATTGGATATTATACTATAATTACATGTTAACATATGATCTTTACTTTAGTAAAGTTAAAACACACATGCAGAAACACATGTGGTGAAATCAATTTAGTGAAAAGCACTTTCCCCACTGAAACAACTATTATTATTGTTGTTGCTACTGCTGCTGTTATTTTTATTATTTTACTGACAGGAATGTCCTTTAGTAAATCTATAAACATCTTAATTTCTGCACTGCCAGGCTTATGAAATAAATATTACATGTATGACTATAGCTATGGACATTTGTATACAAAATGCATTTGCAGACTATTACACTGATTAGATTCTAATTACACTAACAAGGAGAAGCAAAGAATTTTACAAGCTCAATTCACAGAATTTCAATATAAATGGGAAAACAATCTTATGTTTCAGAGCTAGCAAGAAAATGGAGACCACAGTCCTGCGAACACTAGAAAAAGATTTGGCCAGAAAACTTGATGAATTTAGAAGTAAATTGGTCTCTGAAACCCCCAAGAGTACGAACACATCTGTCAAAGTTTGGATTCAGCCTTCTGAGAATCTAAGCATATGATCCAGATAAGCCCACTGAAACTACTGACATATGTAACTTAGATATTTTATGTGTGTTTATTAGCCACCAAATGTGTGGTAGTTCAAATGGTGGCAGTAAAAACATTGCATAAGTTGTTTGGTAAGTGAATAGGCACTGAAATTGTAGTAAGTGAATAGGAACTGGAATTACCAAAGCTTCTTTCACATCATTTAAGTTGGCAGTGATTAATAATAATTCTATCCAGGCTTAACTGAAATTCTTTTAGAAACAACTGGTGAGAGTATTAATTTGTCACGCCTCTCTGTAGATGAATTAAATATGTAAAGATTAAAATTCATATACCATTTGATTTGATGCAGGGACACTGAAAGCAGAAAGACATGTACAGTGTGTGTTTGTTTTTATGACATCCTTTTCTGCTGTATGAGCAGAATAGGAGACATTGTTTGAAAGTTCTTTAATTCAGAGTAGTGCCACAGGTCAGTAATCAGCCAGCCCAATATATTCAGTCTGTTGATACGAGTCAATATCCAGAATGTATTGTGAATGAACATAATGAAGGTACTAAGGATGATTGTTCTGCAATCACCAGTATATTAGCATGGATCTAGTACTATAAGAAAACATTCACATTTTCATACTGGCTATATAATGATTTATCTGTTCTAGATCCTCTCTGGAATGGAGACTTGAGAAATGAATTGGATTGGTTAGGAATCACCTATTATTACTTCACACTGCTAAAATTTTATATTTTACCTCTTAAGGTAAAATATTTAATACAAAGCTTACGAGTATTGGGAAGAAGTCAATTAGCAGTGTTGGATGGGACTGGGTTAAAGAGTCTAATGGACCCTAGGTATTTTGATTTATATGACTCATATTACTACATTTGTTTTTGCCTTGTTTACTATTGTCTTAGTATGATCTTTAAGACAAGTGCTTAATATCTCACACTTCTGGTTATATTAACTTTGTTATTGAATTTAGGGTTGTGTTTTCTTAATTATGAAAAAAACTTGCTACATATGTAACCTACATATGATGAATACAGCTGAATATACATTAATCCTATTTATCCATTATAGTTCTTCATGCTACTTATTAAAAATAAACATTTATTTTTGAATTTTTGATAGAGTGTATGTTTCCTTTTTACTACTTTGAACCTCTCAACCTAGAACAAATATGTTTCTAATGCTTCTTAGTTGTGGTTATCATACATTGCAATATCCTATATTGGTACTATGTTTTTTAACTTTTGTATTTTGACATGTAACATGCTGTCTATGTGGTATTGAGTCTCCTGGTCATATATTCATTTTAAATTGATGTTTCACCATAGAATAATTTATTTGATTTCTTTGGATCCATTTTCTATGTTTTAATATTGGTAATTTTAAAGTTCCTTCTATAACCATATTTTATGGAAAAGTATAATGTAGATTATTTATAGGTTAGATCTTTTTATGTATGTCAATCATTTTTTGCTAATTTTGTTTTATAAAACATCACAATGCATTATTTTATATGACTGTTACCCATTTTAGTGGTGTAGTGTGTGGTATGGTGGTGGTAGTGGTGGTGGTGTATGTGTGTGTGTGTGTGTATGCACGTGTGTGTGTGTGTGTGTGTGTGTGTGTGTGTGTGTGTGTGTGCATGTTTTATAAGTAAATTCATCTGAGCATAGATACCAAAGGTAGACGTCAATAACTTTCTCTATTGCTATCCACCAAACTTTTAAAAGTAATGTCCCTCACTTTAGCTGTATGCAACTCACTGTTTCCACTTCACTGGCTGGACAAAAATCTCCTGTTACCTGTCTCCATGCTTAAGCTCTGGTTTACATGCGGTGCATACATGTCCTGTTTTGACATACATGTCCTGTTTTGACATACATGTCCTGTTTTGACATAGATGCACTGAATCCTATCAGAGATCTTAATGATTTCATGGAGCTTTGTCTACTCTTAGTTTTCTCACCAGCCCTTATCATGTGCTTTTGAAAAGATTTTTAAGCATATACTGTTGTCCAAAAATAGAGTTTGCTGTACATTCTTTTGTTTACTCCATATTATATACTATGAAACATATATTTGGAAATACTAGTTTATATATTTCTGCTTCTAAAAATTATTTATTTTTATTTTATACATATAAGTGTTTGTTTTGACATATGTATCTTCACTGGGTATATTTGTGGTAACTATGGATGCCAGAAGAGTCTGAAGAATCCCCCTTAACTGAAGGTGGGGACTGTAGAAAGCTGCAGTTATCAGCTGATAATTGTCCCTGCATCCTCTGAAAGAGCAGTAAGCCATCTTAACGACCTAGCCATCTTTCCATCCTCCATGTAACATTTTATGGTTATTCATGTTCCTCTATATAGGTGCAGCACTTTTCATAAGATTTCTATGATTAATTGTCAAGATTTCTACTATTAATTCCATTTTATATAATAAAATAATTCTCCATACAATTTGTTTCGTAAAAGTATAGTCATGAGATTTTTTAAAAAGATATTTTTCAGAAGTAGTTTTTATTTTATAATTGAACAATTTCATAGAAAATTTATGACAACATATGACCTAGTGAGAAGTGTGACTGTTTTTTTTTTCTAGAAGACTTTTAGAATGTATATTACAGATTTATGTGATCTTGTAATGTTTTTTTCTGCTTTATTTAAGAAACATGCTTAAGAATCCATAAATAAAAGCACCTTTGAGTACACATAGGGCGAATTTTATATTTTAAATATGTGTTTCTATTCTATTTTAAAGTCTAAAATGACTATAGTCCCTGAGAAATAATAATGTAAGTTATAAGATGAGTGAAGTAATATCTGTATGATATATTTCACATAAAGATTATGAAGGAGAGGAGACAATACATGCTATTATTTCAGTTGTTAGGAAGAAGTTTGCATGAGCATGGTTATACTATACCGAGAAGTGGTGATTTATTTGTGTTAATAAGTTTTTCAGTTACTTTGCTCATGAATATCTTCTGCTATTTTATATTTTCTATAATAAAGGATAATCAAAACAATGGGGAACATTTTACAAAACATAAACACGGTAAGTGGGAGATGTTATGACCTTTCTCATTGCAGTTAACTTGATCATAGAAAACAGGCTCTACACCAGGATCTCTGTATTTAGTGGGTAATAAAATTGTTGCCAGTGACAGTGATTCCCCTTCTTTCTCATTAGAAGTGTCTTTATTACTGATACTATTTTGTGTATATATGTTATTTCCATTTACATTGTTTGTCTGTTTGAGCCTCTATGTCCTTGGAGGCCTGAGGAAAGTATTGGATCCTCTGAATCGGGAAGTTCAGGTAATCATCATTTGCCCTTTGTGTTGAGTGACTGGGTCTCTTACCACTGAACAATTTCACTAGCCTCTGCATAGTGTTTTTAATATCCACACTATATTATTCATTGTCCATTAGATTTCCAGAACCTTCAGATCAGACATTGAAAGATGCCCCTAAGTTGTTAAGAATTCCCCAACCTCTGATGTGTTCTAATACAGGAAATGGAAACTGATTTGTGTTTCCATGATATACAGCTTTCAGACCAACACACAGATTATTACGTGTCTTACCTTTATTACTGGTCCTTGATTCCAGAATGGAGATGGTTCTGTTTGTTCTCGGTGGAGCCCATCCAGTCATGTATTTCTCTTTTGATAAACAGAGTTTATTATCTTGATTTTATGAATAATGTTTATTTGGTTGTTTTTTTTCTTCCTGAATGGAGGAAGGAGGCTCAAGTGGCAAAGAGAACTTCCAAAAAAAGAAGAAACCTTTAAAGACCCATGAGGAGGCTCCTTGGAGGATTCACAATCAGTAAGCAATTGTTTGGAAAAAGAGCCTTTCTAAAGTTGTCTTAAGTTGTACAAAGAAATCAAGACACAGTTCCATCAATTCTCCCTCATACCCTGTGTAACTTTGTTTCTGTTATGTTGGTGTTTGTTTATGAATGTATCTACTTGTCACCTGGTAATTTTCAAGTAAGCTTTGACCATTAGCCATGAAAGAAACCCCAAGGAACTCACAGATTCACTATGCTAGACTTGACAAAATGGTTTCTGTGGTCAAACATTGCCCCTTTCTGTATGATGTGTAGATGTAGACTCTTCAAAAAAGAAAAACCCTCCAGCAAATAAAATATGTTAGTTTTAAGCATATGACCTCTATGGAAGAATAAAGAACAGCAGCGTTTTTATATTAGGTTACAAATGGGCATTAAAATAAAAGGCATTTGAAGAAGATGACATTAACTTTCAGTAGTTCATGGACACTCAAGGAAACTATGAAATGTCTTTTGGCTGGTCCATCCAAATACTGCATTTTGCTTTGTTTCTGCTCTCTTCAACCAAGCACTTGTACCAACTAATGTGATCAGTAATATCATATCCTGTAATGAGCATTCTCATTATTCCTTTATGAAGTTTTCAGATTTCTCATCAACACTGCTTAAAATTCTCAAGTTTAGCATCTTCAGAAATAATTTCCTTAGCTCTGTAAGCTCTCTGCTGATATGTGTTGTAAAGCCTTTGGCTGCAGGTCTGCATTTCTACAAAAGGATTCCTTCTTTGCTTAATTTTGAAGCTGCCTATGATATCCCTGGTTATTCTCTGCCAGGTGATTACATGTTCTCCAAGTATTTTGGTGCATGAATGGACTTGTAAATGCCCTTTCCTATAGAAGTAATAGTAACATCTGATATCTTGTCCTGTATTTTGGTTTAAATATGGTTGTCTTGTTTATTCTCAGGGGATGATCAACTTTTCTGATCAAATGCTAAAGCTTATTATGTTTCTTTTACATAGCAAGGAGAGACAGAACAATCGATACACTGCACCATTGTGAACCATGAACCAGATAAAGCTGTTTGGAGTACAATTAGTATTTGTTTGAAGAGTTTTTTCCAAGTGACGGGTATATTTATGACAACAAATTAATATATTTTAAGTGTTTTAATATGTAAAAGTGTACCAGGCAACAGACACATTTTGAAAGTTTGAATGAAGTATCTTAAAAGCTACTATCACTCTGTTGTTTTGTATCAGATCTAGATATTACATGAAGTCATTTATTTGAAAAATACAAGAAAGTGCTTGAAAATATACATGGAAGAATCAGGAAAAACCTGTTAAAATGTGGCACCTTCTACATATTCCCTGTATGATTCTCCCTACCCTCACTGAAGTCAAGATATACTTTCTTTATCTTCCTCAGGTTTAAAGGAAACATTTAAAATGTTTTCATTGTCTATCTTGAAATATGAACAGATACTTGTAAAGAAAATAATAAAATATTCCATAGCAATGACTAAATGGTACTAGCCTAAATCAGTGACTAGGGACTGTGGAATAGTTCTACTTTGAACTTGTAGGATTTATCTCATAAACATCAACCATTCAGTGTATGTGTGTTTTAGAAGAATATAATGTGGTGCTGTGTATAGGAATAGATAGCAAAGTAGCTGAATATTGAGGTCATCTCAGCAATAATTCTAAGTCTGCAATTATTTTAAAACAGCCTCCAGATGACCAAAAGCCCTAGATGACCTGTATGAGGGAACAGGGTAGAGGTGTGGGCACCATGGCCTAGAATGAACTTCAAATGCTTCCTATAGTGAGATATTGTCACTATACATAGCTTCCTGTGTATCCTTTAGGTAGAAAAGGATACATTCTACCCAGAGTACAAATGAGCTTCTCTACAGAAGTCCCACATAATAAAATTTGTGTCCAGATGAGTGTCCACTTAAAAAACCTTAAAGGCATTGTCATACAAAAAGCATTTTTTTTCTTTTTTGCTAAAATAAGAGTACATTTTGAATATATTCCCATCTCTGGCCCAGATTTTTTTTAAATCACATCTGTTATGTTACCCCCTAAACGAAAATAACAATGCATTGAGGCATCAAATAAGAATTTTCCCCTGGTAGAATTCTTTATGTAGTGATGTTATGTTTTTTTTTTGGGGGGGGGTACTAAGTTTAAATGAATAAATACATCTGGAAAGCAACATTTTAATCCCCAAATGCCCACAACAGTTCTTGAGGCAGAATAGCATATTGAAAGCAGATGTACGAATTTAGAAAGAAGAGTTGGACAAAGTAGAAATAGAATATAGCTGTAGTGCATTAAAACAATGTGTTTGTTGCTTTAAGTTGTTATTGTTTGTGTCCTGTACCTTTCTGTCCCGCTTTTGAAAGCTCTTTCCATAAACTCTTGGTGAGGCAACATCACCCAGTGAAAAGTGTTCAGATACAGCCCGGTGGGAATATGAGGAACCGTTACAATTCTGTGTGTTGAACAGTGATTTTTTTCCAAAGTAGATGCTGAGCTGAGTTTTGAGGATAAAATATTTATTAAAAGATTTAACCTGTGGGGGAAAATGGAAGAAGATATATTAAGCAGTGCATAAATACACATTCAGTTATGATAAAGCATTACTTGATTAGTATATAATCCCCAAGTATGTGTTACACAACAGTTGTCCAGCTTGGGCTACAACGGCTGGGTCATTGTAATCCACCTCACTTTTCACAGAGACCCTCCAGACGTCCACATCTGTGCTTTCTGTCAGGAAAACTGGAACTGTTGACAGCCATTCTGGATCTGGTAGTGTATATATCCATGATGCTGATCCAGGTTATATACTCATTCCTAACACTGCAATGTGAGAATTCTACAATACCGCAAAGCCCCCAGGGACTAAACCACCAACCAAGAAGTACACATGGAATGCCCCATGGCTCCAGGTGCTTATGTAGCAGAGGGTTGCCTTACCTGGCAGCAAAAACAGGGGAGGCCTTTGGTTCTGTGGAGAACCCAGAGGGGAATGTGGGGGCAGTGAGGTAGGAGGGGGTCGTTGGGTGGGGGAGCACCCTCATAGAAGCAGGGAGGATGGGGGAGGGAATAGGGGACTTAACTGGGATGTGGGATAATATTTGAAATGTAAATAAATAAAATAATCAAGAAAAATAGTAAAGATTAGAACTCAGTCTAATCCTGAATATATTATACCTTAAAACAATTGTATTTCAAATCTTAGGTTTCCCTGTGGAAATTTCGATTGTTTTTTTCAGTCAACAAAACAAATGTATTTAATAATATGTTAGAATGGTTCTGCTTTCTTAGTATCTAGTCTAAACATGACTCTTGTTTTCAGTCCAATATTTAAACACGCACCCAAACAGAATGTTTCTTTATATCTCTAAATATGCCCTTCTTTATTACTGTTGCAGTTTGTCATTTATTTTCTTATTTTAATGTGTTTAAAAGACAGTAAGTTAATATTTTTTTCAAATAAACTTGAAAGAATAACAACATCATATTAAACAAGAAAATATTTTGTTAAAATACAATAAAAATATATCATTGGAGAAAAATAAGCATTATATGTGAAATTTGAGAAGACAGAAAACTATAACAATTGCATCTAGGACATTTCATATCTACATCCCAATCATTTTTCTCTTTGAAGAACAAAAGCCATGCTCATTTTTAAAAATAAGATCTTATTTCTCTAGGGAGTAAAGGTTCTCAGTTTTCTTTGAATAAACAAGAGTGGGCACTTAGCATACTTATAATTCATATACTGAGTCTTCCATATACAGTTCATTTGTCCAAAACAAACAAAAGAACCCAAGCAAAAAAAATCATGAATTAGAAAAGGTCACTGACACATGTGATGTTTACATATTTTCTATGCCTTTCTTCATCAGGATTTTGACATTTCTTTGACTGACCAGAGCCTTGATGAACCCTTCTGTTAGGAGCTTTTAACAGAAGTAGGGAAGCATGAAATTTATTTCCCCAAGTGCAGTAGCTTACAGATGCCAGCAGATCTCATAACTCAGTAATACTGGTAAATCCCTAAATTTCTTCCTTAGCTTCTCAAATTACTGGTGGTGTCATTGCTCTCAGGGTTTTATTGAGTGAATTCCTTAAGGCATTTTTTTTAGCTTCTAATATAAAAGAATGGATTACACAGTGTTAGAAGGAAAAAAGACAGTTCTTTACTTCATCGTCGGTGAGTATAGTTATGTGTATTTATTCTACTATTTTATGTTTTAATTTTCTGATTGCAATCTTTTCTTAGAAAGGCAAGATATCCAAGTAAATACCTAATTCTTCAAGTTATCAAATAATATTACCCTTTCATACCGCATTGAAAATTGACTTATTCTTGAGAGTGTTCACAAAATCAAGAAAATATAGATGTGACATTTTTCAACCTCTGTGTAAAATCTTTAAGGATTTTCACATAATGGATTTCAAACATATGTGCAGGTTTCTCCTTTTTCTATGTACATATACTATCAGAAGACACTCTTTTACTTGATCTATAATTTTTAGTATATAAGCATTTAATATTTAACATATTTATATTGGCCTCTAAGTAATTCTTCCTGTCAATTAATCTTGTAAACTTATTGCTTTTGACTCTCAATTAATTTTTAAACTAGTTATCAAAGGGAGTGCAAAATACTGTAAAAAACAATTCTTCTATTGTATCCTTTATAAGTGGTAATCGGCACATTGGGTGTGAAACTTCCAGCGAAGCATTTCCTAATCCAATTTTGCTTGCATGCCCTTTGCTGTGAAACTGACAGGCATTTTCTATCATCTAGTCATTTTTCCTGGCCTTGAAAGCCATGCCTAAACCACACTGGGAACATGAGATTCACTAAATGGAAAATCTGCAGTGAATTAAACTATATCGTTTCCCAGTGCATGACAGAAGTACATGAAGTGCAAAGATATTTAAATGTCAACTCATTCTAAGTACATCTCACGAAGGAAGCCTTTCGCTATTAACCAGTTCTATTTTCATCTTACACTCATCTCCTTAAACACTAGGTTGCAAGTTAGAGGTATATGCCTAGAATTAGGTAAATCTCCACATTTATTCTAAGACTTGTAGAGTAAAAACAATGTCGACCATCTAAAGGAACATCTTAATCCTATGTGCCTCCATAAAGTTATAGATAATAGCTCACAAGTACTGTTGCATCTAGGTGAGTCATAGTAAAAATTAGCACAGTTGTTGTAGATATGTGCAGAGTGCTGTGAATAATTCCATTCTATCCTGGTGTCTATGAAGGTATAGTTCCTTGCATTTGTTGGTGAAAAGAAATAATGCAGTACTTCATAAATTTCTTAGGATTCTGAGAAGTGTTCATTCTTCTTATGGAGTTTGACTCAATTCTATCCATTACTTCATTTAACATTTGTCTGTTCTGTGTTAGTTCAAAGCAAAAGACATCTACAAAAGACTGAAGCAATTATATTTTCAGCTTTTCCACTGAGCAATATGATCAAAGAAGTGTCAGTTTGTTAGAGATGTTCCTTCAAGACAAGGAGTATTTTTGTCCACATTTGTAAGAATAGATGCTTTTGAATGAGTACTATAATTATTATAAATTTGATCTACCTTTCTGAAGAAAATCCATGTTGTCATCAGCAAGAAAATATTTTTACATTTCAGAGCATTCAAATAGATTTTTGTCAGAAGCAAAGGCTCATTGGTGAGACCTGAAGTAACTGCTATTAGTTCTATCCAGTATGATCTTCGTACTTAGGCATTGCAGATCTGTCATGTCATAACACTTGTTTAAAGAATCATTAACTCATTGTCTAATCAAATCAATGCACCCTATATTAACCTTGGATCATTCCGTTTCTGCACATTAGTGATGCATACAGAGGAGTCTGTTCACCTGTCACTAACCTTTATTTCTCAGCACATATTCTAGCATATTGGATCTTTGTGATATTTCGTGAATAGCCAAGTAATATGTAGGAAAAAATAAACTGATCGAGAAGCAAGCAGGTTGAGTACATACCTTCACCTCTCCATCTCCTCCAAATCCAACATGTCAGTCTTTTTTCCCACTCTGTAGCAGCCACCCCTCCCATTTTGCCCAAATCTCTAGCAGATTATGTATCCTCTACTCCAAATGTCCTGCCTAGCCATATGTTTTTTCTCAACATGGCAACTACAATAGATTTTCCTCCTCAAAAGATTTTATCCAGGCTTCTAGAAGCAAGTAAACCAGCATACTGTGTGAGCAAGTTTCAAATCTTCATACACCCCAATTTCCTCTAAGTCCAATACCCACATCTCATTCTCAAATCTATAACAGACTATCTACCATAACCCCAGTTCACTTTCTGCCCAGTTTCTCAGGGAACTAGGTTTTTCCTGGTAGAACACCATGATTGTATTCCTCCTGCACATCCCTTCAAACCTCACCAACCTGTCATCCCTCCTAAGTGTCAGCTCCAAATATGTAGAAACACATTTTTCCCCAAACTACCAATGACCACACAGCAGATTTCTTCATGCCCTAGCAGCCAGCCCTCAGCAACCTGTCTCTCTAAGAATCAGAAAGTGAAAAGGAAACCAGTTGCTGAAATACCCACCTATAAAACACAAGTATTACAATCATACAAAGAGTGGATGGCTAAACACCCACCAGAAATTTCAATTGATAACAACCAGAAGAATATGTCCCTTCTAGAGTTTAGCAACATTGATGAAGAAGGCCCTAAAAAAGGAAACATAGCTGAAACATACAAGAAGGGTCTTTCAATTGTTTTGCTTTGCTTTTCCTTTTCTTTTAGTGGATACTCTCTGTTTTTACATTTCAAATAGCCCATGAATATAAAATGAATAAAACCATTAAAGATATCTATGGAAATACACACAAATCAAAAATACAAAATAGAAATAGAACAAAAAAAGAAAAACAAAACTAAGAAAAATGTGGAAATGAAACTCTTAGGGATGCAAAAGGGAAACTACAAGAATCATCACAAACAGTATACAAGAAATGATAATTACTTGTATAGAAAAATATAGGAACTCAGGCATTTGAAGACAAAAAGAAAGATTCCTTGGCAAAAGAAAATGTTACAACTAAAATATCTTGTAACAAAGTATCTAGAAAATCGGGACAGTGTGAAAAGAATGAATCTGTAACAATTACAAACAGAGGAATGAGGAGAGACCTGGTTTGAAGACACAAACAATATTCTTAACAAAATTATACAAGAAAATTTCCTAACATAATGAGAGTTATGTCTGTCAAGATTTAAGTGTACAAAACACAAAACAGATGAGAGAAAATTAAATTTCCCTTGGAAATAAGAATTAAACACTAAATATAAATAACAAAGAAGGACTGATAAAAGGTCAAGAAAAAAGATCAGATAACAATAGTATATAAAACAGGCCAAATAGAGTAAAGCTAGACTCCTCAATGCAGACGCTATAAGTTAGATGAAAGCCATAACAAAAGCACTCAATTTCAACAGATTAAAATAAAGGTACTTCAAGATAAAATAAAATTAAGCATTGTTTATCAGCAAAACTTTCCCTATAGAAGGTGATAGTAAGAACACTCCAATTCAGTAAGGTTAACCACACCTAAGAAAACACAAGAAAATTAATAATTCTAGACAAGCAAATCAGTAATAGGAGAAACTCCTCTACAAACTCCTCACTCACATAGAGAGCAAACAAGAGAGAAAGAGACACAGAGAGAGACAGAGGCAGAGACAGAGACAGATAGAGACAGAAACATACAGAGACAGAAACAGACATCACACTAGTAAAATGAAATCAACAATCTTACTCATTGATAACTCCCCCCACCCCTACAGTGGAATTTTAGTGTTAACTTATTGATTTAATTTATCAGGAATATCACAGGTATTTCAAGTGCATCTTGTTTTATTTGCATTTTTGTTGTATGTTCACTGTATTTATATTTCAAATGATTTCCCCTTACCCCAACTCCCATCCACCATCCTTCTTCCCCTCCTTCCATGAAGGTGCTCTTTTTTCCAACCACCCTCTCCCACCTCAGCACCTTGGCTTTCTCCTACACTGTGAAAAGGAGCCTTCACTGGACCAAAGGCCTCTTCTCCATTTGATGCCAGACAATGCTAATCTCTGCTACATATGCAACTAGAATTCTGGGCTCCTCCATATGTACACATTACTTAGTGTTTTAATCCCTGGAAGCTCTGGAGGACTTGTTTGTTTGATAATGTTGTCTTGCCATGAGGTTGCAAACCCTTTAAACTCCTTCAGTTATTATTCTAGCTCTTTCACTGGGGTTCCCATGTTTATTCTGATAATGCTACAAATCTCTTCAATTGTACCTGTTTGACTCTGGCAGATCCTCCAAGGAATCATTCATATCTGGTTCCTGTCTAGGGGGTGTTCTTTTCTTCAATCCCTACTCCTCTATTTGTTACTACATTTCCTGCCATGATTGTTTTGTTCTACATTCAAAGCACTGAGGCATAAACATTCTGGGCTTCTTTTAGAACTTCATAAGGTTTGTGAATTGTTTCTTGGGTATTCAGAGCTTTTGGGGCTAGTATCCACTTATCAGTGAGTGTATAACACGAGTATTTTTTGGGACTCGGTTACCTCACTCAGGATGATAGCTGCAAGTTCCATTCATTTGCCTAGGAATCATTAGCTCATTGTTTTTAATAGCTCAGTAGTATTCCATTGTGTAAAGGAACCACAATTTCTGTATCCATTCCTCTGTTATTGGACATCTGGGTTCTTTCCAGCTTCTGGCTATTATAAATAGGGTTTCTATGAACATGGTAGAACGTGTGTTTTTGTCATATGTTGGAACATCTTTGGGGTATTTGCTCAGGAGAAGTATAACTGGGTCCTCAGGTATGTCCAGTACTATGTCCAGTTTTCTGAGGAACTGCCAGATTGATTTTCAGAGAGGAGTTTTAATGGTAATTTCACAACAAAAAGATAGACATTAACAGATTGGCTTTGAAAAATATTCATTTTTCTGCCATATGTAATAAACAAATTTTAATATAAAGGATATGCATTACCTCAGAATAATCAAATGTTAAATTTTAGAACAATAGACCTTAAACTCATAGTAGTATGTCCACTTTAATATTTGTCAAAATAGTCTTACAACCTAAATTAATCAAAAGATATAGAGGAGGACATTGTATTATCATTGAAGAAAAATTTTACCAAGAAAACTTTGCAATACTTGATATCCATGTACCAAACATAAGAATACCCAAAATGAAGCAAATCTCCATTTTATTTAATAATGGCTGTTGGATTGCTGCATATTGCTATTATTATGTTTAGGTATGATGCTTTTTCAGCATCTATGATATAATCATGTGATTTTTTTTTTGGAGTTTGTTAATATGGTGAATTACAGTGATGGATTTTTATGTACTAAACAAACTTGCATCCCTACAATGAAGCCAACTTGATTGTTGTGGATAATTGTTTGATGTGTTCTTACGATTTGGTTTGTGAGAATTTTATTAAGTACTTTTGCATTGATATTCATAAGCAAAATTTTTCTGAAGTTCTTTTGTGTTGTTGGGTCCTTATGTGTCAGAGTAATTGTGGCTTCAAGGAATGAACTTAGTAGTGTTCCTTCTGTTTCTACTTTATGGAATAATTTAAGAAATATTAATATTAGCTCCTCTTTGAAAGTTAGGAGGTTTCTTAGAAAGTTGAAATATATCTACTGAAGACACAGCTATACCACTCTTGGGGTTATAACAAAAAGATGTCTTACCATGGCAGAGGGGCACATATTCTACTGTGTTCATAGTGGTCTTATTTGTGATAACCTGAAGCTAGAAACAATCCAGATGCCCCATAACTGATGAATGGATACAGAATATGTTGTTCATTTCCACTATGAAATAATACTCAATTTTTAAGAATGAGGACATCATAAGTTTTGCAGGAAAATGGATGTAACTAGAAATTATTATCCAGAGTGGGATAAGATTCAAAATGACATCACTTGGATGTACTCACTAATAAGTAATATTGGCCAAAAAAGCACAGAATACCAAGACACAATCCATAGAACTCAAGAACGTTAATAAGCTGAAAATCCCAAGTATGGATGTCTGAATCCCACTCGGGTGGATGAAGAAAAGAAGCCCAGGGTTCAAAGAGAAAGAGGGTCCTGGGTGGGAGAGTGGATAAGGAGGGGAAGGGGTAACATGTTCAGGTATTGGGCAATGAACTCAACTGAGACCATAAAGACCAGAAAAACAGTGAAAGCAGGCAACTTTGGGAGGTAGGATAGGAGTGGGGGCACTAGAAGGTATCTGAGACCTGGGAGATGAGAGATTGCCACGACTCAAAGTGAGGGGCCTCAGATGAAGTACGTTGGTGGATCTTTTAGTGTCTACCTCCAGTGGAGGGGCAGGGCATCAAGAAGAGGGATGGGTTTTCCATTTCACAATCAAAAGCTCTGACCTAGAATTTTTTTCTATCTGAAGGAATTGCAGAGACAAAATGGAGAAAACCATGACAGAAAATAGGTCCAGTGAAAGGTCCAAGTTGGAATCTAATTCAAGCAGAGACTCTGGGGCCTGACAGCGTCACTGATGCTGTGGTATGCTTACATACGGGAGCTTAACATGGCTACCCTTTAAGAGGCTCAGCAAGCAGCTGAAAGAGTCACTTACAGATAGTAGTACCCAACTACTGGACAGAGCTTCAGATCCCTGTGGTTGAATTAAGGAAAAGATGGGAGAAGCTGAGAAAGAGGGTGGTCCCATGGGAAGACCAGCAGTCTTAACTTACCTGTACTCCTGTAATCTCTCAGAAACTTAGACAACAACCAGATAGTATATAACAGCTGGTATGAGACCCTAAAATATATACAGGAAAGGACTACCTGGTCTGTCCTTAATAAGAAACAATGTACCCAATCTTCCAGTGACTTAAGGCCCCAGGAATTAGGGAGGTATGGTAAGGTTGGGCTAGGAGAAGAGGGTTAGGGACATCCCCTTGGAGAAAGGGGAGTGTTATGGGATGGGGAGTGGTCTGTGACAGACTGGGAATGAGATGAAACCTTGAAGACTGGACTATTAAAAAAATGGATTAAAGAATAAGAAAAGAAAATCCAAATTCATAAAAGAAGCACTACTATAGTGTAAACCACATATTAACTCCCACATTGATTGTGCCTAACTTCAGTATTCTACTTTCACTGATAGACAGATCATATAAACAAATCCTAAACAGAGAAATAATGTGTTAAGTGTTATCACAAACAAAATGAAAGTAACAATAAAGAACATTTCATGGGCACAGAAAACAAACATTCTGTCATCTCAGAAGTTCATGAAACATTCTCTAAAATTGTCCAAGTATTTGACATAAAAGAGTCTCAACAAATTCAAGAAAATTGAAATAACAGCCTACATTTTATCTGACCATTAACAAGTATAGCTAGATATTGATTACACTAGAAACAACAAAAATGTGATAAACTCTTTGAACCTAAGCAATTCAGTAATGAAAGAAAAAATAATAAAGACAGAAACTAAGAAAGAATATAATTGTTTTATAGAATGAATGAAAATGAAATGATTGTATATTGAATAATAAGAAATGAAATGCTCTACAAAGAGAATAGATCTCAGGTAAAATGAGTAAAAACCAAGAAATATGCAAACTCATTCCTGAAATCAATAATACAAAACATGAAAAATAAACTAAATAATCAATTAAAAAAGTTACTTATTTGAGAAATGCAATAACGTTTTCGAAGCCTCATCCAAAATATCTAAAATGTAGAACTAAAAGATGCAAATAAAGAAATTAAGAGATAAAACGTGAAAAAAAAGACACAAGGGAAATTCAGAGAATTATCTGGACACACTAGAAACAATTTTACTGCACTATACTAGAAAACTTAAAAGATGGAAAATTTGATTCATACAGAGTTCAATCAAAGTCCGACAATTTAAAGAGATGTGTAACTCCCATTAAAACGGAAGAAAAGAATATACCAGAGAGATGATTTAAGCATAAAGTTTCAAGAAACATTCAATGAGATTATTTCCAATATTCATCATTGTTCCATATGAAGAAACATAAGTAATATTTCTCTGTTGATTTATGAGTCAATAGTTAAAATGATGCTTAAGCCACTTAAGGAGCAACAAAAATTTCAGACCATTTTTGTATGAACAGATGCACTAGAATACTTCCAATCAAATTCAAGAAAAAATCAAAATGTTCATTCAAGATAAACAAATCACAAATTGCTTTATCACAGAAATGTAGGGATGTTACAGCATAGATAATTCAGTATATTTAATGTGTAATAAAAACAAATTGGAAGAAGACAAAAAAGAAAAGAAGCATATAACCATCTCATGAGTTTCAGAAAAAAAATGTCTTTAATAATATCCAAATATATCTTCCTGATAAAAATCCTGAAAAGATTAGGGATACAAAGGACATTAAAAAACGAAAGAACAAAAAAACAAAAGCCTAATAAAGATATCAAGGCCACAGCCAACATTAACTTAAGTGGATAAAAATGAAAGCAATTCACAAGGCAAGTTTTTTTACTATCTCTCTATATATTCAATATAACACTTACATTGACCAATAAGACAAGTAAAGGAGCTTAAGCGGGTAAAAATTTAACAAGAAAAGATTTATTTATTAAGAAGATGTCAGTATACATAAATAAACCTAAGCTTTCTGCCAGAAAACTGCTACAGGTAATAAATATTTCTACAACTCAACTGGATATAAAATTCACTCAAAAACTCATAGTCTTTTTTCACACAAATGACAAAAGGATTGAGATAGAAATTAAAAAAAATAACAAAAGTATTGAGATAGAAACTAAAAATAGAAAAAACCTTCTACAACAGTGTCAAATAATAAAAGGTGCTTTGTATAACATTAACCAAACAAATAACAGATTTGTTAGATAAAAAGGTTAAGACACTGAAGAAAAAGAAAAAAAAAATCTAAAGAAGCAAAACTTGGATCAAAAACCCAGATGAGAGCAGATGCTGGCAAAGATGTGGAGAAAGAGGAACACTCCTCTATTTTTGCTGGAATTGCAAGCTGGTACAAACACTCTGGAAATCAGTCTGGCAGTTTCTCAGAAAACTGGACCTAGTGAAGACCTAGCCATACCACTCCTGAGTATATACCCAAAAGACATTTGAACATATAAAAAGAACACATGCTCTGCCTTCTTCATAGTGGCCTTATTTATAATAGCCAGAATCTAGAATGAACCCAGATGTCTTTCAACAGAAGAATGGATACAGAAATTGGGGTACTTTTACACAATGGAGTACTACTCAACTATTAAAAACAATGACTTTATGAAATTCCTAGGCAAATGAATGGAACTAGAAGCAATCATCCTGAGTGAGGTAACCTAGTCACAAAAGAAAACACATGGTATGCATTCACTGATAAGCAGATACTAGTCCAAAAAGCTTGGAATACCCAAGAAACAATTCAGAGATCTTAGGAAGCTCAAAAAGA
This sequence comes from Micromys minutus, assembly GCF_963924665.1. Classification (NCBI taxonomy): domain Eukaryota; kingdom Metazoa; phylum Chordata; class Mammalia; order Rodentia; family Muridae; genus Micromys; species Micromys minutus. Next base: position 33,583,925 of record NC_137974.1, read on the forward strand.
AAGAAGGCCAGAATGTTTATGCCTCAGTCATTCTTAGAAGGTAGAACAAAGCACTCATTGAAGGAAATACAGGAACAAATAATGTAGCCGTGTTTGAAGAAAAGATCATCCAGAGAGTGACTCATCTGGGGATCCATCCAATATGCAGCCATGAAACCCAAGCAATACTGCTGATGGTTAAAAGTGCTTACTGACAGCAGCCAGATTTGGATGCCACTTCGGAGGCTGTGCCAGGGTCTTACAAATACAGTTGAGGATGCTTGCAGTTAACCATGAGACTGAACCCTGGGTCCCCAATGAAGGAAGTAGAGAATGTTTTTTTTTTTTTTTTTTTTTTTTAAACTTTATTTAAAAAAAAAAGATAAAAGAAAAAAATTTTAAACATTTTTGCATAAATGTATACAAATACAATTGTGTCAGTGATTGGCTTTTTTTTCTTTTTTATTAAGGTTTGATACTCTGCATTAAGTTCTTACTATTTACAATGAGCAAAAAGTACATGTAAAACAGGGTGTAACCCGGAATTAGCCAATGGGTTCTTGGTGTGTGAGGATTGAGCATGACTTTTTTTTTGTTTTGTTTTGTTTTGTAGGAGGTAGTGATGAAAAATAACAATACAGGACTCTTTTGAGGCCCTGTAATTAGAATGAGAATGGTTTTAAACTGCCGAAAGGGTTTGCAACCCCATGGGAAGAACATTATCTACCAACCAAAACCTCCAGAACTCTCAGGTACTAAAACACCAACCAATGACCACACGTGGAGAGACTCATGGCTCCAATTGTATATGTAGCAGAGGATAGCATTTTGTGCCATCAGAAGAGGCTTTTGGTAGATTAAAGCATGCTTCCTCAATATAGGGGAATGCCAAGGCACTAAAGTTGAGATGGTCTTTGGAAGAGGGAACACCTTTATAGAAGTAGGTTTGTGGGGAGGGAGAATGGGAGTGGAGGGATAATATTTGAAATGTAAATACAGAGAATAACCAATAAAAATTTTTAAAAAGAAAGATTTTACAGGCTCATGGATTAATATAGTATTAATTAATGCCTGTAGGCTCATAGGCATTAATATAGTAGAAATGGTCATATGCCCAAAGGAAGACTACAGATTCAATACATTTCTCATCAAAATAACAACATAATTCTTCATAAATATTGAAATGACCATTCTGATATTCATATGGAAACATAAGCAACCAAGGATAGCTAAAATAATCCTGAATTCTAAAAGAACTGCTGGGGGATCAACATTCTCAATTTCAAGTTCTACTACAGAACTATAGTAATGCAAAGATCATGAAACTGGCACAAAACCAGACAAACTGAAAATGGTATTAAATTGAATATACATAACCACACACCTTTAACTACTTGTCTTGTGAACAAGAGTCGAGAAAAAATGCACTGAAAATAGGAGACCATCTTCTAAATTGAAGTTGTACAAACTGTGTTGCTGCAAGTCGAAGAGTCAAAATAGATTCATACTTTTCATCTTATACAAAACTCAGCCTTAGGTGGATCCATGACCTTGGCATAAAACCATATACATTGACCTTGATAAAAAATGAAAGTGGGAAATAACCTTTAAGTCATTAGCATGGAAAAGACCCTCTTCAGAGAAGACTTACTATTTGCTTTAAGATCAAAAATGATAAGAGGGAAATCATGAAGTCTCTGTACAATAGTCTTTTGAATAGGAAAAGACTATTACTAACTGTATATGTGAGACTGTGCCATTATCTAAAATATAAAGAACTCAAAATGCTGACTCTCAGGAAAACAAATAATGATTAAAAATGAGGTACAGATCTAAAGATGGAATTCTGGATAAAGAATGTTTTAATAGGCCCTAGCATCATGTAAAGAAATGTTCAGTATCCTTAGTCATCAAGAAATGCAAATAAAAATTATGTTGGGACTTTATTTTACAGCAGTAAGAATGGCCAAGATCAATAAAACAGGTAATATCTCATGCTGGCAAGAGTATGAATTCATCTATTAGATGTGGAAATACAACTCTGTGCATTCACTGTGGAAACCAGTGTGGCACTTCCTAGGAAAGATGATTGATCTGCCCCAATATTCAGTTATACCACTCTTCTGCATATTTCAACAAGATTATTCATTCTACTAAAGAGACAATTGGTCAACCATGGTTTTTCTTCCTCTTTTAAACAGCCAAAAACTGGAAACTGCATAGTTATCTCAGTGGATGAAAGGACAGAGAAAATATGGTATGTTGACAGAATGAGAGTATGTGTACAGTAAAAATATAATGTGGAGGGACAGATCTTCCCAGACATGAAAAATATAATAAATAACTATGGACAGATGAATGATTATGTCAGGAGTATCACAGGGAAATAGGGAAGTAGAAAAGGAAGTGAAGGAATAAGGGGAAAGACAGCTGAATTAAATGGTCATTTAACACACACCATGGAAACCTAATTCAGTAGAAGCTTCCAAAATCACATACATAAAAAGGCAGTATAAATTAAATTGCAAAATAACAAAAGCGCTAAAGGCTCTGTTTGACATCTCTCATCTCTAAATGAATTCTAAATACTGGAAATGACTTACATGTAATCTAATTCATTTCCAAAGGGTATGCCATTGGGACTGTCAAACAACCCAGACTTTTGCAAAGGCTATAGATTGATCTTCACAAGGTTATGGCAGAGCCCTTTTGCTGATAATTAAATTTACTGAAATGGAGAAGTCAAGCTGATGCCCACTTAAAGCTTTTACCATAAACTTTACTTGTCCTAATATGGCAGTGTATTCTACATACTATCAATGCCCTAAGAAAGCACAAGTGTCAGCCCAAGGTGATAAACCAGCAAAACTCTCAATCACCATAGATGGAGATACCAAGATATTCCAGGACAAAACTAAATTTGTGCAATATCTGACCACAAGCCTAGCACTACAAGGAATTATAGAAGGAAAACCCAATACAAGGAGAGAAGCTACATTCTAGTAAAAATGAGAAAGTACCTAAGCAAGAAAACCAAAAGAAGAAAACACACAGGCAAAATTCTACCTCCAAAAGCAAAAATAGCAGAAAAAACAACCACTATTCCTTAATATCTGTTAACATAAATGGACTCAATTCCCCAATAAAAAGACATAGGCTATCAGACTGGATATATAAACAAATTCCAGCATTTCACTGTATGCAGGAAACTCATGTCAGAGACAAAGACAGACACTATCTCAGAGTAAAATGTTGGGAAAAAAAATCTTACAACCAAAAGGCCCCAAGAAACAAGCTGGAGTGGCCATTCTAATATCAAATAAATTAGATTTTCAACCAAAAGTGATCAAAAAGATAAGGAAGAACACTTTTATTCATCACAGGGAAATTCTGGAGAAAATGGATGAATTCCTAGACATATACTAGACACTAAAGTTAAACCAAGACCAGGTAAACCATCTAAATAATTTCATAACACCTGAAGAAATAGAAGCAGTCATAAAAACCCTCCATACCAAAAAAAAAAAAAAAAAAAAAAAAAAAAAAAAGCCCAGGTCCAGATGTGTTCAGTGCAGAATTCAAGCAGGCATTTTTTGATGACCTAATACCAATACTCTTCAAACTATTCCACAAAACAGTCAGATGGAACACTAACTAACTCATTTTTCCAGACCACAATAACCCTTGTTCCTAAACCAAACAACAACCCTACAAGGAAAGAAAACTTCAAGCCAATATCACTTATGAACATTATGAACATTATGAACTCAACAAAATCCTTGCAAATCGAATCCAAGAACACATCAAAACGATCATTCAACATGGTCAAGTAGGCTTCATCCCTGGGATGCAGGGATGGTTTGATATACAGAAATCCATCAATGTAGTCTACAATAAAAACAAACTCAAAGAAGAAAAAATCACATGGTCATCTCACTAGATGCTGAGAAAGCATTTGACAGAATTCAACACCCATTCATGTTAAAAGTCTTGGAAAGAACAGAAATACAAGGCCCATACCTAAACATAATAAAAGCAATATACAGGAAGCCAATAGCCTGAATGGTGAGAAATCAAACTTAAGGGTGAGAAACTTGATGCAATCCCGCTAAAATCAGGGACTCGACAAGGTTGCCCACTCTCCCTTTACCTATTCAACATAGTACTGGAAATCTTGCCCGGAGCAATTAGACAACAAAAGGAAATCAAAGGGATACAAATTGGGAAAGAAGAAGTAAAAGCATCACTGTTTGCAGATGAGGTGTTAGTGTACTTAAGTGACCCCAAAAATTCCACCAGAGAACCTCTACAGCTGAAAAACAAGTTTAGCAAAATGGTTAGATATAAAATTAACTCAAACAAATCAGTAGCCTTCCTCTACTCAAAGGACAAACATGTGGAGAAAGAAATTAAGGAAAAGATACCCTTCATAATCACAAACAATATGAAATACCTTGGTTTGATGCTAACTAAGCAAGTAAAGGACCTGTATGACAAGAATTTAAAATCTCTTAAGAAAGAGAGAGTACTACTCAGCTATCAGAAACAATGACTTTTTGATATTCTTAAGAAAATGGATGCATCTAGAGAATATCATCCTAAGTGAGGTAACCCAGTCACAAAAGAACAGACGTAATATGCAG